>NC_090933.1:191879037-192244870 GCF_040938575.1 Ambystoma mexicanum | reverse complement strand
CTATTTGTGTACCTGGTTTTCACTGCTCTGCCAAAGCTGAATATGGGTGGTTCTTACATTGTATTCTATAAGATGGGTAGTTAGATGTGTTGGGAGTTATCTGTGTACTGCACCTAGAAGGATTTAGTGGGTAGGAAATGAATAGCACTTAGATGGATTTTCGGGGTAGGAAATGAGTTGCACTTAGATGGATTTTGGAGGTAGGAAATGAATTGCACTTAGATGGATTGGCAGGTAGGAAATTAGTTGCACTTAGATGAACACTTGGGGGTGGGAAGGGTGTTGCACCTAGATGGATTTTTAGGGGTGGGTGGTAGGAGTGGTGTTACACTCTTTCATTATCCTATCCATTAACGCAGATGTTTAGAGTGATGTCCTGTCCCCAGCACTCTGAAGATCATGGGGAGAACTGGGCCAACGTGCCTAAAGCCGTTTGAGGAAAGACTGTTAATTGCACGAAGAAGATTTATTAGGATTGCCCAGTTTGTGCTTAAAGAGCTGTCAGGATAGCTTGCCATTGCTCCAGGACCTTGGTACCGGACCCGACAGTTTGATATTAGCCCGCTTACAATGCATGTAAGGAGGACAGCCATGGGGGGGGGGTCGCTAGAGCTGCAGGTAGCCTGGCATTACAACTAGAAGAAAACAAATGCAGGTTAACACAGCTGGTACACTTAGAAAATGTACACCTATAATGTGTAGCCCACTCGTGACGCTCAAAAAAATATGTTGGTGACCCTCATTGCACTTATAACTGCTTAAGTTAGCCATTGTAATGAGCAGTGGTTACATGCAGATATACTTTATATCGTGCTACTTAGACTGATTTGGTGAGCGTTTGTAGATTGTGGAAGATATGCGCTAAGACTATAAAGGTAAGCTGTCTATTGCGCTCAGAAAATCCCATTAACCTGGATTCTATGGTAGTCTGTCTGTCCCACCGAGAAGATGTTTTATGACAACCAATCTATTGCACTTGGTAGACTTAAAGGTAGCCTATCCATAATGCCTAGAAAAGTCTACAAAGGTATGGTATGATATGATATGATATGATATGGAATTTGTAACGCGCCTATACACAAGTGTTTCAAGGCGCGATGAGTCAAGGAAGGGGGAACAGAGGGAGGACAGAGACAACGATCTTACTAGGCCATGTGACATTGAGATCGTGCAAGTGCAGGGGACGGGGAGGGGAAAAGTGCCAGGGGAAAGAGGAGGAGGCAGTGCTGTACATGGGATCAAAACAATAACAAGAAGTGCGGCCAGCAGGTGGCAGGTGAAAGGGTAGTGCAAGCAGCAGGTGTCCAAAAGTGCCGGTAAGGGACTGTATGGTTACAGATACAGACCCAAGTGCAAGGGTTGCCGGGAGGCAGTGCGGGTGTACAACTGTGCAGATAGGGGCCTGGGCCCAAAATCAGAGGGTAGCCAGGTGACCAGTGCAGTATCAGACAGGAAATCAGCAGGGCAGAGGGAGAGAGAAGGCAGAAGCAAAGAGAAAGTCCTTGAGGTGCTTCCGGAACTGGATATGGTTCTCCTCGAGTTTCAGAGAGGCAGGGAGGCTGTTCCAGCGGGATGCCCCAGCTGAAGAAAGAGATCTACCACCAGGAAGGAAGCTGACTTTTTCTTCCTTACAAAAGATTGGATGACACAACGACATCAAAGATACGTTCCATCTGAGTTTAAGGTATGTATACATGCACAACTTTGGTTGACATCTGCTGCAAGCACAGCTATCCAACTTCAGCCATTAGAATACAGTGACAACCTATGACAAATTTCGGTCTAGCTGGGTACATATCGAGTCTCCAGCACTAGCGCTCTGTCATGACCTCCCTCAGCTCCCGCCCACATGCTTGACCTCTTGGGTTGCTTACTGAAGCCTAGCCAGCCCTCCTAAATCCTAATCTTGGCCAAATGCACACACGCATCTTAAGCCTAGTCTTAGAACTTTCCCATACCTGGACATTTGTCCCTCAGAGCGTTCCTCCCACGAAGCACTTTGAGACCACACGGATGGAAAACAGCGCTATATAAATCACTACTACAATAAAATGCAATACCTGACCTATTGGAATGGGTGGCCCTTTCTATTTGCACTTAGTCTATTTTTTCTGATTAGCCATGTTTTGCATTTGGACAACTCTCTAAATTAGCAATATTCTCCCTGTAGTGCCCTGGAATGGCCATTATATAACATCTGTGTTGGGTTCTGCTCCCCAGGATGCATTGTTGGGGGTAGAAACTGTATCACACTTAGATGGATTGTGAGGGGTAGGAAACGTACCACAATTAGATGGATTGTTGGGGTAGGAAATCTATCACACTTGGATGGATTGTTGTGGGTAGGAAATGTACCACACTTAGCTGGATTGTTGGGGTAGGAAATGTACCACACCTAGATTGATTTTTGGGAGTAGAAACTGTATTACACTTAGATGGATTGTTGGAGTAGGAAATCTATCACACTTGAATGGATTGTTGGGGGTGGGAAATGTATCTCACTGAGATGGAGTGTTGAGGTGGGAAATGTACCTCACTTAGATGGAGTGTTGGGGTAGGAAATGTATTGCACTTGGATGGAAATTTGGGGTGGGACATGTACCACAATTGGATGGATTGTTGGGGTGGGAAATGTATCACATTCGATGGATTGTTGGGGGTGGGAAATGTACCTCACTTCGATGAAGTGTTGGGGTGGGAAATGTACAACACTTGAATTGTTGGGGTGGGAAATGTATTGCACTTAGATGGAATTTTGGGGTTGGGAAATGTGCCACACTTGGATGGAGTGTTGGGGGTCGGAAAAATATCACACTTAGATGGATTATTGGTGTTAGGAAATGTACCACACTTAGATGGATTGTTGGGGGGTGGAAATGTCTTACTCCTAACTAACCATAATAAAACCTCACCATTCTGCATACCCTCAAACTCTGAACTAAACACAACCACACCTCAACAGCACCACAAAACACATGCACTTCAAAACACCCAACACAAAACCATACCATACACAATCATACCTCAACACCACATGACAGCTACCAACCGAAAGCGCACATACGCTCAGTGACTGGTTTCTCCAAACTGAAGCTGCCAACAGCAAATCACAACTCTCTTTCCCTTCTCCCTCTCAATTCCACTAACATACACCCAACCCTCCTTCCATTGCAGAACCATCCAAGCACCAATAGGTCACGCAAGTTGCAACAGTGCATGGTACAAGGCCCATGAGCATCATCATTAATAGTAACTATCCTGCCACAGAAGATGCTTGAATGGTAAGCCTTTGATCCACACTTCACCATGGCAATCACCTTGCTTGACATCAACCTAAGTTGTTTATAATAGACATATCAGTTCTTAAATGTTGCCATCACAGCCTCCAATGAAATGGCTCCTCTGCAGGAGTCCACTAACACAAAAAACAACGTCACCTAACCTAAGAATTTGGAGGATTGCCGGTTGTTCAGTGCCCCTACCGGCAGACTCGGAGTGACCCGTTCCGGAAATAAAGGTGCTGGTGTTGTTACCGGCACCTTTATTTCTGTACCGGGTACTCTTTTTAACTGTACCACTAGCTAATCATGTCAGCACAGGCAGAATGCTCTTCTGCTTCGATGGTGCCCCCACCATGGAACCATTCCATAAAACAGAAGATCAATTGTGTAACCACAGCAAGGCTAGCCCCGACTAGGTCCCCTTCTGGGGAGAAATATTAACTGACACCAAACTTGAATAGGTTAAAAACAGGTCGCTTTATTTCAGAGTGAATTTAAAGGTGATCGGACCAATTGCCTCGTTCCAAGTGAACTACACTCCTAAACATGTTTTCCTGGTGGCCTACTGCCAATACCGTGCATTCATCGCCAGGGACGCATGTCTCTTTTAGTTTGAATTACGTCCAGAGCATTCGCCCACCTGGGCATTCACAGCCAGGGATGAATGTCACTTCCGGTCTAATTACTTCCAGGAAGCTTTCTCATAATTTCTGAGAAAAGTCTGTCTGGGTTAAAAAAAGATTACAATAATCTTTCCTACCAGGAAATGTCTGTTCACTGCCACACCCCACATGCTGCATAGCCCAAACCACATGGAGCATAACCCAAGCCATTCTGAAGTTGAGGACTTTAGCTGCCCTCATGTGTATGTTTGCATCCATTGCACCTGCCCCACTTCCATGCCCAGTGAGTAATCCTCATGGCTGCCAGCTGTGGGCATCATTTCTCCTCAGTTAGAATTGCCCTGTTTTCTGTGTCAGAAAAAAACCCAAAAGAGATTAGTAACAACCTCCACTTCCAATCCTACTTTCCATCACTACCCTACCCCTCCCTTATCTAAATCTTATTTGTGTGTGGGTGGTTGACTGAACCATCCCTCCGCCGAAGACAAGAGGCTTCCCCCTCATGATGGCAGGTAATTTTAAAGGCCATCCATCTGGAAAACTTGTACCCATCATTCCCTGGGCCCCACCCTTATCTGCACCTCTTAATTCCTACCTCCACTCCTGAACGAGTGGAGCTGGAATGTGGTCGGAAAGGCAGCACACTGTTCTGGCTGCACCTCTTTTGCTTCATATGAATGGCAGCAGGAGTCTCTCATCACGGAGGTAGCCATATTTCTGGAGTTTCACTCATCTGGAAGAAATGTATCTTCTTTTTTGGGAGGAAAGCAATCAAATCAAATACAAATGATTTTTCCAGCCACACACACACCTACTCACACATACACACCCCCCCCACACACACACAGGGTAAATTAAGAAATGCAACGCACTTGTGTTTTAAAGTGCTAAAAAAAAATAGTCCATAGACGCCCCTCTGCAAGAACGAACACGGCTAAATGATCTGTTCTTTGGGAAGATACCCACTCAAGAGTCAGCAGCCACACTTTAGCTCACTGTACCTTTCACAGAAGGGAAATATCCATTTGCATATCAGTCTTTGTCCCGCCCACATGGGCTCTGAAATGCTACAGCAATTCTCCTCTGAACTAGAGTGCCAACAGCAACCCCAGACACGAGTTTCAGCCTTGTTGGGCCTCATCAGTGAGGTGGAGCTGTGCCTCTTTGAGCACTGAGAGCAAGGGGTCCACGTCTGGATGACACTAGGAAACTGGCTGCATACTCTCAAGTGGGTACCTTGCCAAAGAACCAGTCATTTAGCTGTGTTCGTTCTCACAAAGGGGCGCCTATGACTATTTTTTGAAGGTTTTAAAGTGCATCCATCACTGCCACTCTTTTTTTGCCACTTGTACTCCAAAACCTAGAAAATTCAGTTGCTCACAAAAAACAACTCAATACAGAGAAGTTGACAGGTGAGCAGGCACACTCTGTATATTCTGCAGTAGATAGGAACAACCACACTCACCATGCTAGTGGCACAGTGGTTAAGTGTTTTGTGTGGCAGTGCTGTACACCCTAAGGGTGGTATGCCAAAACCTGCCTTTTATAGGTTATTTACTATACGTAATTGTCCAAGTCATTTTCGTATGTAAGGTACTTCTGGTGTTGGCATTAGTTTGATATTAAGAGATCATCTTCGGGATTGAATATGATCTGATATGTGCACAATTAAGTTTGTTCTAAATCACTACATGTGTTGGATACTTGTCTCGAACACATGGGCCCAGATTTACACATGTGTTTTACTGACATGTGCCAAATGCTCTCACAAGACAGTCAACGTGTGTATTCTGTGGTTGCCGTGGACCTCATATGATTTCAGCCACCCAGAGAATTTGCATACCACGCTGCGCCGCATGAGTGCCTGCCACTACCGCTAACTCATTCCTGATATTCAGAGAGGGACGTGCTCATGAAAGTGGCATGATCTTGCCTGTTGGAGGGCAGGCACAGAGGAAATGACAATGCAGACAAGGGTCATTTCAGACCCCTGCCTGCATTCATCTGCCCGAAAGTGAAATGTACATGCTGGGCAGGAGCGAGTCAGTACTTTGTTTTAGTTTGCCTTTCCACCTTGAAGCAGAGGTGGACTTGAGTGATGGGTCAGCTAAGACCTGTCAATACCCAATTTACACCCAGCACCCATGTGGGTGGGAGAGAGGTTAGGGTACGTTTGCCCCAACCTTCCAAAATAGTGCTTCTCTTGAGCACATAACCAGTCACCGAGCCCCCATGCATGTATGTCCCCTGTGTGAACAAGGGCACTTACGTGCAAGGATCTTTGGTTTCTGAGTAGGAAAAGGTTTCCCCCAGGTTTCGCACCAGTGGACACTTGTGCAATAAGACCTTACTGTCCAGGACCAATTCCAAAAAGGTACCTGGAGACCAGCTCCAATTCAAGACCTTTTTATTTAGGCAAAGATAGTGGACTGTGGTCAATTAGGTTTTTGGATTTGGCAAGCAATTTATAGCAAAAAGGAGAATATTTGTAAACGCATTGCCTTTGATCATACCAGGCAATTGAAGATCTAGATTTTGTTTACTAGCCAATTTGTAGATCATGTACAGGTAATGTGTATGAAATTCATTATGTATATGCTAATTAAAATAACACACTCACACACAGACACAAGCCCACAGTACACTGCTGGCCATATCACATGAATTGCCTTCAATAGGTTGGACGGATGTTAAAATAAAGATCTGATTTACTGGCTGTGCAGGCAGGAGCATTTCTGTGTTGGGCGCATCACTCGTGATGCCCGGGAGGGGGGTACAGCCGGAAATCCCCTAAAGTGTACCCATCTAAGCTGGTTTTCGAAGTCCACGTAGATTGCACGCTTTGCTCAGAGTGTCAAGGGAATTTCAAGAGCTTGGCTGGGCCCCACTGTGCTGGCAGCAGGCACTGTTAGCACTATGCTAAATGGTCTTACACAATAAGTTTTGTGCTGCGTACTTCACACACTGGACACAGATAGGTGTCTGTCAGGGGTGGACTGGTAACCAAAAGAGGCCCTGGAAATAATTTTCAAAAGGACCCCATATTACACACTTTCAGCAAGCCCAACCCGTTTCCTATGGGAACATTTGAAAATACCACACTAAAGAAGCCCATGGTGCAGAGGCCTACGGGGAAATCTCCAGAGTTCCCTATTGCCAGTCCACCCCTGGTGTCTGTACTAGTGAACAAATGGTAGAGGTCAGTTCGCCCACTGGTCTTGCAGTTATGTGTTGTGAGGCAAACTGAATGCGCCATAACCGCACAGAGCACTGCAGATTTTCTCGAAACAATGCCTGGCACTTTGAATCAATGCTGTTGGTGGAATTTTGTTTTGGAACTGTGCCCCCACTTCTCCCTTTCCCTTAACCCCCTGCAATGGTAACTGAGCGCCCTTGAAAATGAGCTGGACAATCTTGCGCGTCGGCGAGCGTTGTGCTTCATAAATTGTTGGTAAATCAGCAGCAGAAGTGTCTGGCAGGTGACCACGCGCTTTATGGCTTTCCTTTCATCTTGTAACTCTAGTTTTCTAGCCCGTTCACGGGCAGAGATTCAATTTCCATGAAATAATAGACCACGGGCCGGCTGCGAGGGGAGGCCGGAGGCCCGGGCTAGAACTAAGGGTCGAGTGGAGTGAGGGTGTAGGGGAAGCACGGCGCTTGATATCGAGGCTTCCCCGGAAGAATATATGTGCGCGTTCGATTTACTACGTACGTCACACGGTTCAGGCAAGCAAGCGTTCCAGTTTCACAAGGCACGCGAGCGAACCGCAACGCTGACCCCCTTACTGCGTAAAGCGTGACTGAAGGTAAATGCAGCCTGTCCCCACGCACCACAGAAGCGTGGCTACGTGATGGACGCGCCTTAGAGTTGTCTCTGCCATTAAATAAAGTGCGGTTTTAGTCCCTCTCCCACAGTGGGGATTCCCAGGATTATACATCACCCTGGTGCATAGATAGGTCTCGTGCTGTGTGCGGTTTATTTCCCGTGGACCTGATATTTGTATGCATTTGTAGCAAGCTAGTTGCCACTAGTGGCCGTAGAGAGAGTGGCAAGAAAATAAACAGTTCACATTTCATAGGATGGAGAGTTTGCTTAGAAAAATCCAGGTTTTTAGATCTTTTCTGAATTTAAGGTGTGGCAAGGCTAGGCCAGAGCCTGGATGGGAAGAGGATCCACAGTTTGACACTCTGGTGCTCCACTACCAAGTTTCCCAGTTCCATGCGTGACACATCTCGAGCCAGTCCAGATTTTTGCTTCCAACTGCATGTTGGAACTTGTAGTTTAATTTTTCCCATAGTAAGGATGGGCCTACACGTCCCAGCATGCAGTGGGAAAAAATGATTACTGGCTCGAGGAGTCACGCATAGAAGTGGGCAGCTATGGTGGTAGCGTTTTGTACTTTTGTTGACTCAAATGTTACCTGGGCCTGTATTCATAAACATCTGTTGTAGCCTTATTTGGAGCTAGCCTGAATAGAGTCGTTTCTAATCAAGCATTCAGTGCATATTGGATAGCGTAAGTAGGCAAACTCTCACTATGAGTATTGCTTATTGAGCAAGTAACCAGGAAACACGGCATTCAATTTCTCAAGCCCTTACCTTGACCGCTTATCAATGTCTTCAACACATTTTTTACAAACACAACAAAAGTCCATAGACTATTTCTGCAATTGTCCAGACGATGGCAACTTATCATTAACTCCAAAAGATGTCTTTTTGGATGGCTGAAGAAGGCCCCACTTTAATGGTTCTCTCCTTATTTTTCCACATTTAGTGTAGGGACAGAAGGGTTCATTTTAAAAGCGACAGTACGGTAAAAAAAAAAAGAGCAAAAACGAGTTGTAAGAGGGTTACGCCAGTCTTTAAACCTGGTTTACCATTGTGAGCCCCATACAAATGTTTTGCAGGAGGAGTGAGAGATGGGAGGGGAAGTACTTCCCTCTTCCTTCTTCCTGCTCACCTACTAAAGCACCTTGGTTCATGCGTGCATGACATTTTCATGCAAGCATAGAAGGAATTAATTTTACCTTCATTTAGCACCTGGTAAAAGCAACTGGATTCCATAGGAGCTCATTGTAAATGGTGCCCTCAAAGGCTAATTTTCTTGCAACATTTAGATCTTTCAGAAAATGGAGAGTAAAATAAAAGAGTCAAACGTGTTTGCCTGTTTCTACTCTTTCATTTTCCACTCAATTTTATGAATGTGGAAAATTGCATGTAGGGGACACAACAGCATGTAATTGCTAACGTTGACAGGCCCCTGCAGGCAATTGCCATTTTACTGAAAACTAGTGTACAGGCCCAAGTACACAGGTCAAAGCGTGGGTTTTCATTGACACAGTAGGAATACTATCAATCTTTCGCCTACACCTCCTCTAGTGATGACAACAGACAATGCTATGAAAATTGGACCACTGTAACAGGTGAAACTATGCGAGTTGGCATTGCCTCTATGTATCTTAAGGAAACAGCTCCCTCTAGCAGTGGCAACAGGCGCAACTACTGCATCGGACAAACAAACAGTGACAAACATACATCGGGCCTTTTATTATATTGTTAGATGACCCTCAGGGTGATGTGGAAGTGGAGGGCAGGCCAAAATAGGGAAGCCATGTGGGAGACCCCAGGCAGAGCCACTGTTTTGGGTGAGGGAATCAACAAGCCAGGATGAGATGTGCGTTGCGTATGTGGACTGCATCACCCCTCAGGCAATAATAGGCAATCTACACAGAAGAGTGGGAACACAAATGAAGGCACAAACGTCTTTGCAAAGGAAACACATTTATTACGGACAGGGAATTAGGCTCATTGCCAGCTGAGTAAGTTAGGCACACTGGACATGGATGATTGTCTGTGCTGGGCTGTGGGTACACGGCGGACACAGAGGGGGGGAGAGAGAGAGAGAAAGGGAGAGAGCGAGAGAGACAGAGAGAGAGAGAGAGAGACGCACAGAGAGAGAGAGGGTCACACAGTGAAAGAGAGAGTGACAGTGACAGAGAGAGGGAGACAGTGAGAGAATTGGAGAGAGAGAGACAGTGACAGAGAAAGAGAGAGAGAGGAAGAGAAAGAGAGAGAGACAGAGAGAGAGAGAGAGAGAGAGAGAGAGAGAGAGAGAGAGAGAGAGAGAGCGCGAGAGGGGGGCACAAGGGTAAAGAAAGGGGAGTAGGCCAGACTGGGAGAAGTGTACCTGCTAAGGGCCTCTGTAAATCCTTGGCCCCTCACCGACTCATCCAGCACAGCGCTGCCACCAAAAAGAGATTGAGTCCTGTCCCCTGTCCACTTGGACACAATAGTTCATAGGGTCCAAGTAACAGGAAAGAGGGCGGGGACCAAACAGGATGTCACAGCTCCTCCCCCCACACTCCTCCACAGTTGACCCAGGAAGGGGGTGAAGGGACCAAGGAGGAACGGTGCAGGACATGGCAGGTGGGCAAACATCACACGATGGACACACTGGTTCCCACACAGCTGTTCCAGGGTTCAGAGGTGCTGGTGATGGGAAGAGGGGGCAGGCGAGTAAATATTCATGGACAACAGCTAAGGAATGAGATGTAAGAGCTCGCCTCACCCACCCCGATGGTGACCGCAGCTGTTCCAAAGAGTCCAAGGAGGAAGGGGCAGGATTCACAGGCTGTAGGCAACAACAAAACAGCCCGCAGTATTTTACACTGGAAGTGGAGGCAGGTAAGCCCCCCTTAGAGGGGAGCATAATCGTTTTTCAGAAAGAGATGCCATGCTGAACACAGCTATCCAAGTGGGGATGTTACAGACTGGCAGCTGTTAGCTGTCGCCTAGGGTGGGAACAAGTTTTAAATACAGTGGGGAAATGAAAAGTCTGGGCCAGTGCAGTGACATAAAGTGTGATATGAAAATACATGTGTGGAAATTAAAAGTTATGCAATACATTAACATTCACCAAGTGACATGCAATGCATTAAAATACATTTACATGCAATAAATGAGCTGTATGGGAAACACAGGTATCCACCCAGGGAGGCTGCCATTTGCACAGTGTCAATGAAGCTCATAGAAATACATTAAAAATGTGTGAGACAACATCCCATTTGAGGTTTCATCACATTGATCAAATATTCTGTAGACAACTGCTTTGAGAGGTTCTAAGCAGAGTTCAAACTGTCAATCATTTACTTGTCATTTGTGTGAGTTGTAGACCTCTATAAATAATGTACAGAAGGTCCCAACACCTTCTATGGGTATTGGTGCCCGAGCAGCATGAAAGAGACTCTAAATGACACCAGGAAACTGAAGCAGGATTTTCAAAGACATCAAAGGTTATTTTCTTCCAGCAGGCAGGACACATCATACAGCTTCAAAGACATCTCTGGTACTCTACTAAAATCTCTGGGCTCTCCCTGCCTTATATACACTTTAGGGAGGTGAGGTGATGGCCTGATGAAAAGTACAACCCCCTTCCTGCCTATGATTTGTTGGCCTATAATGGCATGATCAATGTACAACCCCTCTTCCTGCTTGTGATAGGTTGGCCTCTCTGCCACTCAGACCCAGTCTAAACAGATTGTATCTGTCTTATTTCCCACCAGTGGACTCTGTATGAACTTTAATTAAAAAAGGTTATCCACTGATGTCATCATGACTTAGTACAAGTGGACCATATAAACCTGACCATGCCTGATGTATCACAAAATGGTGGATTACCCTATTCCTGGTCAAAATTTGATACCTGCTCCGATTTGAATCTAGTTTTTCAGTAACTTATAATAAGCAAGTACTACTTAACATACTTTCTATTGCACAAGACATTTATAGACATTCTGACCCCATAAAATAGATCGTCCTTCAGCGCGCTTTCCTGCAAAGCACTATAATTCTAATTTCTGCAACATTTAAAGTCATTGATCAACCCGATTAATTATCAACATTCTCTCCACTACATTCAGTTTGAGTGGGGGGTATAACCAACTTCTGTACAATACGTTTATTAACTCTGTGCATGATAAATATCAAAGGTCATGTTGGGAAGGGGAGACACCCCCAGACCCATAAGCACTTTCGGATGTGGCCAGGGCTAAAGCCTAGGGTACACGTGGGTGGATGGAGTCCACCCGCTTTTATCAGAGGGTATACTCAGGCCTCCCACAGCCAAAAGGAGAAACACTGAAAGTCTTCCTTGAATTTATGAATTGAAGCCAACCTCAGGGATCAAACTTCACCACTGCACTATATAACTTGATGTAAGATAACAAACAACTAAAGGTGAAGTGTCACGTTTCAGTACAGCATGTTCCAGGGAAAACATTTATATTGGTTCTTGAAGTTTAAAACATGCACACCTTTTAACGCTTTCAAAAACACTATTAGAAGAAAATATTGTCTCTTGGTTTTGTGTGTGTGTTGATTTTATGAAAGGCAAATGCCATTTGTCCTGTCTAATTTGGGTGGTTATGCAAAGCCAATTCAATGAAATGTGCATATTTCACCTTGACATGCTAATTTCTGGAGCTGTCACATCCCATTGCGTTTGGTGATGAGTCCCCCCACTTATATTTTTAGGACTTCACCCCTGGATGCGGCAGAGGCCTGTGAGTGTTCAGTAGGGGCTCAGAGAGGCTACAGGGAGGGGGGTGTTGCCAGGGGCTACAGTGCGGGGAGGGTGGTGCATGGTTTAGCTTTACATTATATAGGGAATTAAAACACCATCTTAGATAGTAGCAGCCATACTGAAATTGAGGCCTAGTTCTGCGCTGCAGCCAGGGCCGCGGCTTAAGCCACACGCACATGGAAATAAGTGTATGCGTGTGAGAATAGGGAATAGGTTGTAGTATGGGCACCAATGAGAAAGGCCAGAGCTACAGAGATTCATAGACCCAACATGGTCTCGTGTTGTCAGCATTTGTAGCCCAGAAGGAATGTGCCCTGCAAAGCCATGAGGGGGTTGAGAGCTCTCTGCGAAAAGCAATCCCACGAGAAGGAGGGTATGAACCTCCGACCTTCCACGTCCCAGCTCTAAGTAATAGCACCCAGATGCCCCAATCCCAGGACCCCCAGCATTCCAAGGTACCAGTCAGTCTCAGACCACTGACCATGAAGCTGTTAAACCCCAAATCGATCAGAAACAATCTGAAAACAGGGATCAGTTGCCTCCACCCTAGGTCACGTGATTTGTGCTGTGAGGTGCCGGGAGGGGTAAAACAACATAGCCAAATCAAGGGTGTGGAGCTTTGGATGGGCGCCGACGTGTCTGGAATCTAGCTAGTGTGTGTGTGTGCTATGCAATGACATCTGTGAGACAGGCATGATATCAACAGACGACACAGACAAGTGAAACACAGTTTGAAAACGTTTATTCTCAATGGTCATGAGGGTACAACACCTAACTTGCCATAACTCTAAAATGGGAATGTTCCATGACGGAAAGAAAACTAAGGGAAGTCTAAGTCTGTAAGTCCAAAACAAAATACTTTCTGTGTCAAAACCTATGCTTGTCCTCACTTCTACAGAATAATACAGTGAATGGGACTTGGTCAACTCAATAGTGTTCAAAATTAAGTTAATGTGACAATGGAGCCTTTCTGAAGCACCCTTCCCCAAACTTAGGGCACTCGGGATTATAAATTTCCACAAGTCTCTCAGGTTTCACTTGGCAAAGAAATATTCACTTGGCACAATGTTCACTTGGCAAAAGAAGTTCACTGTAGCTTTTCCTGGTAAGTTCTTTAGGCTCCTCCGGGCCTCCTTTCTGTGATCCCAGAAGCCCTTTAGATCATGCTGCTCCTTGCTTTCAATTGGGCTCCCCTTGTCGTGGCGCAGTTGTCAGACCACAAGGTCCACCCATTACAGGTTGCGCAACCATGTGCCTTATCCTTAATAGATTTCTCTTTTACTTATTCTGGGGTCTCTGCAGCCAGCCTGGAGCAATCCCCCACCTGGTGGCCACCCCAATGCTTTTCCAACACACTTTGTTTGTTATCAACACATTTCTATCAGTTTTGAGGATTTTGCTCCCACTTCATTTCTCACACTGCTGCCCTCTTTTAGGATCTCTATTTCGCTCACTTTTCATTCTGCGCACAGCTCCCCTCTTTGCAGACACTTCCTATCTTTGCACAGTCATTCGAGAACGTGTAATCATACACGCAACCTCTCTGCCACTGTGAATTCTTGTAATTCCATTTGTCAATTTCACCTGACTCATCTCCAGTCTTACTGATAGGGCTGCAACGTTGTATCTTGCTCGCTTACTTCAATGCACATTGGGCTTTCACTGCGCTTCAGTCACCAGCAGTGTTTTCTTCGTTCTTGGGTTAACGTCTTTGTTATCGCAGGTCAGGGTCTACCCACCTGCCCCTCAGACACTCCCAGGCTCCTGTACTGCCCAAAGGGAACAAGCATTTCATTTTACCAATTTTAAAACGGATCAGCATGCCTCCCGGCTTCCTTCTTTTGACTTCTCTTCTTTGCTGGAAACAGGGCACGTTAGCCACGCTTGTCCTGGATGTTTCCTCACACAGACCCTCGGAATCTTGGTGTCCCGGTTTCTTCCAGCTGGTCCTGGGCAGCCACAACTCCTCAGCTCTCCTCCAAACTCGCTCTCTTTGCTGATTGCTAGTGTTCCTTTTATACTCTCCTGAAGACTTGATAGGCTGCAGGTGGGCATGGTTGATTTCAGTTGCCTGACCCTGCCTGGACTTGTTAGTGGGGCATGGCCTATGAAGATGTTGATGTGCCTCTAGCTGCATCTTTTTCATTCCAGTACCATAGTAGTGTTTGTCATAGGAAATGTGTACTCCTCTTGATTTCCTCTTCTTCGTCACAGTACTTGAGTGATACTTGGGTGGGGGGGAGAAGATTGTGTGCCTTAATGCATTCTATGAAGGCTGCTTCGATTACTTCATAAGTCCTCATAGCCTTCATGAAAGAAATGTCCATTTTGTTTTCGCTTTGCAGCCTTCTCAACCTTTCTCAATCTTTCATAGAATTTAGTCTTTTTAGGAGTAGTTGCATCCAATGGCCGTCTCAATATTCAGTCCTCTCTACTGATGGAAGAACAGTTTCTATTATCACTCCTACTTCATATTACCATGTGACAGAGTGTTAGCTTTGGAAACTATGAAGGAGAACTGAGGCTAATTGGCCTTTTTTACCTTTGAATTTTCTATGTCACATCAATCCACATCTTGGCCTGGATCATGTGATGGCTGAAATGTATTCCTTACACACGAAGACTATGGTACTCTTTTCTCTCCCAAGAATAATTTGATGTACACGGAAATGATACCCTCTTCGCCCTTGAAGCAGATTGGACACCTATTACTAAAGCCATTTTCTTCCACATGGTCTTATGTGCCACAGCACTGAGGCTTATTTTGAAAGATAACTGGATTATGTATTGTAATGAAAGTGGTGTTGTATAGTGCCCGTCTGCCACTATTGGTGGCCTCACTGTGCTTGTCTCTGTAAGAAAAAAGGGGCAGGGTTTCATTAGTGGGACAGTGGGAAAGGCAGATGCAAAAACTGTGGTGTTGAGGGGTACAGCTCGATGGTTCCCAGCTCCTGAATGCCATCTGTTTTCTATGGGTTTGACGGAGAAACATGGGAGCGTGTTATCCAGAGGGAAGAGCCCAAGCCTAAAGTGCGTTGGGTCTGGTTAACCGCTGATGTGGGAGAATGCCTATAGGGCTAAACAGGAGAGCTTAGTTGTGGCTGAGTTGGTGTTGATGTGCTAACATTTAGGCCTGTGGCGGCTGTCTTTGTGGGGTTTGTGTGTGTATTGTAAGGTGGTCAAAAATCTTAAAGGGGAAATAGGTGAATGGGGGAACAGGTCTTGCTGGGTAAAATAACCTGCACCCCTGCACTTCCACCACTGTCCTCTCGCATACAGGTCCCATTTCACTAGCTATCTCTGCCCTGTCAACACCTCTCTCTCTCACCCTTTCTCGCTCTCTGTCTCTCTCGCTTTCTGTCTCTCTCACATCGATACATTGTATCCCATGTGCAACAAAATGATCTGTGATTTGGCTGATGAGGAGGAAGGGGCAGTCTGTAAACCTCAGCACAATTTCATAAGCTGCAGCAAAGGATTATGGGAGGAAGAACCTTTCGTTCAGAGAAAGGGCTACTTCAAATTTGAGGGTGCAGTCATCCATTTAGCCTTGCTTAGCATTCTGGTTGGCAGGCTGATTGAGGCATCAATGCTCACTCTACCATGCTTAGGTGCTGTGCTGAGTGTCCTGCTGGGAATCTGGCCTATTTTGGGCAAGTCCTGTCTTGGGAAGGGCAATAAGTCATTTGCCAAGCATTCGTCAGGCATTGGTCATGGCAGGGGCCAGTATCCATTTTCATTTCCTCCCATCGTGGTCTAACCTGCTGTCTCAAGCCCCAAACTCTTCTCACACAGTCCAAAATGAATTTCCCCCCCTCCACCGCAACCCACAGACTCAAACTCACCAGGTTTTCATGTGACACTGGGCCTTCAGTATCAAAGTGATGCTGCAATCCTGAAGTGGATTCTTCATGATGAAACACAGTGCAGAGAAGATGGAGGGTGGAGTGTGAATTCCTCAAAAATGTGCAGCAGCTTGGCTTAAAACTAACTCCTCTGCCCTGCAGTAAACACTTGCCCAAGCGGGAAACACTGCCACTAAATAGGTGTTAACCCAAGACATATTGATATTGCCACAAGGGCAATTTAAGAACTTGTTTCCTGTTGCCAACTGGTGTGAGTCTAATAGTCAGTGTGGGTACTGGCATGTGTTTACGTGGCAAGTGTACACATGAATATTGACAATAAAAGATGCCCTCCCTCAAAACCAAGTGAGCGTCAGCAGCGTATGGTGACCATACTGGCAAGGCAACATGTCCAGGCCTGGAATTGTATGGGAGACCATGAGACACACAGATCTTGGGGCTAGGAATGGAGCGCCCATGTAACGGGCAATGCTTGTGTTTGTCATGCCATGCCCGGGCCAGTGGCAAGAACCTGTCACATTTTTCACCTCAGAGAGCGGTGCATTTACTTAAACAAATACACTGCTCTCTGAGGTGAGAAAACAGGCATTGAAGTGAAGGGTAAAGGCTGAGGACAAAAGCCTGCCTACCCATCAGTAGGACTCCCTCCACCCCCATGTTGCAGCTAAAGGCTAAACTGCTGGCTCAGCTTTTACATGGCCCTTGCTTTCAATAATTACCATTAACAAAAAAAAAGTATATTTGTGTGCATGCAGGGATTTTATGTATGTATGCATGCGTGCATGCATGTGAGGGAGTGTGTAAGTGGTTGCATGTTTATGTTTGTATGCTAGGCTGTGTCTACAATTGCACACCTATGAATGAATGCAGTGTGAATGGTGTGACTGCGCGTGTTAATGAGCACACAGTCTAAATGTTCTGGATGCTCCTGTGAATAACAGGTCAGCTGTGTGTGTGCATGTGTCTGAATGTCTCTATATCTCTGTGTATCTAGGGAGGGGCATTGGAGCATTTACATGTTTTTAAAAGAGCATGACATGTTTTACTGCCGTTTTTGGGCAAATGAAAGCCAACTTGAGTGTTTTTATGTGATGGTGGGGTTGGAGTGGGGGTGGGGCTGGCCTCGCTGGGTCTTACTGTGGCATGGAATGGTGTACTCGCATTAAGGTTAAAGGAAACATGAGGAGTGTTCTTAGATGGGAAGCGCATGTTTCCTTATTTTGTCTTGGGTCTTTATTTTACTGGTGTTTAAGGTCAAAGACAACTTACATATTCTTACATAGGGGAATATAACATGATGTGTTCAACATAATTGTTTTTATATGAGGGGATTTCTGTGATGATATGCTATTTATATAGCGCTTTCACCAAAGCGATGTACAGAGAACATATTTACATCAAATGTATCACCCACCCGAAGTTTGCACTCATTTAATGAGTTTTTTTTATTTATTGTGTTTATTGACATCGCTCAAACCCGTAGGTATCACAGCGGTGGTACAACCTGGTGAGCAGGGAAAACAGTACAGTACAGAGTAAGAGAGAGGTAACAAGATACAAAAGCATCATAATAGTGCAAGCTCCGTAGAGATCACAGAGGTCACTTTTAAGTATGAAAGGCAGAGTTGGCCTTGCCAGGATTTGAACCTGCGAATCACACTTGGATTACAAAAGCATGCGCTCATCCCGCTGAGCTATTTTACCAGCTCACCAGCAAAAGCGTGTTTTCTTTCTGTGGCATTACAGTTTATTACTGGTGTTAAGGCCAAAGGGAACATAAGCATTCTTACAGAGGTGGGGGCATTCGTTCTGCCTGCAAGGCTATGTTTTTTTACAGTGGCATGACATTTTTACTGCCGTTAGGGAGCAAATACAGCATGATGAGTGTTCTTATATGTGGAGTGGGGGATTTGTGTAGCCAGCAAGGATATATTTTCTTATTGTGGCATGGCTTTTTTTCACTGGCATTAATGCAAAGCCAACAGGAGTGTGTTCTTACATGCTGATACTGGTATGTATTGGGAGAGCTAGCATAAACATGCTTTGTTATAGTATGGTTACTGACATTATGGACATATAGGTGCATCAGAATGGACATGTATGAGCACAATCAATATGAAAATATTTTTTTTACACTTGCAGAGTACTGGCATATAGCGGGCAAAGGCATTATGAAAATATGTTTGAAAATGCTCCTGTGCATTGTTGGTGGCTTGGCATCTAACATACATTTTATGTCTTACTTTACAAAACCGATTGTAAACTATGTGGCTTTTTACCTAATTTATCACATAGTGTACTGTAAAATTCACTATTTTAACCCATTATTTAAAAACTTTTCTCAAGGGGACAAACCCCCCTTGATTGGTTCCCCCTCGCTCACTACTCTCTGTAACTCCTATGCATTTGGCTGGGGGCAGAACAAGTGCCCTTCCTTCCGCAGGCTCTTCTTAATGTGGGCCCTATTACATTAGCTCCAGGCCCCACTGGTTACAGAATAATGGCTACGCCTCTGGCGAGTTGGGGTGAAAGATGGATCTAATGGGCCAAAGGAAGGCGTGATATCTACTCAGCCTCCTGGGCTTGGGGAGGGGGCATTAGGACGAGGGGGGTTCAGTAGCACAATAGGTTTAATTTCCCGTCTCACTAACAGTTTCCAAACTGCCATCCTGCCCCGCCAAAATGTTGAGACTGTATCCGCCCCTGTGTGCCACCCCAAGATTTCCCGTGGCCTCATCAGGCCACCCCTATGAAAAATGTCTGAGGGCGCCACTGTTTCGGTCCAGTGTTTTGGTACTATGTTATCACTTAGTACCAATTATATATAGGTAAAACAAAAGAGAAGCTAAAGAGCGTTCCATTGAGCATGGAAGCTGTGTACTTTAGGCAATTATTACTGCTTCTACGGTACAACATGTTTTGGGTCAATGCCACACACAGGCTGATGTCCAGTGGAATACATTAAAAACAGTCACACGCCAGGAACCGAAGATAGCAGATGGAATATTGGTGGCGGTGGAACAAAGAATGTTCTTTTTGACTAGAAGCTACCTGGTAGGTCTGAATGAGGCTTCCAAACTAAATGTAGTCAGAGATGAAAGAAGCACATGTAACTGCAATGGGAATGAAGTATGCATGTAAGAAAGCGTGTATAATTAGTGAAACGATACACGTGGATGCATATCACTAAAGAAAATATGTCATGCAATATATCATTAAATGGTATGTATCCGCGGACTTTTCCAATAATTTAACTGATGGATAATAATAGTAAGTTACGGCTAAAAGTAACCTGGATAGCACTCAATTCAATTCTGTTAATCGATTAATCCGTGACAGCTGGTCATTTTTTAAATGGAGGGGTGCCAATGATGTCCCCGAATTCGCCAAAGCAAACAAGCACAGCTAGAGAGCCAGAAACCTTGTTTTCTTAAGGAGCCTCACCCAAAGTTTTTTTTTTTAATTATTATTTTTTTAATAATGGGCTCTAATGTGCACACATTGACGAAAAATGGATAATAAAAAGACATGCAACTTACAACGAGTGCTGTAGCGAAGCACATTGGAACACAAACAATACACTGCCGTACTTGGCTGTTCCCAAATAGAAATAATGAGGCCTTGTGCAACAATGTATGTTAATAATGCCATGTACAACTCACTCTGGTGTTCCAATTGATAGCAACATATGCCAGTATTGTACTTTGAAATACATTTGCATGCTGCCAATGCCCACAAAAGTCATCATTTCCCTGTAAACACGTGTTCCTGTTGCCTGTGTGTTAGTGTCTATGTCTATTGTGTGATATGGTTGCATGCACATTTGATGTATTGGTTTATATTGTTGTGAAATGTGTACTGATTGCTGCAATTGTAGTTTGATGTGCTGACTGACTGCTGTATATTGACCTCTTCTTTCACACACATTATATATACACACAGGCCTCAAGTCGAGGGTACAAACAGGTAGATGGAGTCCTCCCACTTTTTTCAGAAGTCCCCCCACTTTTTTCAGAGGGCACCTTGATAGCTAATTTCTGCAGACACCACATTCAATTGGTATGGTAATGAGTCCCCCCACTTTTTTTTTTGGGACTTGACCCTATATGCACATATATTGAATCAGCCAAATCCAGTGCCTGACTGCTCTGTTGGTGGTGCCAACATAAAAGGGACGTAATAAAGTGATTTAGTACCCTGCGAGGTGGGTGGGGCGGTAGGGGTGAGGGGCTGCAGCCTCCCAGCCAATGAGGAGGCTCAGAACAAGGGGATTACCAGATGGCAATCCTGCCGCGCTGAGCCTCCTCAGGGCTGGAGGCCACCGTCTAGTCCCGCCAGGAACAAGTGCTCCCTTCTCCCCTTTCCCCCATCCACACATTTCCTTCCCCTCTACTCCCCCCACTGCCAATTTACCTTCCGCAGCGGACACGCTGGGAATACTTCTGTCGCCAGCGCGTCAGCTCCCGATCTGCGATACACCGCCATGGAAAGGAAGAAGGGACTAGACTTAGTCCCTTCTCTCATTTCCATGGCGAAGGACTACACAAAGTCACTTCTCTCCTTTCCTTGGCAGCCATTTTTTTTATTTACTGTTTAACTCATTTTTGAATGGCTGCCATGTATAGTCCATTCTCCCTTTCCATGGTGGCCGTTGTGTTTATTTTTTATAATTATTTTCAATGGCCGCCATGGAAAGGGAGAACGGACTTTGTTTTCCCATTCGACAGCGGCCATTATTTATTTATTTTTTCTTCCTTTGCGAAATGCCGGAACGTTTCCAAAGGAAGAAAGAAGCTTTTAGTACCCCGGTCCATTGGACCGGGGTACTAATAGCAATAATCCTCTCAGCGGAGTGGCGCATTACCGTGTCAGGTTATGCTCTGGGGTCTTCGTTAAGTCCCTCGCTACACTCGGGCCAATAACTATGGGCATTACCTGACTCAGTAATTCCCCCAGGCTCGGGGATTATTGCTTAAATATAGATGTGCAGAAAGCTTTCCGTATCCGTTGCATCAGGTCACAAACATGCCGATGCTCATTTAAGATCCTAGTGCTCTGTTTCAATGGCAATGGCCCTTAATGATAATTCACTTATTTGTAATAAATAAACTTATGGATGAATTTGGTTTTGCTGCGGATTCGAGGGCGCTCTTTTCAGGGCGGCTCTCACAGGCTCAAAAGATAACCAGTTAAACTGTTATTCGGACCATTGCCAGAAAAGACATGAACTTCAGGCGATGCTGCAGCAAATATATTTTGACATTCATCAGTTAGGCCACGAGCCCAAGGAGATTAGAACGAAATGAAATACATTGAAAATGCGGAGGTTTGTTAAGTCATTTGGGCCTTATTCCGGGTTTGGAGCTAACTATGGAGTAATTAGCTCCATGGTTGCCTCCGAAACCGTCCCAAATCCGGCATGGTGAATGGAGTAATTACCGGTCCATTCCAGGGTTGGAGGGACAGGTAATTCCCCATTCACCTTTGGCCCTTCCCCATTCCCATTTCTGCCCCATAGGGCTCAATGGGAATGGGGAAGGAGGTAATTACAGCACCGTAAATTACGGTACCGTAATTACCTCCGAAGTACCTTTGCGGGTCCCGTACTTTACTCCTGCTAAAAGCAGGAGGTAAGAAAGGACCCGAAAAGGGACCTCGGAATACGGAGGTAAAGGATTACCGGCATCGGCACCCTTACTGGTGCCGGTAATTCCTTACCTCCAACCTCGGAATGACCCCCATTATCTCTGTCCACTTGTTGTCTTGAAAAAAATAGCTTGGGCTGAAGTGCCGTTTCACACTTTAAATACATGTGTTAGAATTCTCCTGTGGCGCATTCTACAGCTGAAAAATGCCTATTGCTCCAGTTAAAATGAGGTACGATCGTATGGCGGGGTCCTCTTTTGTGCTCCCACATCAGCTAATAAAAAGGTCTCCTCGGAAGTGTGCATACAATTGTTACAATAGCAGATTGGTCTGGACATCAGAGCATCATCGACCCTCCGTGCACTTCCCTGCAGTCACGGAGCTGAATCTCAAGTCAGAGTCCACCTCCCAGGGTTCCTCTGAGACCTCTGAAAGTAGAGGAAAATATGTGTGCCATGCCCTGGAGTACACGCATGTTGATCCCATCCATCCCTGAAGACACCCAGGGACGTTAAGTAAAGCATGTGGAGACACGTGCTGTCTGCAGGGCTTGCTGGGTAGGGATTCCTCTGCCTCTAACACAAACAGCTCAGAGGCGACTCCACCTCCTAGCCTTTGGCCACGCCCTCTCAACCTGAACCAACACAGAATGCGGTGGAGTCAGTGAGCCCCTGACCCCGTCAGAGCCCGTGACAGACATGGAGACGTGAGGTCAATGTCTCTTTGTGCTCTGGGACTGGCCTATGGGGCCAAAGGGCAGTGCCTGAATTGCAATTGCTACATGTTAGTGTGGGCCAGGTTTTTTGGTCAAAATGGGCCAGTTTTTTTAACCAACATGGGCCACTTTGATTAATTAGTTACTTCACCATGCAGCTTGTAGTTTTGAACATTGTTACTGAACATATATCCTTTAAAATGCAGAATTTGTAACACATTTGACTAAAAAAATCCCTCTTCAGTAGTACTCAAACAGTCTGTCACAAAAGGAATGAATTGCTATTTGCAACGGTGGGCCACTTCCGAGCCATTTTTATGCCCCAATCCGACCCTGGCTCAGGGGCACAGCGTTTTTAACGCTCCAGATACACATCCAGGCCGTGTGTGGAACTTTTGCATTCCAACCCAGCCAAACACATGAGCTGCAAACGTGTGGTAGGGATGGATAGCATCCCCTCCATGTGTGTAATTCCCCACAACGTCCAAATGTGAAGAAGGCTGAATTAGCCATGGTGGGCGGGTTGAGCTGCTCCATTAAAGTTAGAAAGGCCATGCTCCATTTGCCACATTGGAACAGTCGCCTGTGCTATTCTTGTTGCTTGATGACATCATGCATGGGTACATGATGACGTTATTGCGTACAACATGGTTGCCACTAGTGTCTGGAACATTCTGAAGGCAAGCAGCTAAAAGTGATCCATAAAGGTTTCTGCCCTCTTTTTTTACACAAAGCCTGAGGGGCAGCAAGAAACCTTTGTCTGAACCTCCCTGAATACCAACCACTGAGATCATGACAATAAAGCCAAATTCATAACAGTGTTCAAGAATGTATAGATGCTAAGTCAAATAATAATAATTACATGGGTGTCCTACAACTGAGATATAGCCCACCACAAGAATATCTAATTGAAAAAATATCTACAAAAAAAGGATGCAGAGAAAGTGGCACTTTTAAAAAAAAAAAAAAAGTGAGCTGCAGCCTGTGTACAGAATCTGAAAAAAACTTGTGAGGGAGTGTGCCGTGTTAACAGTCCATCTACAGCAAGATTAAATGTCCACAATATTTGACAAGGCACAAAGAGAAATTATTTCAGTTGCATGGGAGAATCCAGCAATCTTTTGTTAATTGGAGACCAGTGCAATCTGGGATGAAAACCACAGCATTTAATTGGAGAGACAAAAACCGAATTGGACCCTGCATTGTTTATATTTTATGTGTAGCATTGGAATAGGTTTCTACCTGCCAACACCCAAAAATAGTTGCAATTTCAAATTACTGCCTATTTGCATATATGGCACGAAGGTCATATCACTTAAACTCTTGGTAGAGTGCACACACAGTCTGACAAGCTCAAAGGTCACCTGCTGTCATATGTGCTAACAACCCCTTTACTTTGCTCTGTATTGCTCTTCTTCTGCAACTCCTCTGTTTCTAATGTTTACGTATTCTCTGCTCCGAAACATTGACATTCTGTGCAAACTGGACATAATGAAGCTGGCACAGCTGTGCACACCTGACACAATGACATTTGGCCCTGCTGCGGTAGCTAGGAAGATCGGAACCCAGGCATTTTGTGCTAACTGGGCATAACTGATTTGTTCTTACTTTGACGTGTAGACAAAATGGAACCTGCCACTAGTGTGCTGATTGAGAATAATAGTACCTAGCCTTTCTGTGTTAACTGGGCATGATGGATCCAGGAACTGATGTGCTAACTGGGCATTGAGGACTCTGGCAATGCTTTACTAACTGGGCATAGTGGAAAATGCCCCTGCTCCATTACGTGGGCATATTGGAATTTGAAAACGGTATCTTAATTTCACATAATGCATCCCGACATCACTATGTTAAACAGCATATCTGTAACAATGGCGTGACTTGTCAGTGTTTCGAGTCCTCAGACTTTTCAAAACAAATATTCAAAAAATTCATAAAATGAAATAACGTGCTGTCCATGGAGGTCAAAAGGGCAAGTTAATTTAACCTTTATTCCACAGTCTTTACTTTCATTTTCATGGACTGCCCTGTTCATCCAAATGTGCGTGTATATTGTAAACTTCTTTTGATGACAAAACCTGAACACTGTATGGGTACTGTCACAGATAGCTTCACAAAAACAACTACAACCAGCCCCTCTCTCACTAACCTAGAAATGGGCAGTCCCACCCTACTCAAGGCATCCCTGGACCACGGACTGGTACTAGGGATCGGTAACTGGTACTATCAAAAATCTTTAGGTCTTCTGAGAATGGACTAATGGCAAGCATGTTATCTATCTTTACTTCCTCGGGGAACAATCTATGTGGCAACTATCAGGGACCCAGGTTCGATAATGTGTTTCAATCACTCCCGGCACTCTCCTGGTCTGATAAACACTTCTACTCCTTTCCTTGATGTCACACTCTATCTCCCTACTTTGCTACTCTCCTACCTTTCCTTCCTCCCTCTCATATCATGCTTTCCACCTACCTACTATGCTCCCTCCTACACTGCTACTACTCTCCCCTCTGTGCACCACTACTACTCACCCCTCTCCATGCCACTACTACTCCACTTCTATGCTACTTCTACCCTCACCTCCACACTCTTACTAAGCCTCCTCCACACCACTACTAATCCCACCTCTACACTACCAATTCTTCCCCTCCACACCACTACTACTCCCATTTCTACACTACAACTATTCCACTGTATCACCCTTTTAACTCACCCCCTAATGCCACTTTCACTCACATACCTTACACGCATAGTCACACCACAGTAATACTACCTCTCACTTTCTCTCGCCAGTCAATACCTCGCCTTCTCTCTAAATTGGCTACACCTTTATCTATGCTGTCCTTCCTCTTTCTGGTCACTAGGTCCACCTCCACCTACTCTGACCTCACCCGAACAACCCACACCATTGAGTTTCCAGTGACCTCTTTAACCCTCCCTCCTCTATTGGTTCTCTCCATCTGGTTCTCTGTGCCAGTTAATCCCTGTCTTCCCCTCTTTGGAGGTGTTACAATCTTCAGAATACATACACATGGGTCTAGGCCTCACCGCTTTCTGTCACACAGGCCTGCAAAAGCTTGTGAATGTTGGCCCACTATAGTAAAATGTGAAGTTTGTGTGTTAGTTTCTAAAGTCAATGAGATTACAGTCTATGTTGAGGAGTCACTCCACGGTTCCGTTACAGGTAATCATTGGTGCAGCCTCGGGCAGACTGTAGTCTTTGCTGGACTCAGCTCAATGGCTTTGTTGCGGGTGAGCTCCGTTGCTGTACTGTGCAGTTAGCAGTGTTCGGCATAGTGCTGAAACTTGTGTTCAGCTTTGCAGCATTGTGTAACGGTTTCTGAATTGTTCTGTTGTTTGGGGTAATCTGGTATGCAGTTCCCTTCTGGAAGCTCTTCTTGGTTGTTTTCTCTTCGGTCCACCGCAGAGGCTGCTGGTAATATTTGTTCTGTAAAACCAACAGAGAGAAACTGGCCAGCATGTTACAATAGAGGTATAAGGTGATTAGGAGTGGTACCATTGTTAATCACACATGCACATAAAGAAGGGAGATTGACTGGGGCACGACAACGGTCACCAGCCCCCTCTGGGAAAGTACTGGCTCTGGTGTCCACCCCACTAGCCTTCCCACCCCAGGCTCATAAGGGTCCCCATGTCCCTCTTGGCATGCTCAGACTACTGACTCTGTCAAATTACTTGGTCAGGTGATACCCATACCACACTGATGCCTATACATCAGCCAACAATATTGGTTTTGTCAGTGCTTTTATTCATGGCATCACAACATATTTTACCACTTTTCCACTCTTGCTCGTCCAAGTCCTCAACATGAAGCTTGTCACGCTCTAAACTGGAGCCCTTGCAGCCTGACCGATATGGTTACTCATGCTCTTCTAACTTAAAGAAGGAGGGGCCTAATTGATGTCACACCCCTCAGAACATCCTGTTTTTTTCATGTCTGGAACAGGTACTCATTGTGCATGCCCCATCCCAAGGTAGGTTCTTTCTTTTGATAAACAGCATTACAGACTTCTCCCGCTCAGCATTAAAGTGGGGTGGGGCACTTAAGGCACTTGGCTTGCTGGTGCAGAAGTTGTGTTCACAGCTATACCCCATTCATTGATCCATCCTAATATACCACATTAAAACACCAGGTGTATGAGGTGTAGGAGACCCCGCAGCCAGGCATTGCACGTGCATTAGGAATCCAGAGTGTTCTTCACTCTTGTCAACAGAAGGATCAGAGGGAAAATAGAAGTTCTAAATGATGTCATTTGGAGCATCTCATTCGATGAACTTTGTGCAGATGCGATGGGATTGGCCCCAGGCTCTGTTCCACAGAATTCAGTCTTGGAGCAGGAACTGTTGGGCGCCAAGCCTGAGGGAACTTGTTCTGCAGGCTGTTGATGATGCCAAACTCTTGATGTCAGTTATTGCTCTGACTAGCCAGCATGGTTTGATATGATATGATATGATATGATATGATAGGTTATTTATAACGCGCTTAATACCCAGAGGTTTGTAAGCGCGGACCTGGGGATCGAACCTGTGTTGCTCCGTGTCGTCATGCTTCCAAGGTGAGCATATTGCCCCTGAGCTATCCTCCCAAGACCTCACATTTATTGATTTCCCTTTAGGTAAACTGGTTTGAAACGAGCCTTTCATTAAGACAATCAGGGAGGGGATGAATGAGTAACAGAAGTGCTGGGGGTTCCTCGCAATGTGGAGGATCCTACATGGCCATCCCTATGGAGCTCATCCATGTCAGGAACTATGGGAAGTTCTTCCATTGGTGGGGGGAATTATAGGACTTCACTTCCATCTGGTCTGACAAGGTGTCAGATGCCTGGGTACAAGAGGTATTCATAAGAATCTACCCAACCTTAACTCCTGCCCTCCAGATTCAGGACTTCATGTCACCCTCCCCCAATTTTCCACCTCAGATCTCAAGAAAATAGGATGGCCCTAATTTTGAGGATTCGAGGCCTCCTCAGAAAGAAGGCAGTGACGGTGATGTTGAAAATGGACGAGGGAACGGGGTCTTCTTAATACCCTTTCTGGTCTACAAGCCCTTTGGGTTTTTCAGGACAATAATCGACCTGATGCTCAACCCATCTGTTTTACCAATGAAGAACAAGCTAGAGACACTTCAGAAGGTCATTCAGGAGGTCAGTCCTGTGATGTACCTAGAGGACTTGGAAATCGAAGTAGACATGGTGGTCCTGAACCGGTTCATGGGGAGAAGTATCATTTCACTACTCTCACTTGCAGGTTGAGATCTGCACACTTACTATTTATGAAGTACTTGGCCCATCTGTTGGGTATTTTTCAAGGAGAAGGCATTTTCATGCACCTTTACCTGGGTGACGGACTCCTACAGGCCAACTCCATTCACAAGTGGTTGGTGAAGAAGGAGAAGGTTTGCTCCTAAATCACATTAAATCTTCTCTCACACTCAGCAGACAGCTGATTTGTTGGTGTGATGTTCCATTTATAGGTGTGGAGAATATCTGTTTCACCGCAGAAGTTGGAGAAGCATCGGGGCCATCTCCAAAGAGGCACCCATAACATGTGGCGTTCTGCAGGGTGCAAGTTTATCACCTCTTTTGTTCAACCTGTACATCAGGTGTCTCTGTATAGTGCTTCACAATATTGGAGCATTTTTTACGAACTATGCAGATGGCACCCAGTTGGTGGTGGAACTATGTGGTGACTACTCAGAGGACTGCACAAAGTTGGAAACTTTATATAACATCATCGAGGCATGGATGGAATCAAATTGGATATGCCTTAATGGCAATAAAACTGAGATGATGATCTTTAGATCCCAGTAGGCACAAGCCAAACTGGGACACAAATATAAATCATTCATCATCAAAGATTCCTACATTCATGTCGCAGGTAAAGTGAAAACCCAAGGACTTGTCACAGAAGCCTCCATGGGCGCAGGTGCTCAAGTGAAGAGAACGCCGCAATTATTGCAAGTGCCACCATTCTTTCTCGACTTGATTACGGCAATGGTCTCCAGCCATTGTTGTTTCCAACTCAACTTATGATCTATTACAATACCCAAATATTTGTAACATTCAACCCTTTCAATTGGCTGGCCAGCAATAGTCCATCTCACATTAGCAATACCTTGACTCTTGATTTTCCCTGTGAAGGCGATGATTTTACTCTTGCCAAGATTAATTTTGAGCCCATTATCAGACACAAACTGTTCCAATGCCGCTAGTTTCAGTTGTAATCCCTTAGGGGTATAATAGTGTAATAACAGGTCATCTCAATAACCTAGCCACCCAATTTCTAACAGACCAAATTTGATGTCATTAGAACATGTGCCATTCAAAGCTTCTGCTAGATCTGCTAGGTACAGTTTAAAAAGGGTAGCAGCCAGTATGCAACCGTGTTTAACAACTCTCCAGGTCGAGATCATGTTGGTACCTTTTCCCTCTCCGTCTAGCCTAACTCTTGCAGAGGTTAGTGTATAGCAACCTGATCATATGGAGCAACGCGTGTGAGATACCCCATTGCCTAAGTTTATTCCACAGCTTGTTTCTAAGAATGGTATCGAAGGCGGCACTAAAGTCTATAAATGCTCCGTGAACTGGGAACTGCTGCTTGTGCCATGCTTATTCTATGGCAGATACTACGATGGTTATATTATGAACAGTGGAGGATTATTTGCCAAAGCCAGATTGGTTGGGGGGAGAATGTGGCTCTCAGTAATCCATTGGTTTAATTCCTGTATTAGAACCTTTGCAAATACATTGGCCGGGATATCTAACATGGCTAGCATACAGTAATTACTAGGGTCCTTCCAACTGCCTTTTTTTTTATGGATGGGTAAAATAGAACTCTCCTGCCAGGTTTTAGGGACTTGCCCATATTTACCAATCCATTGGAACAAGAGATATAATGCATGTCCCCAAAAAGTTGGGGAGAGGCTAAGTAACGCATTGCAGGTACTATCTGGGCCTACTGCTCTAGAGGTAGGAAGTGTTTGAATCAAAAGGGCAGGCTCGGCAGCTGAGTGCTCCCGAGTCCATTGGTCCACAAAATTCACACATACTTCATCTATTACATCTTGTCTACATGGGTTACACAGTCATGCTCGGATATACTGTTAATTGGCAGACCAGTTTTTTTTAGTTGCTTTAATGACTTCCCAGATACTTTGGTTATTATTTGTTGTAGCAAAGAAAGTCAATGATCGCCAAACTTCACTGGTCACGTTTGCTCTATGTCTACGTAACCATTTGCACTAGTTTTTCTTTGCATTGTAAATTCGAGCAGGTGCATCACGTGAGTCATTGCTTTTTGATAGCCTTATTAAAACTCTTAGTTTTCTTTTTTCCACTTGAACTGCTTTATCAAACTGTGGTCCTTGGTGATGAGCAATATTCCATCTTTCACTTGGACTAATGTAAGTTTGGTTCAAACTAGTGACTGCTTTGATTGCTGATAACGTATATTCAAATGCTTCCACTGCCTGCGGTTCAGTTTGGTCTAACAAATCACCCATAATATGTATGAACTGAGGTAGTACTTGTGCAGCAATTGCTTACCTTTAGCTAGTTTAGTGAGGTTCTATTTAATACTGTTCCCACCATTATTAACAAAGATGTTACCATTCAATTCAAATTTACTTCGCTCTTCCTCCTTTGCAAACAATACATAGAGAGGAAAGTGGTCCCTTTCATCTCGTATTCCCACTGCCACATCTAACGCAAGATCGCTTGCGCTTGCATTGGTAACAATATAATCAATCTTTTACATGCTCTTCCCACTAACCAGCGTTGTCTCTCTTTCTGCATCACTTTCACAATTACCATTGAGTATTTCCAGATTATGTCTCAGAAACAGTTTAGACCACCAAGTTGTTACTGGGGTTTTTGGGGAGCGGGCCTGATAAATAAGCTTCAACTTGTAAGTTAATACTAGTATCAATTAGGGCATTCAAGTCTCCTAACAGAAAAATAGGGATCTTCATGTCACATTCTTTAATAATGTGATCTACTGTTTGAATATTCTTATTGTTATATACACCATTAGGAGGGTTGTACATATTAACCACTAACATTTGAACAATATTAGTATGGTTGCATTGAATCAGGACAACCAGAACCATATCAGTAGACAACCCATGTCCAGGCCTACCCAAGGGTGCCTCACAGACACTAATAACGCTTAGGTTGTCCCTTAGGAACTTTTACTACTAGCCTTTGCACTGTACTACGACTATCGATATTGCATGGCTCCCACAACCAGGTTTCTTGTAAAGTCACTATAAAAAATTGCTGCATATTTACTAATAGGCCATCGTCGGATGTATAATGAGACTTCCTTCTGGTGTTCCATGACATTATAATGTCGCTGTCATCGATGTTGCTTTTCAAAGTGGGGTTTACATGCTAATAGCAGCCATTTCCAGTAGCCTTCATCTGAATCCATTCTTTCAACAGACTACAGTTCCTCACGAGAATTGTTGTTCGACTCTCTTTTACCAAGCTCTCACTACTTGCTATATTAAGTGCCCTAACCCTATTGGTGGGCTGTAAAAGACCACTTTTGTGTTATTTTTTTAAAGTTCGTATTTGACCGTGTTCATAAGAACCTTTTCTCATGAGAAACCCAATTTCCTAAATTCGCTCTGATATTGTAAAATGTGTTCTAATGTAGCCTCTCTCACACACCAGACAATAGATATCACGAATTTGGTGGCTACTAATTGATCAACGATTCAAATTTCTTCTGAGTTGATCATTCTTAAAGGCACTATCGAGTGGCACAATTTAATTGTCTGCTGTCGATTCCACAGAGAGGGATAATTGGCATGTTCTGTCACTTGGAATTGTAGGGCACGTATTTTGGTTGAATCAAAACACTGTTTGATTAATTTGTCTGAGATCTTGACACTGGAGTGCTATTTGGCACTTCTTGGAAAGATGTTATGTTCGGTTGATTACGTCGTGTTATTCCATGTTTATCTTTCATACTAGTCTTTTTGGAATTCATACTATTAGTTCTACCACTGGTATCTGATGTCTCCTGCAAAACATTCTGGATGTCAACCAGAACTGAGTCTAATACACCTGTATTTCTCAATGGTTTCTTCTTTCTTGCGGCAGCAAGTTTACAACCCCCCCTGCCAGACCGGCAACAAGGGGGACTTAACTTCTTCTGTGACACCAGATAGAAAGCTGCGATTATCACTATCTTTTTTTCTTAGATTGGCCGTTTTTAGTTCTACATTCCTCTACCCTATTATGTATAACTTCCACATGCTCAGCTGATGTGATACTCAATTCAATTGGTGCATTTTCTTTGAAAGGAACCTTCTTGTTGGTACAAGATACAGGGGTAGAAATCACCATATCTCCACCTGAGAGCCCTAACTGTGTGTCACAGATAATACAGCTGTTCTTAGCCCAGGACTGTCTTTTCTCTCTATATATTATTGCTTGCAAAATTGTTCTTCCCTGTTTTTTACCCCTTCTACGCATTATCTTATTAGTTCCTTGCTTTTTGGTTGACTCATTTTTAGTCCCAGGACGCTCCCGACATCTATCTGCATCATTCAGAATTTCACATTCGTCAAGACAATCAGCCACAGGACTATCAGCTGCCTCAATTATGATCAAACCTATGTTCACTGTGTTTATACCACAATCTTTCAACGTTTCTTGCCCCTTATTGATATTCTTAAGGAGTAGTACAGAATGTACATCCAGTTTTCCTTCGACATTCTCACACTTGTCAACAAGGGTAGTTAATACGTTTTTCAGTGCTTCGAACATTTCACTTGATCACATACTTGTGATACTTTTACCTAGACAGCTTTCAACTTGGCTACATATTTATCCTGGGGTACCTAAGGAAGTTGCCAGAGGAGTATTGGATGGGGCTACTACTCTATCCAGACAATTTGCCTCAATGTTTAGACCTTTGACTTCATCTATCTCAAATCTCGTAATTTCTTCAGTGTGCGATAACTGAACATTTGTCTTCACAGGTGGTACATTTAATGCTGGAGCTGCCTATTCAAAGAGACATGATACCTCCGGACTCCTATGATTTCCGACCTGGCCAACAGCTTCTTTGTGTTGGCTAAGACTTCAGGGATAGCTTTGCTATTCTGATCGATTACCTCTCCTATGTCAGACCCCTTTTTCATAACAATGCTGCATTCCTCTGTGCCCACATCACCTAGTATGGTGTTAGTACTTGATGTGTTAGACACACTATTTAATGCCTGGACAACAAAGCAAGTTGTTTTGCTAATATCTTCACTAACCAGAATCTCAACCCGTCCCAGTTTTTAGATGCAGGGGGGGGGTCGACAGTTGGATACAAACATTCTCAACAGCTCCAATGTCTCCTGATTGGTTCAGGACGTGTGCAATTAGTTCGGATCCTATGCATGGGAGGGCTGCATTGAGGTCCGCTGCTATTAAATTAAGGGCACACTCCTCAATAGTATTCAGTGTAATCAATTTGTGTCTTTCATTCATTACCGTAGCATAGTCATTATTTGTAACGTGCTACATTGCAATTCAAGCTGGCTAGTAAAATGAAGAACTGCCCAGTGGCGTGTTCAGGGAGTGGCCTGAGGTGGCACATGCTAAGCCTAGAATTTGATTGGCCAACCCAGGTGCCACCTCATTATCCCAAACTATGATCAGAGAGAGAGAGAGAGAGAGAGAGAGAGTCTGTGTGTGTGTGCATGCGTGCGCGCGCTCGTACTTCATGCCACCCCAGCATAAGGCAGTGCCTCACTTGGACCAACCCTATCAACAGAGTCTGACCACGCCACTGAAACTGCCATTTTGCCCCCTGACCAGATTCCTGGCACTACACAGTAATATATGTTTTGAAAAGGAAGGGAAATTCAGACACTTTTTGACAAATGCAAATTCTTATGTTGGCGCGTGAGAAGTGTTCGCTTTCCGGATTAGCCACCTGTGAAGCTGGGTAGGCTTACTGTGCCATTACTCTGAAAGTCAGGCGTTGGAAAACAGAGATCAGAGGCGCCCATATATATTTACAGCAGCAAATGAAAAGAAATAAATGACCCTGCTTTCTTGTGGATTTTGAATTAATTCCAGACCACTTCTGAGGAAAGTAATAAAGCGGAGCTGAGGCGCATAAAAACCCATTAATGTTCTTTTGACTAAACGGGTAAATGCGTTTTAGCAAAGGTTTTATTGAGCATGGAAAACTTCAAGAACCCGTGGATCAGAGCGACGTGCAACATCCTAAACACATCTTAATATTTAGTATAAACATCCCAACACACTGTAAGCATGATTCGCAAAGGTTCTTTCTTTTCCAGGCATACGCCAGGCGTACTGCTTGAGTAAATAAAAAATAAAGCGTTTGATTCGCACACATTAATTAATGTAGAAGTTATATGCATTACCTTCAAATTACATTTGTTCGATGTCATTCATTGCCCACCAAATCACAAAAGTCGGCATGCTCCCCCTGGTCCTCTCTGGAAGCCCATTAATGGAAAAGGTACTTCACATCCATTGTGGATTAATAAATATATATTTCCCCTGCTGTTAGGAAAAGTAACTGGACTGCAATTCCACTTTTGTGCAAATAAATTTGTGTTCACACATTTTTTAATGACGACCCGGCTGTGTGTTTTAAAAGGTTTGTGAAGGGTTGCCCAATTCAGCATTTTAGCCACTGCTAGCAAAGTGCCTAGTCTCGGATTACATTTTGAGAAAATTCATTTCTGTTTGGACAGATTGAAATGTTTACTCAAATGTTGTGGGTTTCTGAAGTATTTCCAAGCCTATCTACTGGTCCAATCCCATTTTCTTTTGCTGATGCCAATGTGCCTACCATGCGGTTCCGTTTTGGAGAAAATGTATTTGTGCTTTCACAGGTTTTAATGCAAGCCCGTCTATTGGTTTTAAAGGACTTCCAAGTGTATGCTGTTCCCAGATCACTCGTGCCTCGCAGTCTCTTTTGGAGCACATTCTTTTGTGATTGATTCGACATCCAAACGGAGCACTGCTCACCCTTGCGGATAAGAAGTTGTTCATTTTGTGGCTTCTCTTGATTTCCTAACTTGATTTCTCTTGATTTCTCCAAGTGCATTCTGCACTTGCCGGCATTACCCAGGCCCGTCTCTCCCCACTCCAACTGCCTGCCCCGATTGCACTGGATTGGTCCATGATGGGGACACGTGACCAGAACTCCTCAACTTTAGAGGCTAAAGCCAAAACACAAACGGAGTCTCAAGGTGCACCTCACAAAGAACTTGGTTGAAAAGTAATCAGTAAATAATTGTACAATGATTGCAATAAAACTAAATGTGTATTGGAATTATTCAAAAGAATATGACAATTGTGTTTGCAAGTAGACCGAACATCACGTGTTTCGAGCTTAGCACTTCTTCAGGGCTGTGCTTGAATAATTTAGTGACAAATGACATGAATAGAATTAATGTCTGCTGAGTATATGTAAATCTGCATTTCTGGTTCTTAAGAGAGATTTCTAAATTCTGACCTGGTGGGCAGAAGTTTAGGAGGCCACCCAAGTTTAGTGGACCAGGGGAACCTTCTGGACAAACTAGACCAATCTACGGTAGCTTGGCAGGCGGTGAAGACTAAGTCTCAGGAGGGGCGAGAGTGATCAGAAGTCCACAATGAGCACACACAGTAAAACTCCACAGAATACCCTTATACAAGTGTATATCAAAAATACGTACACAAATAAACCACAGTAATAATAACCAGTTACCAAACATGCCTTACATTAGGTACCATATATACAAATGTGGTTCACCTAATGCAGATAAGTGGAGACACCAACCACAACATGTAATAGAAGAGGTAAGTAAACACAATTATCACATCAGGCAGTTCTTCAAATTCGATCCCTAACTTATGTAATACAGCCCTACGAAGTGGTGAGGCTTGTGCTCCAAAGTACTGCAGTGCGTTAACAAAGCACGGTCATGCGTAAGAGCGAAAGAGGGTCCTCTTCAGGGAGCTGTAGCCGTTCAGGAAGGGGCTTGAGGTGATGAAGAATAAATCCCTATTATTCGAGGAGGGTCTACCCTTACAGGTAGAGCAACACTCGGAGTTCAGGAATAGCTGGGGAGCACAGGCTAGCCCAGATAAGGTAAGTATTTTTCAGGGATTCTCATGCATAAAAACAAATGGCTGTGCCAGGGGGCCACCGGTAAGTGATGCAAGTACTCACCAACCCTCGACACAGTCGAGGCCAAACTTTGCCAGTCTAGTCCAGGTTGCATGTAGCTTTAACCCCTGCAGTTACACATTGCTCCGGCTGTGGCATGGGAGGAACGTTTGTGGTCGGACAGTACCCTTTTCTCTGCTCTTGAAGAAGAAAGGAAGACAGTTCCAGTGCAGCACGTCCCAGCAATGGGGGGGCAGGTATGCAAGGCACCTACAGCGACCATCACCACAGCGGGGCGACACAGGGAGCACAAATGCCGGCGGCATGGCGCAACTCTCATAAATCGCAACCCAGAGGAGCTAGGATGAGTTTTAGCAGGAGAGAACCCAGGACCACAAGTGAACAATTCCAAAAGTCTTGAGTCTCAACTCCAGATGGCAGAGCTCTTATATGATAGAACAGGTTCTAGCTGGTCAGTTTGCTGGATGGCCCAGGAACACTTCTGAAGAGGCTCATTGTGAGGGTAAGCAGGAGGCGCTGAGCGTAGTTGGTCCCACTACTCCAAAGTGTCGAAGCACCCTTGTAGGCCTTCTTGCTCGATGCAAAAGCAGGGGTCCGAGGGGACAACTGCAGGTCAGGGTGCCAAACCTTCCAGCATGTCCCTGGAGGTTCCACAGGTCTGCTGTTTCATTTCAGGATACTTGGCTCCTTCTGTAGTTCGGGGTGAACTTCAGTTAATCGACTTGGAATAGTTGCAGAGCCCCTTCTCTTATTCAAGATTCTTTTTGCACTCAAATCTGGGATAGCCAATGGAAGATTTACTCTCTTGCCTTTTGCCCAGGTGTGGGCCAATTACAGACCACAGTGGTTCCAGTCATTCAGCCCTACCAGATATACTGGCACCAATAGTGTGGATTGGGATCACACAGTCCCAACCCTCTTCCTGGGCACTAGCACACACACATGCCCGTGAAAGATGCAGTTTTTGTGGGAGTCTGTATGCCCAAATAAGGAATACCCGGGTCTCTCAACCTCAGGGGAGGCAAAGGGACAAAATGGCCAAAGGACAGAACAAAAGACTTTGTGGCAAGGCCATTTTTGGCACTGGCCACAGAATTGGGCCAAACATGGTAAACGCGATATGGTCCATCAAAAAGAAGTAAAATACTTTCAAAGTAAACTGCTGCCACCAGTTTGTCCTAGGCACACCTGTACAATCACAAAAAAATCCTTAGAGAGTGCCTAGGGCTTTAAAACAAGAGAACCCCCATGCGCGGTACTGTAAGATACTTGCCACATACATAAAAAGTTACCAAGAAATGGTAACTTAGTCGAAGACTAAGGGAAACATATTTTCCCAGTACTAACAGCTTGAAGGGCATGTCAGTTTTCCCATAACAAATTAGCAAAAGGCCGGAGGAGTGCAGCTGAAGGCTATGCTCCACGGGAAGAAGTCTGGTTAAGTAAGTCAAACAAAAGCAAAACTTTTGGGGGGTCCATAAATGGAGGCAACATTACAACTAAGGGAAATGTTTCAAAACACTGGTGTCTGAGGATACTGACCAGATGTAGCTAAATGAAGCATTGAAGGCTGGCCAGCGTTTGAATGGATTGTAAGGTTAAGCTTGATCTCTTGGTAAAGCTCTGTAACTGTATCTCCTTGATAATGAAATCAGGATATTCAAAGGCATGCGTTTGGTATGACAACTTTAGAGGCTCACACAGGGCAGCCTTGCCCGAGCATCCAGCTATGGGCTCAAGGCAACGGGCACATCCCTGGGCACCTCCATCTCCTGTTTAACTGTTTGCCCTGGGCGCACAAGCCAAGCCGATACCCCAACGTGTGTCTGCTGCAGCAATCAAGTAAGGAATTCCGAGTTGTGTGCACAGCTATTACTGTGCTATTTCAATCGTGCTGCCATTTTGAACCTAGCTGTGTTTTTGTTACTCTAACCACTGTTTTGAATCCATCTGCATTTTGAATTTTGCCACCATTTTAAATCTAGCTGAGTTTTTGACTCTAGCCACTGATTTGAATCCAGCAACATTTTGAATCTTCCACTGTTTTGAATCTAGCTGTTTTTTTTTACTCTAGCCAATATTTTGAAATCCAGCTGCATTTTGAAGCTTGCTACCATGTTTGATCTAGCTGTGTTTTTGACTCTAGCCACTGTTTTGAATCCAAGTGCACTTTGAATCTTGCCACCATTTTTTTTATCTTGCTGCATTTTGACTCTAGCCACTGTTTTAAATTGAGCTGCATTTTGAATCTCGCCACTGTTTTGAATCTAGCTGTATTTTTAACTCTAGCCACTGTTTTGAATCCAGCGACATTTTGAATCTTGTGACCATTTTGAATCTAGCTGCATTTTGAATCTTGCCACTGTTTTGCATCTAGCTGCGTTTTTGACACAGCCAGGACTCAAAGGTACATATCACACTCCATGTCGATGGAAGATAGCCGTAGGCATGGCTATCGAGCTGCACGCATCTGCAATTATACGCTACTTGAAGACACATCCCACAGCACCTCTGCCATTAGAATGCAGCTAAGTTCCACAACAAATATTCGGTCTAGCTGGACACATAATCAGTCTCCTGGACTGGCATACCCTCCTCATAACCTCGCCGCATCCATGCACAAGCAAGCTCGACATGGGTAGCAGGCAGGGACTTGGTCACCCCTACCTATCTTTGTATTGGATAAAATGCACATGTGCATTTTAAACTCCTCTGATGATTCTCCCATACCACACACTTTGGTCCCCCGAGGGCATTCGCCTACAATGCTTTGAGGCCACAGCAATGGGACTAGGCGCTATACAAATGCCATATTACATTACATTAGAATCACATTCCCTCCACTTGGGGAGTGAAGACTCTCCCACTTCTCATTCATTTCCAGCCTTCTTGGAAATTCCCCCACACTCAGAGCTGTCCTTTCCCAATGAATAAGTGGAATATACCAAAAGCAACTCCCAGGGATCAGCCTATTTTCTGTCATTGGCCAGGTGAGTTTAGCATATGGACTGTGGCCTCCTTCTACCTTACTGTACTTTCCCATCTCTCTTCCTCTCTTATCCTCATGCAATTTCGTTCTCCAGATCACTGCTGTACAGAGACCAGGTTCTTTAGTGCACAGAGCTTTCTGAAAGCTATCTAGGTTCCCCCTCATGCCACCTGTAAGCTCAACTAGGCACATGCAGCTCAGGGAAGAAGTTGGAAAATGGTGGTGTAAATGTACATCAATCCCAGGGGGGATCAGCAACCACCAAAGAGGGGTGCAGTCCCCACAACCTTGCAGGATTCCTCATAGATTAGCTAATAAGGCCCGATGACTGCTCGAGCAGTAGCCTCAGAGTTCATTATCACAAGGAACCCTGCATACTGAATACCACCATAACATGTAAGTGTCTGTTTTAAGGGTCACCCATGTATCCCTAACAGAGAATGGCTGTTCGGTGCTGAGAGGACCTCAAATGCTGAGCTTTGGGTGCACCAGTGCTCAAATTGTTGACCTGTACAATCAAAGATGTCCTCGCTGCTCCTTACCCTCTGTGTTGTGAGAGGACATAAAGCACTAGTACGAGGAATCCCTGTATGGCAAAAGACTTGCAGCATACACAGACCCTGTATGCAGCACTGCACTCTCACACGCTATATTAAAATGCATGACTGCAATCTTACACTGCTCATTCCCACTGCATCCGTCCTCCAGTATGTGGCGACGTAAGTTTGCAACTAAGAGAGACGATTCCACGTACCGGATTTCTCTTGCCCTGTGTATACTTGCACACTGTACACTCTGGGCTCTGCCATTTCTGACAGATGTCTGGGCAATCACTGATCTATCTCTCTGGAGTATGTCAGGTCATAGTAACACCTAATGTGGAACAAAGCCTCAATGCTTGAAGGATACACGGGAGCACATCTCAACATGCAGCCATTCACTGACTATTTTTAGTACTTCCCCGTAAGAACTAGAACCTGCCCTCATACGGGGCAAGAACCATGTGCCCTTTTCTGATCAGCGCTACGCTTTGATAGATCTACACTGTCTCTACAGGCATGCAAACTATCACACGCCAATCCTTTTCTTACCAGTGCAAACCTAACATGTGTGTTTACCCAGCCCCACCTTTCCATGCCCCCTTCCCCTTTTTCGATTCTCTTGCAGACCAGGATATAGCCCCCTGACAGGGGCAGAATATGTCACTCTTTCTGGACAAGCCACAGCACTCTCAGACTATTGCAGTTCCGGTATGTCTGTGGGCATTCCAGGAGCAGTGCCAGGGAGGATGCAATAGTGGGCATTCACAGACATCTTGCAGTGCATTTCCCCCAGTCACATGCACACCTGTCTTTCACCTACCCGATTGCGCCGTCATTTGAGACTGTGGAAACGTGCAGCAAAAAGTCCTATTTTCAAAAGTGTGTTTTTACAGAGAGACATGCACTTTAAAGATGCCTCGTTACAGGAAAATGGGTATTTCCACAAAAGAACACTACATTCCACACATGTTCTTATATTGCGTAAATATGCTGCACGCTGTGTAGACTACACAAACATAGGGTCAGAAAAACCCACGTATGCTGTGCTAGTCGTCACCAGTGCAAATGAATGGATGCAAGTACGCATGCGCGGGTACATATCTATGCATGCCATGTGTAGGTTGTAAAAGGAGATCATTGGAATCCGCAAAGTAAGGATGCAATAGCTGACACACGTGAATGATTCTTTTGGGGAATTAGCTCTGTTTCCTGTACCAATTGCCAATTTGTGTTGGTGTGCCAAATATGTAGTGCAACTGTATGCTACGAGCTACGTTATGTTTACAATTAGCGAGCGGAATGTGTGTTTGCAAATATGCCTCGAGCGCATGCAGGACGTGTGTGGAGGTGCGCAGTTCAATGCACTTTACGCCTCGTCACAGTCTAGAGTAGCATAGCGACGGTATTTAGGGTGTGAATAATAGCAATTTAGTGATGCAAAAAAAGGTGCCCTTGACTGACACAAAAGAAGTGCAAATGTCCTCTGCTTCTGGGAGGTCTGCGCACTGCTGGTTAACATGTGTCACTGGGGCGGTGTCCTGCAGTCAGGGCTGTGTTTGCTCTTCTTCTGGGATTGGAACTACAAGGATCAGGTATGTGAATGCATTATGCAGTGGCAAGCATGTTTTGGAAGGAATCAGTGTGAAGTGCTTTATAGGCAAAAACGATGCTCTCGAGAGGAGGATATTTTCAGAATGAGGGTAACAATGAGGGATGCATTGGAAGAACACATTCTTAAAGTGCATTGATTGAACATGCATTCTTTGCTGGACAGCTTTAAGATCATCAGTGATTGGTGCATAATGGGAATTGGGGTGCAGCCCCATGGATAATGCTCAGGCGTCACATAAGCTGCCAGACACAGCGCTCCAGTTCAGCCCTGTGCATGGAAGAAGTACCTACTGCCTTCAGGGGAGCAAGGAAGCTCAGCAGGTGCTAGGCTAAAGTCTTTCTTTCTGACAGTTCCATTTAGAAACACTGATCAGAGCAGTCTTTCTAAATCGATAATTTCATAAATCGCTTATTAAAAAGCGATTCCTTCACTTAGTTCCTATGAATTGACAGTATGTCTGTGTGTGTGCAAAGAGTGCCGACGATGGTGCATTAAGGAGCTTTTAGAAGGTGGTGTGCCAGTGCCGTCAATGAATTGTTAATGGCAATTCATAGTATATTTTGGGAATTGACTGCAAGGCAACTTGTTAGAGGAAAATAGTGGTATGTTTTGGCATAATCAGCATCAGCATACCTTTTCACAGTGGAAACAATGGCATTATTGTCTAAGCGTACATGAGTGTGTTTTGCAGTGGCAATACTGGAATATATCGGCACAGGCAGCATGAGCCTGGCTTCTTACAGGGGTGATACTTGCAATATTCGGCCAACACTAGTGTGCTGTTAAGGTGGAATTAACATTGCAGATTGGCAAATACAGCATGAACATGTGTTCTTAGAGTTGCAATACTGGTATTGTTTGGGCACAGCAAACAAGAATGTGTTCTGAAAGTGGGAATACTGGAAACATTGTCACAGACAGATTTGCCATTTCTTTGACACCAGCATTATCTGGCATATCCAATTTAAGTGTGTTCTTAAAGTGTCAATACCTGTATACATTGGCATAGGCTGAATGAAAACGGCTTATTGCAGTGCCACAGTATTGGACGATGATGTGGGAACATGCATCATGAAGTGTTTTACAATGGCAACGCCGGTATAGGCGTCAGCCAGTGTGTTTTATAGGGACAATGGCGGCATATATTATGAGCACAAGTATACTAAAAATATGTTGCTGAATGATCCTGTGCAATGTTAGCAACTTGCCATCTTTTGTACTTTGTGTTGTACTCTACAGATCCGTTTGTAAATTGTGTGGCTTTTTACACAATTGTTCACTAGCAACATGTTAACCTGTCACGTATGAAGGCTGCTTTGAACCATGCTTAGTTGGTTTAGGCTGCCTCGCTAGACTCCTTTGCTTGCACTCCACACTAGGAAATATTTAGACTTATTCAGTGAAAAATTACAAGACACCATTAGTGCTGTCATGAAACATACATACCACAAAGCTAATAGTTGTAAAACTGTTCCCTCATTTGCACTTTCATCAACGTTTACATTTTGCACGCAGGAGTGCCTCAGCCTTCCTTCAGACACATACTTAGGCAATAAGCCTAGAGCCGGGGGGCATTACTGCATCACGTAATGCCCCTGGAGCCCATAGTTACAGGCCTGAGTGTAGCGAGGAACTTAACAAAGCCCCCCCGTGGCATTACCTGACACAGTAATGCCCCCGGTGAGGGGCTTATTGCCATTAGTCCCCGGCCTGTTAGAGGGCGTTCTAATGGTGTTTTTGTCCACCGTGGACTGGGAAATGTCGTCCGTCCGTTTCTCCCATTCCGTGGCAGCCATAGTAAACAAAGAAAATGGCTGCCATGGAACTGTAGAAGGGACTACATCTAGACCCTTCTCCCTTTAGATAGCGGCCATTGAAACAAATGAAAAAAAGTTTTTTAAAAATGGCAGCCATGGAAGAGGAGAAAGTACTACACGTAGTCCCTTCTCCCTTTCCATGGCACCCAATTGAGGACGGAACACTGGAGATGCGCCGGAGAAGGGACATCAGATGCAGGATTACCAGTCAGGTATGGCTTGGAATTCCACCAATCGGCGTGAGGTGGTGGTAAGTGTAAAAATGGCACGCTTGGTACTAATGAAGCATGCCTTAAATGCTATTTTCAGAACCTGCGCTTCTGAAGAGTGACTCTGTTATACAGATTACAAAGGAGGTCTGCTACTCGTGTAGTTTGCCACACACAGAAGCCCATTATGACTTTGATATCTCCACCACATAACCAGCGACATACTGGCTCCATCACTTCCTCTCCCTTGCCCACTCCTGACTACCCTTCCCACACTCCTAAAGACACGTTGATTAGGGGTGCCAGGGTCAATGCCAGGTCCGTCCCTGCCCACGCCCTGGACATCGCAGATTTTATCACTACTCAAGATCTTGACTTCCTGGCCATATCAGAGACATGGTTACATGCAGCCTCTGGACCACTGCTATCCCTCGCCATACCTACTTGCTATTCTATCATCAGATGTGACCGCAACACTAAGCAATCGAAAGGCGGCAGAGTCGCCTTTATCCATAAAAGTTCACTTGGCCTCAGAGCCATTCCTAATCAACAGATTCCCTCAGCAGAGCTACTCTCAGTCAAACTTCCCATCTCACCCAACCAAACGGCCACCCTACATCTCCTCTATAGGAAGCCTGGACCTGTCACCACCTTCGCTGACGACATTACGTCCTTACTAGTGGACAAATCTAAGATTAAATCTCAAATTATCCTACTTGGGGATTTTAACATGGGCTTCCAAGACTCTAACGACCCTAATGCTGAGGACATTGCCAAACTCTAACTGATTTGGGCTTCTCCCACCACATTCTAGAACCCACTCACATCAAGGAAAGAACACTCGACTGGTTAGTTGATTCAAATTGCAGTATCAACCTACAGTCCAATTCACCCTGCGCTTGGTCGGACCATCACACAATCACCTTTAATATCAAACCAAACGACCAAGGCCCTAAACATGATATTGCCCTTGCCTTGCGCACTAGAAACAAAAGAGACATAACAAGTGATAAACTAATCCCACTTATCCTTCCCACTCTAAACAAAGCTTCTTCATCATGTTCGGACCCCATAGTATTAGTTGATATCTACAACCATGCTATGCTCAAAGCAATGAACTCCATTGCCCCAATCAAACTTAGGAAACCGAAACCGTGTGCACATCTCAACTCTTGGTTTACGCCACACTAAAGTGCTACGAAAAGAAAAACGAAACGCTGAAGTCCCCTGGAAAAGTCATCCTTCCGATGCCAACAAGGACAGCCTTTTCATAGCATCCCTTAACTATAAAGAGGCTATCTTCCAAGCTAGAAACAACACTTACAACAATCGCATTATGCAAGCGGAATCTAACACCAAAGAGCAGTTCAAGTTTCTGAAAGAACTTGAATCTCCCGTAACCCCCCCTGACTCTTGCACCAAAGATAGCACTTGGTGTTCGAACATACAAAAATCGCTTTTGGACAAAATCGCCACTCTCCAATGCAAAATCAACACCAAACAAAACTGCCTTCAGTTAGACCAGCAGCTCAACCTCCCCACTAGCACGAACACCCCTACCACTTATACCTACAAAACTTTCAGCTTCTCTCCACTCACCATCACTGAGGTTGAATGCATCATTAACAAGCTTAAACCGTCCAATTGCTAAGGCGATACATGCCCAGCCCCTATCATTAAGGAGGCTACACATGATCTAGCCCCGTTTATCACTGCCTTTATAAATTCGTCCTTCAAAACAGGCATCGTACCGGACAACCTTAAGGATGCGTGGGTCATCCCACTTCTCAAAAAACCCACCGTCGACCCAAGCATACCTACGAACTACAGGCCCATTACCACGGTTGCATTCATGCTCAAAATACTGGACCGTGCTGCTTATCTGCAGATCCAGGACTACTTGGAATCTAACAAACTCCTTGGCTTTAGGCAATCTGGCTTCCGGCCGAGGCACAGCACCGAAACTGCCCTCATTGACTTAAAAACTCAGATTGAGGAGCTGAAAGATAACGGGAAACTGGCCTTGCTACTTCTACTAGATATTTCTGCAGCTTTCAATTTGGTTAATCACCAAATCCTCTACTGGCATCTCAAATCAGCTGCCCACTTCTCTGACTCTGCCACCTCTTGGATTAGATCTTTCCTTCGTAATAGATCTATGCGGGTTTTCTCCCCGTCAGCATCAGCTGAGCCTTCACCCGTTCACTGTTGTGTCCCTAAAGGATCTTGTTTGTCACCAACACTCTATAACGGGTTCACCAAACCACTTTTCGATATTCTTGATTATCTGGGTGTCACCTACACCAATTATGCTGATGACACCCAGATACTCATCCCTATCAGAGGTGGACATGCAGCGGATACTAAATCCGTGAATGACGTATATTTGGTTGTTCGGGCATGGATGGCACAACATGAACTCTGCCTCAATGATGATAAGACAGAACTATATTTCTTGGGATCCCATCAATGTCTTAACAAACTAGATCCCCCCTTCAAGTCATTCACCATTGACGGCAACACCATGAAGGTGTCCAATGACACTAAAACCTTAGGCATCTACCTTGACTCTACACTGCCACTGTCTAGACAAACCAATGCCGTTACTTCAGCTTCTCCTTATACGTGCAAGCTCATCACAGCTTGTAGACCTTCTTGACTACTGCCAACTGCACCACTCTCGCCAGAACAGTTATTATGTCTAAGATCGACTATTGCAATGCCCTCTATCTAGGGACTAGCCAACGTAATTTAAATAAACTTCAAGTCACACAGAACAATGCTATTAGGGCCGCCCTAAATATTCCTAGGAATCAGCACATCTCTAACCATAGACGTAATCTACACTGGCTATCGGTAGCGCAGAGAATCTCCCTGAAAACTCCTGCCCTCACCCACAAGTGCCTGGCCAACCAGGCTCCCACATACCTTCGCAACCGACTCACACCCCACACCTCTACCCGACCGCAGAGAGCTGCCCAAGGCCATTGCCTCTCCCTCCCCAGGTTTAAACTTCAGAAAGCTGGCGGGGGGAGTTTCCCGGTCCTAGATACCAAACTATGGAATACCTTGCCCAACCTTCTTAGAGCAGAACCTTCCTTTCAATCTTTCAAGAGCAAAGCCAAACTGTGGCTCTCAGCTCAAGACAATTGCGCTACATAAGACTCAGCACTTTGATATTACTGCGGTCCGGCGTGCATTGTGACAGCGTTACTGTACTCTACCTGTATGTCATTTTTTGTATGCATGTCATTTTTTGTAACCCTGACTATACATTGACCACCCACTCAAGTTTGTATTTCATCTTCTGTATTTCATGCCTACTCTCCTCATTGTCATTTTACCTTGTACTCTTCTGTAAATGTGTAATTGTAACTTAAGATATGTGCCCAGATGCCTTTGGGCCAGGTGCGCTATACAAATAAACAAAATACAAATACTCAATCTCTGCCTTCTGCAAAGGGTTTGATGTTTTGGACTGTATGCAATTGTCTGAGCACAAGGGCATGAATAGACTTATAGAAACCAAAAAGGTATTTGTTCCATCAAAGAGAAGATGATCTATTCTGTTGATCTGCCAGTCACCTATTGTTGGACACATTTTCTCAGAGTAAACCACAATGCATTCATGCTACACAACAGTGGTATTCAAGTGCTCCTGACATCCCTACACAGGGGCATGGATGACGTTTAGATAATTAACATGTTTAGAGTCACTGACATGTAAGTGATGAGTGTTGGTTCTTGTGTTATTTAGTGGTTAATTTAATGGGGTGCTGTGTTCTTACAAGTGTATGTTCTTCCTTTCTTCCTTCCTTTCTTCCTTTCTTCCTTTCTTTCTTTCTTTCTGGGATTTTGTATAGTGCAACAAATAGGAGATGCTTCAGGGTTCTAGCAAATAAAGGAGAATAGGGCTGCATGGCAGAAAGACAAAGAAAGGGTGGAGGTGGGGTACATATAATTCACAGCAGGCCATAAGAAACAGTCATGCAGGACCGAAGTGCAAACAAGAAGGTAACAGAGACATTGGAACTGGGGGTGCCATCATCTTGGTTGGCACAAGGCTATGGTCCATGAGGACTGGAGCAGGGAGAGGTGAGTGTGAGTTGTGGACAGGGATTGGTGTCTACTCTAAATATGACTGTGTCAAATATCATGCCCTGTGCATAGTAGTTCAGGGTTGGCATCAGATAGGTTGGTGGGCAGTACGACCCAACTGTTCATTTGGGAAAGTGCTGAGGGACAGGTAGTTGTTATGGTCTTCCTGAAGTGCAGGTGGCTGCCTGTGAGGAATAGACTTTCTGGAAGGTCACTCCATAGTTGTGGCCCTTAAATACCACACATTCTACCACCTTTAGGACTCTCATTGGAATGTTGTCCTGATCTGCCCACCATTTAGACACCTCTGGTGTCTGAAGGGGGATAGCTTTGGATTTCGTTGGTTATGTGTCCAGCGTTTGTTTTTTGGTACTCATTGCCCCCTGTAAAATCTGATGAAGAAGTCTGTGGGACTTTGAAAGCATATGCATTGTTCCACATCTGCGTTATACTTCCAGGTGGTCCAAACTTGCATTCTGGGGGCTCATATTAAAACCAGCACAGTGGGTGAGGTTTAACACTTTGAATTGAACTCTAGCAGCGGAAGATGTTTAGTCTCATTGAGATGTGGTCATTACTCTTAAGAACCAAGGTTAGTTGTGCAGCTTTACTTGAATGAGTTACTGTGTTTTAAGGAGTTTATTCGGTGACCCTACCTATAAAGCATTGAAGTAGTCTCACCTAGAGAGGACTATGGCCTGGGCGATTCCAACTTGTGAAAGTAATTACATATATATCATACTCTAGCATAATCAATAATAAAATACAATTGGGGTCATTCCATGTTTGCCGGTCTAGAAAATTAGTGCTGGTAATAACGTATACTTGCACTTTTCCAGACAGGCAAACTACAGGTTTGCCGGTGGGGGCTCACTGATTTCCCTCCAGCCAAAATCGGGTGGTAACTTGGGCCCCCACTGGCAAAAAACAGCCAGCATTACCGGCATCGGTATTACTGGTGCTGGTAATACCGGCAATCCCCCAACGTAGTCATATGGACTCCATGGGATGGGGACTTACCTACCGTTGTCAGCAACTGTAATATCCTGGTAATCCTGGGACATTAGGTGCCAGTAACTGTAGATCCGTTTGCCGGCATCCTGGTGGATTTACCACCAGGATACTGGCAAACTCAGAATGAGGCCCAAATATTATGTAAAGATCAAATTCAAATCTATAATTCACTAGACCTATAAAAAATATTTATTATAATAATGGCATCTTAAATTAATCTTACAAAGCAACCCCAAGCTATCAACAATCCAGTCACTCAAACAGTGTGAGACATGGGATATTTGACCTATCACAATCCTTTGATGTACTTTTTTCAAACATAAATCAAGAATTTAGTGATGGGAATGTCCAAATTTAACTGCCTTATGTTCATGCAACAAGCCCAAAAGGATTCCCTGTTCAAAGACTCAATCGACCACACAATCCTTTGAGAAAAAAAATGATTTGGCATTGTGCAATTTCCAGGCAGTGTTTAAAATATGTTTACTGGTTTTCAACTTTACTGCATCTTTACATAATCTACAAAACCTTTCCAGATTAGGGATCCTCCACCACGGACGAACATCTTCCAATGTTTCTAACAAAGTCTGAATGTCATTAGAATATGTTTCAAGTCTCTATTGGTGTTAGGCAGAATCGCAAGCAATACCCTCTGGGACCTCCAGATACAATTAGGACTATAGGTGTAAGCAAAACCAACCTTTGATATAAGTCTGTACTACACAGTTTTTGGTAGCGAGCTGGGCAGCCAGGCTTATCTCAAGGGGGAATGTGAGCAGTACAAGGATGTTACACACAGGTCTTACAATCAAGTAGACACTTACACTCAAGGTTTCTTGGTAAAACACTTATTAATTTATTACACAGTCATTTAGTCAACATTCACTAGAAGGAGGCAACTTAATATTATACACAAACACACTTCAATACCAAACCAATACGTTTCTGACTAAATTAGGCTCCCCTGAAATAGGAGCAAAATGGCATTTCCGTGACTTTGAATGGGAGTAAAACGCACAAGTTAATAGAATAGATCACAAATGCTTTCTTAGGCAGTACAAATAGTTTCAGTTCACTAGAGGAGTCGATTCAGTTCAATAGGCCTAGGCCAAAGTCAATGGGCTAGTGTCTTGGATAGGAAAGAGCAGTTCTTGTAGTAAACGGTAAAGTCTTTGCCTCTTCTTGTTCTCAGAAGTAGTTTGTACGAAAAAGAATCATATGTTGGGTCACATGCTGATTAGGCCTGCAAGTTGGGAAAGTTCCACAAACTTTCACAGCGAGAGGTAAGTTCTCTCAATCGGGTTGGCACAGTACCTTAATATGAAGAAAAAGGTGCAGCTGAAGACATTGGTTCCTGGCAGTTCCTGCAGATCTCGCTGTTCCTGAGCCTCAGTCGTGGGGACAAGAGGGAGGACGTCGGGGGACTCCTGTACTGCGCAGGGACTGGTCAAACAAGCTGGCAAATGGAAGATCTTCAGTTCTAGTAGCTGTCTTCAAGCACACAAGCTGGTGTCCTTCCCGCTAGTTAAACCTAACCAGCTCCGATAACAGTATCCAGGTGGCTTACGAGTTGATTGGTCCCACCAACTCAAAGGAAGGAAGAAGTCGTTCTTGAAGGGGCTTCTTTGTCGAGATGAACTTGGCAATTCGGACCTGCAGCAGGGATTCACTGGGCAAACCAACGGTCCAGGAGTTGCAGCAGCCGTCATCTTCCAGCTTGTCTCTGGTTCTTTCGTTCCAGTGGTCGACTCTGCTTTCCAAACAGTTTTCTCCCTTTCATTCCAGCCTAGCTGTCACTCACCCAGCAGGGTGGCTGTCCTTGCCGGACAGTCAGCCAGCCAATCACGCCACAGTGCATTTGGGTCTCTTAGGAGACTAAGCACAGGGAGTTTCAGGCATCTCCCTCACTTCCAGCACACCCAAGACACTCAGGCACCAGAGGCGGTCTTCAGTCCTGAAGCCCGCCAAAGGCGTACGAACAAAGGGACCAAACTCTAGAAGGTCCTTTCCAAAAAGAAACTGCGAAAAAAGAAGACCGTGACCTTTTTAAACAAAAGGGCTTAAGGCGCCATCTTAAATAACATGGCTCCCGCGATTTTTAGCTACCGGTGTTCGCGGTCAGGAAAAATCATGGTAGTTCGTTGTAAAACCACTGCCACCAGCCATTTTGGTAGGAAAGGGTAGCATTTGACTGCTACATGAGTTTCTAGACACAGGGGATACTAGGTAACCCCTCCAGCACTCTATAGGAAGCTAGTGTGTGCTGAGTCTAGGAATTTAAAAAGACTAGTAAAGTCAATTTAACCTTAAATTCTCTGGGAAACAGGAGTTTATCCCAGAGAAGGTATTTAACATTTTGGAAGCGTAAAAGACATCCCTGTGTTACTGCACTGAAGGTGCTGAGAAACAGACATGAAAAGATGATGCCTATGGAGTTATCTTAAAACTCTATAATCAAAGAACACAAAAGTAAAACACACATCAAAATACATGAAAGAGTGGGAAAAAAGGCTCACACTCTTTCCAGGTAAATAAATCAAGTCCTCAAAAATCAGGCAAAATTGCTGGGGGTCTATTAGGTGAAGGGAATTAGCACATTTATGAGAATTCTCCTTAACACTTGTCCCCCCTGAGCCCCAGACTAAGGGACAGGAGGATTTAATCCACCCCTGGATGAATCTCCTTACTCCAGTCGGTCAAACATTCTGGAGAGACAATCAGCATTTTGGTGATAACACCCTGACCTGGTTCAATGGTAAAATCAAACCCCTGAAGTCTGATTGACCATCTTAACAATTTAGGATTTTCCCCCTTCATCTGCATTAACCATCTCAAGGGTTGGTGGTCAGTCTGAATCACAAAAGTAGATCCATACAAGTATGGTCTAAACTTCTTCAGTGACCACACAATAGCAAAATATTCTCTTTCAGTGGTTATCCACCTTGTTTCTGGTTGCTTCAGCTTTCTGCTGATGAAGCAGATGTGATGCTCCTTACCTTTCTCATCCAGCTGACTCAGAACTGCACCTATACCTGTATTGGAAGCATCTGTTTGCACAGTGAAGGTTTGGCTGTTGTCAGGCGCTATTAAGACTGGAGCTTGACAAAGGGCCTGCTTAAGTCCTTCAAATGCCTTGGTGCACTCCTCATTACACCTGACCTTTTTAGGAAATGTGGGTGAGGAGACCACATTCAAGGGAGAAGCTATGGACCCATAGTTCTCTGTGAAGTTCCTATAATAACCAGTGAGACCTAGGAAGGCTCTACATGGGTTTGAGTAGTAGGGGTGGCCCATTCTTGTACAGCTTGTGCTTTGCTAGGCAACGGCCTTATTTCACCTCCTCCCACCTCATGTCCAAGGTAGACCTCTTTACTCTGACCAATTTGACATTTACTTGCCTTTATGGTCAGATGGGCCTGCTCAAGAGCCTGCAAAACATATCCTAAGTGGTCAACATGTTCTTTCCAAGTAGGGCTGAACACTGAAATGTCATCCAAGTATGCCATGCAGAAGTCCTCCATCCCATTCAGAACTTGATTAACCATCCTTTGGAACGTTGCAGGTGCATTCTTTAATCCAAAAAGCATTACCCTAAACTGGTAGAGGCCTGCTGGGGTTGAATGCAGTTTTCTCCTTGGCATGGTCTGTCAGAGCTATTTGCCAATAGCCTGACATCAGGTCAAATGTACTGAGGTACTTGGCTGAACCAAGTTTGTCCACCAGCTCATTTGTCCTAGGTAAAGGAGGGACATCAGTCATGGCAACTGCATTAAGAGCTCTATAATCCACCCAGAATCTCAATTCCTTGGATACTGCCTTTGGCACTAGTACAACTGGACTAGCCATTGGACTTGTAGATGGCTCTATTACCCCAAGATCAAGCATCTTCTTGACCTCTTCCTATATGTGGGTTCTTACATGGTCTGACATTCTGTGGTCCTGCTTTTGACAGGGAGACAGTCACCAGTGGGTATATTACGCTGGCCCCAAGGGGTCAAGCCTGGTGTTAGTGAAAACAGGGAGGCAAACTGATTCAACAGAACTTTGCACTCCTCCTTTTGTTGCAAGGTCAGACTACAAGAGAGAGTAACACCTTCTATTTTTCCATCTAAAGGTTGTCCCCTGAGGAGGTCGGGCAGAGGTTCACTCTCATCCTCCTCTTGATCAGATGATAAAAGCAAAGTTCCTAGTTCTGCTCTGGAAACATAGGCCTTTAGGCATTTAGTGTGATAGACCCTAGGGGACTCCTTGGGATTGCCCAAGTCCACTAAATAATTGACCTCTCCAAGTTTGCCCACAACCTTGAAGGGTCCAATCCATTTGTCCTGTAAGGCCCTCTGCCTTGTAAGTACCATAACTAGAACACGATTGTCTGGAGTACATGCCAACATGTTGGCCTTCGGGTCATGCCAGTGTTTGACCAGAGTCTGGCCTGCTGTCAAGTTATCTGAAGCTTCTGTCATCAATTGTGCCATTCTCCTTTGGAGACATAGCAAATAGTCAGTGACTCTCACTGGCTTGAGGGAAGGAGCACTCTCCAACCCTTCTTTGATTAAGGCCAATGGACCTCTAACCGGATGACCATAGAGCAGCTCAAAGGGGCTGAAACCAATCCCTTCCTGAGGGACTTCTCTATAAGCAAAGAGAAGGCATGGCAGTAGAAGTTCCCACTTTCTTCTAAGGGTTTCCTCTAAAGCACTAATCTTGTTCTTCATAGTTCTGTTAAACCTCTCTATCAACCCATTGGTTTGGGGATGGTAAGTTGTTGAGAACTTGTAGGTCACTCCACTGTTTTCCCACATGGTCTGCATGTAGTGGTACATAAAATGTGACCCGCTGTCTGAGATGACCTCCTTAGGAAAACCAACCCTGGTAAAAATACCAAGGAGGGCCTTATCCAATGCCTGTGAAGTAATAGTCCTCATAGGTATGGCTTCAGGATACCTGGTAGCATGGTCTACCACAACCAATATAAATCGGTTGCCTGAAGATATCGGAGGGTCAAAGGGACCACCAATGTCAATCCCTACCCTCTCAAAAGGAACTCACTGGGAGAGGCATCACGGGTGCCATGTTCCTGGCTCCACTCTTGCCAGAAGTCTGACAAGTGTGGCAGCTTCTACAGAATTTATCTACATCAGACCCCATCTTGGGCCAATAGAAATACAGATGTATCCTCTCTTTGGTCTTCTTAAAATTTAAGTGACCAGTTAGAGGAATTTCATGGGTTAACTGTAGAAACTGGGGTCTCACCACCTGGGCACTAGACGTCTTCTGTAGTCCCCTGGGTAGACTCAATAGCCTCCCCGTAGAGGAGGCCATCCTCCCAGTGCAGCCTATGCTTCCCTGGCTCTTGCCCTTCCAGCTGGGAAGCTGCCAGTTGGCGAAGTCTCTCAAGAGTAGGGCACTCTCTTTGACCTCTGCTGAGGTCTGTCCTAAATGGTCCCCCATCTGCAAGCAAAGTCTGCAGTTCAGGATGGTCTTTAGGATCCAGATCTCCAACAAAGGGAAGGGCTTCTTCCAGCTCCGTTTCACAGTAGCTGTTTTGACACTTTCTGGTTGGTCCTCCCACTCAGCCTCAGCTGGGGGACGGGTCACTGTGGTGACCTTGGACTATCCTCTCAGAGATGTCCTTGTCCTTTGAACAGGTGTGATACCTTTCCTCTTTCCTGAGACCTTGGGTTTCCACTTTTCTCTTTCTGTGGCTTAGAATTGGAAGGGTGGCCTTCTTGTGGACTTGGGGTTATAGGTACTTCTGTAACCTCCCATTGAGAGTCATCTAATGTTGCCTCTCTGGCCAATCTAGTCTGCTCCTGCCTCCTTTTATTGAGAGGCCTGGGGGTGCTTGATACAACTCCAAGAGTCTTTAAGTCATTCCCCAATAGGGCTCTCCCAGGCACCTAATGTTGTACACTGACAGGTATTGTATTCTTACAGTCATATTATTGCGCTGGATGAGAGCTAGCAGCATTGGAATCATCTGGATTGGGCCACCAGCAAGTTTAGTGTGACATTTGAGTGCCTTTGCAACATCCTCAGGTTTGGAAAAACTTTCATCAACCACTGTAATGCTGGCCCCAGTGTCTCTAATGGCAGGGGTTTCCTGTCCATTTACAAGTACACTGTCCTTGTAATATTTGTTGGTGTTATCTGGAATAGAGTTATACACATCTACATTCTGCTGTTCCCACAGCCCCAGGGACACTAAAGAAGCACTGGCTGAGACTCCAATGTGGTCTTCAGCAAATAGAAGAATGTTTCTACTTGCCATATGAACTTCTCCCTCAGGGATGAAGGCTAAGGAGGCAGTGTGGACCCCTGAAGCTTTACCCTTACATCTGAGATACACTTTCACATGGTCAGTTGACCCACAAGCATAACATTTACCAAATGTTCTTTGTAATGTGGGTTTCTACTGACCTCCCTCTTGTTTTGCACCAGAGGTTTCACTAGACTGACCTGGTTTCCTATGGGGTTTACCCTTTTTCTGTTTGTGGCCCTTTTTTGGATGGTTGGAATTAGAATTATCTTTTCCCTCTTTCTTGTGCTGCTTCTCCTCATCCTTCATGTGAGTGACCCCAGAGTCCTTGTGAGTGGCCCTGTTGGCAACCCACAAGTCAGCAGATTTTGCTAGCTTCTTCGGATCAATCTCTTTTGAGTAAGCTTAGTGCAGTCTCAGCTCAGGAGAGTAGGCATCAAAAATAGACTCTAACAAAAACAGATTTCTCATTCCTTAAAAGGAGTTCACTCTGTAACCCTTAACCCACCCATCTACGATTTTCAAACATTCTTTTATTTCCTTTTTTTTTCTTCCTTGTGTATAATCTTAAAGATTTGTACAAGATTCTTTGCTTGTGGACGTGAAACTGATGAGCCCAAGAGAGCGAATATGTGTTTTCCATTTTTATCTGTTAGTGTCCGCTTAGTTCGATTTACATCACTTTGGAGGGGCGGTTTGGGTAAGTGTGAGTTTAACTGGAGGAGGACGGTTCTTTTGTTTCTTAGTTTGTGCCGTTGGGTTTGGCTTGGAGATCGCCCGTTGGTGGGGCTGTTATCATTTTCATTCCTGCTTCTAAGATCTTGACGGTCGCTTCGGTCCATCTTGTTTTTTCTTCTGCTATCAGGCGACACCACCATGTCTCTTCATCCCCTGTAAATGCCTCTCCGAGGAGAGGCGATATCAAGGCTACACAGAGATGCCTTGTTTTTGGGCAGTTCATTAGTAGGTGTTTGAAGGATTCCTTTTCCGACTTGCCTTCACACAGTCTACATTTGTCTGAGTGTGTGATTGCTCTAATGGTTCGGATTTCTTGTGTTGGTAATAAGTTCAATCGTATTCTCATGAACATTTTCTGCAGGTGTTTGCCCAGGAATTTCGAGCAGTATGCCAGTGGTACTTTTAGTTTGTTCATGGTGGGTGGCAGATAGGTCAGTAGTCTGTTTGCCGTGGCCTTCTCGCAAGTTGCGATCCAGTCTAGGTACCCCATTTTTGTTTTAACTCGTTCGGGGTTGCCGATCAGGTCTTCGTGTGTGCAGGCTAAGTCTTTTAGTTTGATACTCAGGTTGCGTTCCCAGAGGTTGAGTGCCTTACAACGACCATTTTTGAGTTTGTGGGCAATGATTTGGTATATTGGCAGACTGTCTGTTGTTAGTATTTTCCTCAGGAGCTGGATTTGACTTTGCTCGACTGATGCTGCCAGAGATAGGAGGCCCAGTTCGCGCCTGATGGCTGCCATCGAGGTGAACTTGGGAACAAAACAAAAACAGATTTCTCATTCCTTAAAAGAGTTCACTCTATAACCCTTAACCCACCCATCTAAGCTTTTCAAACACTCACACACAGACGTAGCCCAAGGGGTACAATCAGTCTTTGAGAGTCCTAAACTTCTTAAGGTACTGCAAAGGAGTTTTCCCAAAGTTTGTCAGTCTCCAAAGTCAAAAGAAATACAGAGTCTAAATCACGGGAAAATACATGAGAGAGTGGGAAAAAGGACCCACTCTCTCCAGGTTAGAAAATAAAAAGTCCTAAAGTTCAGCAAAAGAGCTGGGGGTCTCTAAGGTAGAAGGGAATCAGCACATTTCTAGGAATTCTCCCTTACAGCACAGGAGGGGGAGAAGGAAGAAAGAGGAGAAAGGAAAGTCTTGAGAAGTTTACGGAACTGAAGAAGATCCGACTCAAGTGTGAGGGGGGCAGGGAGGCCGTTCCAGAGGGAGGAACCTGCCGAGGAAAGGGATCTACCTCCCACTCTCTGTTTGCAGAAACATCTGACCTGTAGAGAGTTGGAGCTAGAGGACTGAAGAAGTACTCTAGCAGGGAGGTATATAGAGTGAAAAAGAAACTGGATGTAGAGAGGTCACAGGCCCAGCCAGCCTCATGGATGATGCAAAGGGTCTTGAATTTGATTCTTGCTGATTTTATGACTGGAGAGATGCGGCCCCTGGACTTGATGCCAAGGATAGGCATCTCAGCCCTATTCTGGATTGGTTGAAGGGGGATAAGTGAGGAAAGAGGCAGATTGAAGAAGAGGCTGTTGCAGAAGTCCAGCCTTGAGAGAACCAGAGCTTTGGAGATGTTGAGCTTCAGGGGGAAGGTGAGGAAAGGGCGAATGCCTCTGAGGAGGTGGAGCTGAAGGTTGGACTTCTTGGCAAGGTCCGTAATGTGTGGAGAGAAAGAGAGAGAGAAGTCAAAGATGACCCTAAGGTTTTTTGCCTCACAGGAAAGTGACAGGAGGGGGCCCAAGGGAGGGTGGTCAGAAAGTGGGGGTGAAAGAGGGAGCAGGTGCCCCAATGAGAAGGACCATTGTCTTACTGCCATTCAGGCAGAGATCATTGGCAGAGCACCACACGTGAATAGCAGTCAGGTATGAGAGAGGAAGAAGAATAGGTAGAGGATGGAAACTTAAAAGAGATCTGTGTGTCATCAGCATAACACTGATAATGAGGGGAGAAGGTGGAGATCAAGTGGGCCAGAGGGGCTAGGTAGATGTTGAAGAGACATGACGATAGAATAGAGCCCTGAGTGGCGCCACAGGTAGATAGCGAGGTGGAGGAGAGGAATGGACCCATTTCCACTTGGGAGGGTCTGTTTGAAAGGAATGAGTTCAACCACGCCAGTGCCCGGTCCGTGATGTCTACGATATCATGAAGGCGATTTATGAGGATGGAGTGGTTGACTGTGTCAAAGGCAAAAGAGACAACGAGGAGGATCAGAACAGAACATTATACTTCATGGCCCAGCTATTCACCATGAAGTACAGAAATGCTGGTTCTTCAGGCATCTGTACTTAAATTATTGACTATCAGCACATGGGAATCGTTATTGACCTCCTCTCAGCCAATTAGAATGTTTAGAGTGCAGTCAATAACTACTGGTATTGAATGCATTCTTAACAGTCTATTTTTAAAAGCAAAAAGGGAGACAACAAAGCAGTTTCCAGGCTAGACTTTCTTCAACAAGACACTTCATCTCTAGGAGGGCCTTTTTTTACTCTAACATGATATTTAACACACGAAAGAGAAAGCTAAAACATGGGACAATGCTTTCACTTTGTTATAGAGAAATTGCTTATTTTTATATCACACCTAATGCATGTCCATGGTTCACCCACTCCGGTATAAGCAATTTTGCGTTTTAAATGCTTAATTTATGAAGACAACTTTATTTAAATATTACAAAATAAAAATATTACATTTACCAACTTTATTCATTTACTTTACTCACTAGTAAAGCAATGTTTTCACTTCCCCACAAAAACTCCAAAACATGTATTGCTATTACCATTATGTGCTAATAGCCTTATAGATCTCGGCTTTGCCTGAGGCCATACATTCGGGAAGGGTCATTATGCCAAGCAATAATGACCCTTGCCCAATTTAGGGCCTGAGGCAAAGCCTCGGGCCATAACTCGGTTGCAGGTCATTATGCCACAATAATGACACAGCCCTCTGTCTGTAAGGCTATGTTAATACACTGCAATTATGCTTATGCTTGACATGCGCACAGCTCCAAAGTGTTACTACGAGCTACAGAGTTTGTGCAATGTAACTTTTCCACATTAGAACATGTTTTCTCCTGTTTAGAGAATCAGAAAGTGTGGAAAGCAGGCTCCAACCACCAATCCTTTGTTCTTCTGTTTACTGTTCTCGGGCCTATCAGCAAACTTAGAAGGAAGGATTTAACCACCTGTAAAGAATGAATTATAAGATTACCCTAATGATGTGTGCAAACACTGGGCAAGGACATGTAGACACGCGCAATCCCAGGAAGTTCCAGGTGAAGCTGCACTTTTTCCCCTCCCACACACACTTCAAAAGAATTAGAGCCTATCAGACTATTATATGCCGGCGTTGACCTTCACCCTAGATAGAGGCTATCCCCTTCATAACCACTACCTTGGGCGGTAGTCACCTCCTACACACTATAGCCCTCTGGTGCTGTCTCGAATGCTTCATTAAAGCTTGAACAAAATGCACTTTTGGGGGTGCACAAAGGCAATGCAGCACTAAGTGAACAAGGGAGGCACGGTGATAGCGGAGACCGCCTCCAACACACTGCCCCATTTTGACAAATTAAGGAACCAGAACACTTGTGAGTATTCGTGATACGCCCATTGAAGTCTCTTTTAAAAGGTCCTAAATTGCATGTTTAATGCAGATTCACATTTGGGGTAACACCCATGAATATCACAGTTTCAACAGCAGAAAACATGTCTTCTCATCCTTCCCTTGCAGCAGTCAGACGCAGGCAGAATCATGCTGACACATTGACCCCATGTTCTATGCCCTTGTCCGGTGTGTACCAATTGTTTTCATAGACAGCTAGGGCATCTCCATTACAAAAGTGCGTGGTATGCTGGCATGCAATATCTATGTGTTCCTTTCTATGTGGAGAGAAGTACGTAGTCTGCTGGCATGCAATGCCTGTGCTTTCCATAGTATGCAGGCATACAATGTCTGTGCTTTCTTTTGTATGTGGAGAAAAGTGCTTAGTATGCTGGCATGCAATATCTGTACTTGCCTTTCTATGCACTTTTCTCCACATAGAAAGGCAAGTACAGATATTGCATGCCAGCATACTACGCACCTTTCTCCACATAGAAAGGCAAGCACAGATATTGCATGCCAGCGTATTCTGCTGGCATGCAATATCTGTGCTTGCCTTTCTATGCACTTTTCTCCACATAGAAAGGCAAGTACAGATATTGCATGCCAGCATACTACGCACCTTTCTCCACATAGAAAGGCAAGCACAGATATTGCATGCCAGCGTATTCTGCTGGCATGCAATATCTGTGCTTGCCTTTCTATGTGGAGAAAGGTGCGTAGTATGCTGGCATGCAATATCTGTACTTGCCTTTCTATGTGGAGAAAAGTGCGTAGTCTGCTGGCATGCAATGTCTGTACTTGCCTTTCTATGTGGAGAAAGGTGCGTAGTATGCTGGCATGCAATATCTGTACTTGCCTTACTATGTGGAGAAAAGTGCGAAGTCTGCTGGCATGCAATATCTGTGTTTGTCTTTCTATGTCGAGAAAGGTGCGTGGTATGCTGGCATGCAATATCTGTGCTTGCCTTTCTATGTGGAGAAAAGTGCGTAGTCTGCTGGCATGCAATGTCTGTGCTTGCCTTTCTATGTGGAGAAAGGTGCGTAGTCTGCTGGCATGCAATATCTGTGTTTGTCTTTCTATGTCGAGAAAGGTGCGTGGTATGCTGGCATGCAATATCTGTGTTTGTCTTTCTATGTCGAGAAAGGTGCGTGGTATGCTGGCATGCAATATCTGTGCTTGCCTTTCTATGTGGAGAAAAGTGCGTAGTCTGCTGGCATGCAATGTCTGTGCTTGCCTTTCTATGTGGAGAAAGGTGCGTAGTCTGCTGGCATGCAATGTCTGTGCTTGCCTTTCTATGTGGAGAAAGGTGCGTAGTCTGCTGGCATGCAATGTCTGTGCTTGCCTTTCTATGTGGAGAAAGGTGCGTAGTCTGCTGGCATGCAATATCTGTACTTGCCTTTCTATGCACTTTTCTCCACATAGAAAGGCAAGTACAGATATTGCATGCCAGCATACTACGCACCTTTCTCCACATAGAAAGGCAAGCACAGATATTGCATGCCAGCGTATTCTGCTGGCATGCAATATCTGTGCTTGCCTTTCTATGCACTTTTCTCCACATAGAAAGGCAAGTACAGATATTGCATGCCAGCATACTACGCACCTTTCTCCACATAGAAAGGCAAGCACAGATATTGCATGCCAGCGTATTCTGCTGGCATGCAATATCTGTGCTTGCCTTTCTATGTGGAGAAAGGTGCGTAGTATGCTGGCATGCAATATCTGTACTTGCCTTTCTATGTGGAGAAAAGTGCGAAGTCTGCTGGCATGCAATATCTGTGTTTGTCTTTCTATGTCGAGAAAGGTGCGTGGTATGCTGGCATGCAATATCTGTGCTTGCCTTTCTATGTGGAGAAAAGTGCGTAGTCTGCTGGCATGCAATGTCTGTGCTTGCCTTTCTATGTGGAGAAAGGTGCGTAGTCTGCTGGCATGCAATATCTGTGTTTGTCTTTCTATGTCGAGAAAGGTGCGTGGTATGCTGGCATGCAATATCTGTGTTTGTCTTTCTATGTCGAGAAAGGTGCGTGGTATGCTGGCATGCAATATCTGTGCTTGCCTTTCTATGTGGAGAAAGGTGCGTAGTCTGCTGGCATGCAATGTCTGTGCTTGCCTTTCTATGTGGAGAAAGGTGCGTAGTCTGCTGGCATGCAATGTCTGTGCTTGCCTTTCCATGTGGAGAAAGGTGCGTAGTATGCTGGCATGCAATATCTATGCGTCCTTTCTATGTGGAGAAAGGTGCGTAGTCTGCTGGCATGCAATGTCTGTGCTTGCCTTTCCATGTGGAGAAAGGTGCGTAGTATGCTGGCATGCAATATCTATGCGCCCTTTCTATGTGGAAAAATGTGCCTCATTACGATTTTGGTGGTTATTTCAACAGTAAATCTGCCGAATAACCGTCTAAATGCATTACATTTACTGCCACTCGATCCCGTTGATTCACTATGGGATCAAGAGTGTTGGGCAGGTGGTGTTAATCCCCATTGTTAGAGTCCATAGGGCTCCATGGGGATTTGCCAGAATTACTGCGAGTGGCAATGTTGCCAATTGTGGCCTTAAAGTGGAGGATTTAACGTCAAAGTCGGAATTCAGCAGTCCAGTAAAAATGCCATTGCTCGCCAAAAAAATGGTGGTAATGGAATTACTGTCCCTTTTTTTAGTACACTGCTAACTCATAATGAACCCTTTGCACCTGGAGAGCCCTTGGCCCCCAATGGAGTGACTGTAGTAGGAGATGTTTTATCCTCACCTTTAAATCATGGGGTTGTTCAAATCAATATATATGCTTCAATAACAAACACTTTAATAATTGGGCGAATGTTGTGCATATGAAGTGGTCGCCAAGCCCAGTGTGCCGTATATATTTAGTGATTCAAACATACATCCCTCTTATCACAGACATATGTGTCAAATATAAAGCTCTGTGGGCGTTTTTATGTTCCCAAAATGAATGATTCTATGCTTCTTTCTTATACTGGTATTTTGCACATTAGGAGTGTACTGTACTGTTTTTTCTTACAATGATAACCTATTAGAAAATAATTTAAATGATGTCATGTTTTATTATGATTATAATATGGACTGGAAAGGAATATTTGTAAGAAACATCACATTTTAAAAAGCACTAGTTTAGAATTTTAGTACAATGAATCCTTTTTTAATAGCTGCTTTTGCAAAAAACAACTCCCCTCTACCCCCAAGCCATCTATTGTTTTCTCTGGTGCAGAAGGTGTCAGCAACAACTGGAGTGGCTCTAGCAAACGTGAATCTGACTACATGACTCTCACATGTAAAGTTGTAGAGTCATAGAACGGGGCAGATTAAGACATACCAAAGACAGAGAACAAGAGTGTGCAGAGAGAGAGAGAGTCACAGAGCAAGAGACAGAGGGACAGCTAGGTCGGCATATGATACACAATGTAGAGCTATTATTTGTGTATCTAAAATTTTTGTAGCGCTCTAGATGCTGTTTTTCAGCCACCTCCAAATGTTTGCAGAGTGGGAGGGGAAACAAGGGGATAAAGCAGGGTCCAATATCTCTGGATGGGTGCTGTTTGGTATAGGCCCTGACACTTTTATAAGGATGCTGTACTGTTCTGTAAGGGGAAGGTGGGGTTGTGCGGTGTAAATAGAGTACAGTAGCCTCTTGAGGACTGTTTCCAACTCAAACTTTATTAGACTAACCCCTTTTCCCTGTACCCCTTTTTAAGTCACTTCCTCTCAATCCTCCCACACCCAGCTCCTCCCTCACATAACGAGGAGGACAGGCATAGATAAGACACTACACCTCCCCCCCATTTTGATTATTAAGTCCACCTTAACCCATTTCCCCAATTAATCGCATTGGTTTTAGAAGTGGGGCGAGTTATCAAAGCTGATCTGGACTCACCAGTGGTGACCCTCTCAAAGATTCTTTCCATTATCCCTCTGACAGATCACAGTCTCATAAATATGAGGCGTCCTGCTCTTCGTCACTTCCTTGCATTCTCCTTCTGGGCCACCCTTCTTGGTCATGCCCTGCATGCACCTTAAAATGAGACACATTCCTAGTAATGGGGCTATCTCCATTACTTACCGTTACCTTGGTGCCATTCTTATTAGTCACTGTCAGGAATTAAGGATAAAACGTTTAGTAGTTTAGTTTAGTTTGTTTATTTGTATAGCGCAGCCAAACCGTTGGGTAACTGGGAGCATTAGACTTATAAAGCAACATAGGTTACAGAAGGTTGCACATGTAAAAGACAGCAGAGACGATAAATACAATAAATAGCATTTGGGACCAGGTTACAGGATGGTCCGCGACAATGGAAAGAATCAGTGGTTACAAAGTGGACCGGGTTACAGAGTGGGCCGCGAATATAGATGGCAGAAAATTACAGGGTGAGGGAGTTTTGCAGAAGGCAGATGACAGGCTATTTCTGAGTCGTGAGCAGAGTCTTCACCTTAGCTCTGAACGACCAAAACGAGGAGTCGGCTCTTATTTCCATGGGAAGTGTGTTCCAGCATTTTGCTGCTAACACAGGGAAGCTTGCTCCCCTTGCTGTTTTCAGGTTAAACTTCGGAATGTTTAGTTGGTGCAGGTACGGGGATCTGGTCGGTCTGGATGAGCTTTGTCTGGTAAATTTGTCTGATAAGTAACATGGGGCTGTCAGGGAGAGGCATTTGTGTGTAATGACGAGTTAGCGTAGTTTCATTCTGTCACGGATAGGAAGCCAGTGAACTTCCTTTCTGATGGTGGTGATGTGGGCCTTGTGGGGAAGAGTAAGGGCACAACTGAGAGCTTTGTTCTGCAGGACCTGTAATATGTTCAGATTGTGATTAGTGGAGCCAAGAAAGAGAGTGTTGCAATAATCCAATCTGGACAGTATCAGAGCTCTGGCCAGTGTGAGGCAGCTGTTGGTGGATAAGAATGGTTTACAGGCATTGATATGTTGATTAGTATAGGCAGTGGATGAGATAGTGGCATTTATTTGTTTTTAAGTGAGAGTGTGGAGTCGAGATACACACCGAGTGTTTTGACTTCTTTTGAGACTTTTATAATGTTGCCATCAATGGTGAAGGACTGGTACCTGGGGTTGAGTTTGTTAAGATGGGCCTCGGAACCGACGATAAGCAGTTCTGTCTTGTGGTCATTTAAGCAAAGGCTGTGGGTAGCCATCCATGTTTGGATTTCGAGGTAGATTTCATTTAGTTTTGCAACATCTATCTCATAGTGCCCAGTGAGTGTGATGAGGACCTTGGTATCGTCAGCATAGTTTGTATATGTGACACCCAGGTCGTCAAGGCGGTCAAAGAGGAGCTTGGTAAAGATGTTGTAAAGCGTAGGGGAAAAACAAGATCCTTGGGGGAACTCCACATTGGATTGGGACATGGTCGGCCGCAGAAAAGGGGGCAAAGACCCTGGTCGTTCTGTCAGACAGGAAGGACTGAATCCATTTTGTGGCATTCTGGGAGAATGCGGCAGCCGAGGAGAGGTGCTTGTTCAGAATTTGATGGTCGACCAAGTCCAAGGCTGCAGACATATCCAACAAGAGCATGATGGCCAAATTGCCCTTGTCTTTAGCTTCATCCATTTGGTTTTTTAGGTCCAGGAGGGCTGTTTCAGTCCGATACCTGGGTCTAAAGCCAGATTGTTGCAGGCCTAAGAGGTTGTTGTCTTCCAAATGTCGTTATATTTGGAGGTATGCCACTCTGTCAAGAATTTTCAGGAGAAAAGGGAGAGTCATAATGGGTCTATAGTTGGTCGGTATATTGGGGTCTAGGTTGGGTTTGTTGAGAAGTGGTAGGACCCACGCCTCTTTATGGTTGTTAGGGACAGATGTGTTCTTAAATGATGAATTGATCAAGGTGGTGATGAAAGGAGATAGGTCTTATCCTTGATAACTGAGGCAGGGCATAGGTCACCATGACAATTAGAAGGTTTTAGGCTAGCAATTATGTTTACTACTTCGCCCTCTGTGACTGGGGAGAAGTGTAAGGGGGGCAGTCAGGTTGGGGAGAGCTATGTTTATTGCGAGAGTGGTCTATGGTGGCAAGGTTAGCTTTTTTGGATTCTATCTTGCCTTACAAGAGCGCTATTTTATTTGAGAGAGCTTGTTGGATGTTATTACACCAGGCTTTATACTTGATGCAGTCATCAGTAGGGGGCACTGGTGGTTCCAATTCTCTTAGAATAGAGAATAGCTCTTTCGTGCCATATTTGGCATTGTGGATTCTTGTGTTGAAAATCTCTTTTTTGGCGTTCGTAATGGCAGCTTTGTAGGTGGCTGCTGCGCTGGAGAACATTTCTTTAGTGGAGAGAGAGGGGGCTTTTCTCCAACTGGCTTCAGATGATCTTTTGATATTACGAAGTGCTTTTAGTTCTGCTGAGAACCATTTGTTCAGGTGGGCAGTTGGTTTAACCTTTCTTAATTTAAGTGGTGCTATTTGGTTTAGAGCTTATTCCAGTGTGTTATTATAGAGTTTGACTAGGGAGGTTGGGTTTGAGTTAGTGGTGGTGTGATCAGTGTTGGTGATCGGAAGTAGTCAGGGTCTAAGATTCTCTATGGTAATAGTACGTCTGTTCCTAGCCATAGTTTGTGGTACAGAGGTTGTGGGTGCACTTTTTGGCGTATCTTTGGGTATGGTGAAGGTGATAAAGTGAAAGTCTGTCAAGGCGCATGGTTTGATGTCGGTCAAGGAGATGTCACAGTTGACGTTGGCCAACCAGTCCAAAGTTCTACCTTTGGAATGTGTAGGCTTATTAATGCGTTGTGTGAGACCTAGTTGAGTGATAGTAAAATTATTCAGGGAGGGGTTCGCATCGTTAGGGTCGTGAAGGCCAAGGTTGAGGTCACCCATTAACATAATTTGGGAACCTGGTTTTGTGTTAGATGTCAGTAGATGGGAGATGTCCTCCTCAAAGCAAGTGATGGCACCTGGGGGTCTGTAAATAATTTGAAGTTGTATAGTCCTGGTGTTAGATAGTGGAAGTTTAATAGATAGAAGTTCAGCGGAAGGTATACCTGGATTGGCGACTTCTCTGATGTTCAGATTGGATTTTGCAAAGATGGCCACACCACCCCCAATCCCTGACTTTCTATCTGTCCGGAAGATAGAGTGGTTATCTGGTATGGCAATTGAGAGTGCAGGACCAGCAGCGGGATGTAGACATGTTTCTGTAACTTCGAGGAAGTCAAGGTGATTGGACGTGATCAGGTCAGCAATATCGGGGGTGTGAGCTACTAGGGATCGAGCGTTGATGAGGGCGCCCTTGATTGTCGTAATGGCAGGTGTCGCTGAGTCTCCTAGTGGGAGATCAGGTGACCTGCAGGGACTGTGGTCATTAAGAGTGTCAGTATGTGCCACTGGGGGAGTGGGAGGCAGCAAGTTGTTGTCCCTGGTGTGCAAGGTAAGAGTCCTAGGAGACTTAGGCTTGGGACTGGTACGAGAACCTTGCATTTCTCAGGTGTGTGGGACATGGGTCACAAGGATTGTAGTCATTAAAAATGCTGGAGCGAGAACCTAGTCTTGCGTTTCTCGAGTGGGACATGGTATAAGAGGTGAGGGGAGTGGCACATCTGGTAAACCATTCTGCAGGTGACAGAGGTGTTTCTAGGAGGGGGAGGCTACTGTTAGTGTAGTAGGTGATGCTTTGGAGCATGTGGTGGGTGGGAGGTTAGAGGGTGCTATGTTGTGGAATAGTGGGAGGATAGTGGCCATGGTGAGTTTCACTCTTCTTAGTGTGGCCATGGTTGGTTTACTAAGCGGCTAGTTACTCTGAACTAGGGTATTTGGTTTGGGGTACATAATAAGAGGATTTTGCAGGCTGAGGCTGGCCGAGTATAGTGGGTCAGTATGTGACCATTGGGCCAGGTAGGCTGCAGTATATAAGCAGGGGGCTGTTATGTTAAGGTGAGTAGGCAATGGGCCACTCGGTCGGGCACAATGCAGTAGGCAGGCAATAGGTCACTAAGACATGCGGGGTGCGACAATCAAATAGCTGACTATGGCAGCAACAATGCAAACAATGCAGAGAATTAAACAGTAATAGGCTAGTTTGATATATGCAGGCAGTAAAGGTGGAATATACTTCCCAGTAATGGGCTAGGTTGATATATGCAGGCAATAAAGGTGGAATATACTTCCCAGTAATGGGCTAGGTTGATATATGCAGGCAGTAAAGGTGGAATATACTTCCCAGTAATGGGCTAGGTTGATATATGCAGGCAGTAAAGGTGGAATATACTTCCCAGTAATGGGCTAGGTTGAAGTTCATAAGCAGAATAAGTGCCGTGCAGTTTGCAGTGGTAGGCTAGTTCCGAATCTGCAGGCAGTGTGGCTGTTAGGCATTTATAGTAACAAGACACAGGCGTTGTCAGAGGCTGGCTAAGTACGTCTAATCTCAGACGCCTAGTGGCAACAATCAGGTAGGCTAGACAGACTATGATAGATGCGGCAGAAGGCAGTGTGATAGTTTGATCACAAAGCAAGTTGCATGCAATGGTGGCAGAGGCTGGCTAGATGGGACAACAAAAGCAAGCAAGTGGCAGTGGTCAGATATATCAAAGCATTTTAATAAGGGCATTAGAGGCAAGCAGGTAAGGTGAACGCTGGCAGCAAGTCACTGTATTGTGTTGTAACAGGTGATGCTTGAGTGTATTCACTTTCGGAAAGAACGTACGATAAGTTAGTGTTACTGTGACGTTAGTGGCAGTCAATGTACTACCGTTAAATTGCTAATTGTAGGAAGCACGAGGTAACGGGATGCAAAGTCACAGCCCGGGCTAAATGCTAGCAGGTAGAGGCGTATCTTAAGTGTTATGTCCAAACGAAAATCATATCCAGACATTAAGAATAATGTGGCGGCAGCATCACAGGCAACTCTGGTGGAGCTCGATGAGATTGCAGAGACTAAAGCTGGACGGTAGCATAATGCAAATGTAAGCCAACTCAAGGAAAGGAGAGCAGTTACTATGATGAGGCAGAGCAACGGTAAGGTCATGCACAGTACTGCGAGGGGATTGATCTCAAGGGGGCAGAGCGAATCCTCTACAGAGCGTTTAAACAAGTGGGGCTAATTGCGTTAGGCATTAGGTAGTTGTCACAGGCTCGGACAGGTGCTGAATCAGCGTAGCGTAGGAGCGCACATCTTCAGCAGTGCAAACGTTACATGCCAAGAACTCATGCTGATGCATAACGATGCACGAGTTGGAAATGTGGATAAGTACATGGGTAACTAACAGAGGCCCGTGTTAGAACATAAGACGGAGCGTTGGGGCTGCAAAATAGAGGGCCTATGCCAAGTCAGAAGACGGAGAAAGTTCAGGGCGCTTAGCAGGAGTTGGGTTGAGGACACGTAGTTGCACGGCAACCTCAATACGAGGATGCAGCGGTTTGGGTCCTCGGCCATTACGGCTCCGGACAGGCTTAAGACAGGAGCTGTGCCTTATTGTGTGTGTCTTTGTGGGTGGGCCGGCGTTCGACTGCCAGCTGGGTATAGGCTGGTAAATATAGCTGGTGACCATTCATGTCACGGTAATGATCCTGGTGGGAAGTCAGGATAGGGCAGCAGTAGTATAATGGCGAGAGGCCATTTTGGAGTGGCTAGACCTCGTGGCAGGCAATGGAGGCAAGCACTCGAAGTGAGACATCAGAGTTGCTTTCATTAGCAAGCACAAAGCGACGGCTGGATGCCAGCATCAGGTGCACTCCGGAAGAATTGTGGAGTGATTATCAATAATATCGCAGCGTTCAGGAAGGTGGGGGCTGCAATTTGCAGACTGTAGCAGAATGAGGCCAGGGGCCTACCTTAGGTCTGGGTGGTGCGCCGGTGTCTCCTCCTGGGCGTTGACTCTCCTTTCTCTGTGGAGGCTGCTTCACAACCACTCAATCACCGTCTGAGCTCCTCGCTCCTCTACGAGCATCAGAATGTTCTTTCAGCTTCCGTTTCTCTTCCTGAACCCTCTTCTGCATCACATGATCCCTGTCCTATTGATCCTTGTGCTCTTCAGCCTCCAGATGTCGAGTCATCACCATCCGGCCAAACATCACTTCCGCCGGGCACCGCCCTGTCATACTATGCAGAGCGGTACGGTAGTCGCAGAGCAGCTTGTATAGCATCTGCTCCAACGGCCGTTCCTTGATGCGGGCAATTTGTAATGCTCTTTTTATGTTGCCCATAAACCTTTCAATCATGTCATTTGCCTGGAGTCATTATATCATAGCGTTTGAACACCATATATGGGCAACATTTCCAAAGTCTTGGCTGTTGAAAGGTGGTCCTTTATCTGATTTACCAGTCGGCGGGATTCGATATGCTGTAAATATTCTGTCTGAGGCTGAAATCACATTTATGGCCGCTGTTGAATGTACTATCTGCACCTCTGTGAATGGGGAATACTCATCACTACCTCAAGCCCGTGTGCCCCATTTCTCACACGCCTGAAGAAATTGACTGCCACCTCTTCCCACACATTACCTGGCAATTCTGAAATGATGCTGCAGGTTCGTTTGCAGTGCTGGGGAGATTACACAGCATGTGGATCAGTTGCGTACTGCATCCTCCACCCTCGAGTCTAGTTTAGGAAACCACATCTTCTGTCTTACCATCCTCTTGGTGGAGACCACTGCACGATGCTCTTCGTGAGCCAGGTCCATAGCCCGTGGTCTCAGGGATGAGGGTATCAATATTTTGCACCCTTTTAACACAATGTGATCCACTGTGGCAATCATCTCATCCTAAACCAGTAACATACTGGCTATATCTTCCTTTGCAGCCACTCCCCTCTTCCATGCCATCAAGCTTTCAAATTTTATCCTTCCCTCAGTAAAGCACTTGGCCACAATGGCGAGAGCCTGATCATTTTCTGACTCCCTCTGCAGCATGGCCCAGTCCACTAGAAAAGGTTTCATCTGATTTATAGCATAGTTGATATAGCTGTCTGCTTTCAACGGTTCACTCATGGCTGAACCGGTGGGGTGACGAGACAAGTAGTCCGCAGAATTTTCCTCTTTTACAGGCCTATCTATGATCGTGAAATCATAGTCTTGGAGTCTAAGTCCCCCACCTTGCAATCCTTGGTGGCATGCTTGCCTTGGGGTTCCCATATATGGTGAGAAGCGTCTGATGGTTGGTGACAACAGTGAATGCCTTTCCATAAAGAAAGAGATGAAAAATGTTGCACAACCACAATACTGCCAGACTTTCCTTCTCCGCCTGTAAGTAGGCTTGCTCAGTGGGCGATAGACTGCAACTCGAGTAGGATACAATGCATTTTTTGTGTGCAGACTGTGGATCATACGTGGTGTGGAATATGTGTCGTTCACAATCTACATCTTTCAATTCCTCAAACGAAGTGGTTTCATTGTCCAGGAGTTCATGTAAGATGTCTCGCACCACAGTGCCTACAGCCAAAGTCAGTAGATTATTTTTTCTTTTATCATCCCGTGGGCCAAAGGCTCTTTCGTGGATCTTGAAGTCTATGATCCATCGTGCCCACCTAGGGCCTAGATTACCTGTGTCAGTTGGGTTCAATGATGTTGGTATTGAAGCGACAGAGATTCCCCATGTACCAGCTGAAATGTTCTTGGGGAAGACGTTGGGACCGTCGACGGGATGTCCTTACCTGACACCTTCTTCCAGATTTCAGCTCACACGTGCCCTTGTGTGTGTATGCACCTTGAGCAGCCCTCGAGTTCACCACCTTTGTTTGTAGCAGGACGTAGGTGTGGTGGGCCTTTGTGTCCTATATTTCCCTTTCTGCGTTCTTTCTGGCGCTTCCCCATCACACCCTTATCGTGGGCCTGTAGGTGCACAGGCTCTGTCCTTGTGGCAGTCTCTCCTTGACACACCCTACTCTGTGATGTGAATGCAGCGGAGGAGAGGGGGGCTGTGAGAGTGGGGGGAGGGAAGAACAGAGCAGTGTTTATTTCGCGCTTTGCTCCATGCCCCTTGATTACTTTCTTCCGTGGAGGCAGGGATCACCAGGCTCCAGCCGCCCCTATGGTTATGTGACGCCATGCCGCAGTTCCTCCCGTGTCCTCGTGGAGGGCTGCACTTACACACGACCCTCCACTCATCCACTCTGGTACCCCAGCCACCCGACACCACTGCAGCCGCTCTCCTTCGCGTCGGCAGGCCCGCGCCTGCTCACTGGTGCGAGGCTCTCGCGGGCATACCCATCTCCATACGTCGCCAATGTACTGTTCTGTAGAGGGCAGGCAGGGTTGCATGCTGTAAATAAAATACAGGAACGTCAATCTTTATTAGACTAACCTCTTTTCCCTGAACCCTTTTTACGTAACTTCCTCCCAATCCTCCCTCACAAAACGAGGAGGACAGACATAGATAAGACACTACAGATGCTGTGACTTGTTTACTTTGCTCCCACCACCAAGAACCAGCTCTAGCCTCTGCAGATGTTAGTCATTCACTTTCGATGCACGGGCCCCGGGTTTGGTTACAAGGCAGATTGATTTTTTAAGGAATCTGTCTCTGAAAATATTGGAAGACTAAAATGGACGTCCTTAGAGCCTGTGTGCCAGTTTGTTGACATCTAAGATGTTTAATCTGTCTAAGGAAATATGTTAAAATGCAATACAAATGTAATATGACGATGCATGATGTGTTCTGCTGACTTCTGTTTTTAGCTCAGACGTATGGTCATTACCACAAAAAGTGTAGCAAAAAAGCAACCACTGCATTGCTGCAGTGGAACTCACTAGTTCTCAGAAGGGGCCTTGATTCATGTAGCTGCGCGAGTTTGTGTAAACTTCCTAGTTAGTTATTACAAAAACTCAGTGACATCGGAGCTCATAGGGAGGGGAAAAGCTTGGCATTTGGCCCCTCTAACCACTGTTCCGTCCTCCACCCCATGAGAGGCACTTTCCAGCACTCTTTACGTTGCTAATCTGAACAGCCACCAATCACGTTGTTTACACTTCCTTTGCTGAGTCTGTCCTTCCATCTTGCTTGCAGCAGACACCACGGGTATAGATGGGCCATGTATACCACTGGGGTTGGGGGCCCACTGTCTAAAAAGCAGACTTCCCACATGCTGAACACACACACTTGTCGGATCGTTAAGCAGGGCTATGCAGCCCGCCCACATCGTTGTGTGGGCAGACCGCCGTTGCGGTCTCAGTTCCCGGGTAGGGAAGTGACGTTGGGCTAGGGAGGGGGCGGGACAGGAAGGGGCAGTTCTTGTTGGGATAGAGGAATAAAGAGTCGCATGAATCCCCGGCTCCCGTGTGCCTTATTACGCGGTTCGGGGACCCGCGTAAAAACCCCACAACTGGCGACGAGGATACCTCACGAACCCGCAGGAGAGCGGGTGAGGCGCATCGGCGGAACGCCATAGAAGTACCGCGGAGGTCCGCAGTCGAGCGGCGTGGCGCGTCGGCGCACCTCCCATTGCCAGCTGAGAGGCCGCAGTCACGGGCGGCCGCAGCATTAGAAGCCGCGAGGGAGCGGGTGCGGAGGCGCCTGCAAAAGCACGCGCGGGCCCGGAGGCAAGTCGCCAGGGTCCCGCCCCCCCTCCCCCACTTCAACACGCGATCGGCGGGAGGCCCGGAGGTGGGCCTCAAGAAAAAAAATAAAAAATAAAAAAAAATAAAATTTTTCAACACAATACCAACAAGGCCAGCACACGCACCAGCCACGCCAGAGCCGGCAAAGAGGCTGCTCTTCGCCACAAGGCACCCCCGGCACGCACCAGCCCGTGAGGATCACAAGGGCAAGCTACAGCCAGAAAAGAGGCGGCACATTGCCACACGGCGCTACCGTCACAGCGACCATGTCAGGCCCAGCAAGCCCCGTAGCCTCCTCGTCAGATGGTTCGGGAGCAGCGAACGATGGCAATCAACAGGCACCGACTTCAGGTACGGCTGCTCATAACCTACCACTACCGGGCCCATTTGATGTGAGAGACACTTCTAACCTAGGACCCAGATGGGTCATATGGCTCAGGGATTTCAAATTCTACATGGGGGCAATAGGGCTGATAGACAACGCAATGCTGAAAAACACCCTCTTCATGACAGTAGGCCCCGCTGTCAGGGACATCGCAGGTGAACTGATGAACGTAGACACCGTCACCTATGCGGAACTACATGGGAAATTATCAGAATACTTCACGCCCCATACAAACATTGACTACGAGCGCCACGTCTTTCACACCACGCGACAGGAGAAAGGGGAATCCCTCGACAATTTCGTGATGCGCCTACGCATCAAGCTAAAGTACTGTGAGTTCCATAAGTACTCTAATGATGAGGCGTTAAGATCTCAAGTTATAGCAGGCTGCATCTCACAGCCATTCAGGAAACAGCTTCTCCAGAAACAAAGGTCCCTGGAGGAAATCCTTGCACTTGCCAGGATGGAAGCAGCAGTGGAGTCGCAACTCGACAGTCTAGGCAAGGTCACCATCCAACACACGCCACCGACCGCTGAGTCCATCAATAAACTATACACGGCCCCCTCACTGAGTGGGAAAGGAACGGACGCCACGTGCTACAGATGCGGTTTCGAGTATCCGCACGCGGGAGACTGCCCTGCACTTGGACAAAAGTGCGCCGCATGTGGCGGAATGGACCACTACAGAGCCGTATGCAAAAATCCACCGGGGCAGGGACCCAGCAAAACGAGACACCTAGAGAGAAGGAGAAGCTCGCGACACAGCCCACCAGCAGGCAGAGGTGAGGAAGACCAACCGGGACCCAGGAGAGAAGAAAAACCACGAAGGAGCGCATACACCAGAGACGACAGAAGGCCCCCGGACGGAGCGAGGCGATCGCAAAGAAGACGGTTCGTCCGGTACATCGAGATGAGATCCCCATCAGGCAGTGAATCCCAATCATCAGAGGATGATCAACGGAAAAAAGGGTATGTGTGGGCTCTCAACAACGCCACAGCCACCCAGCACAGCCCAACGCTCCAGCTTCAAGTAAACAACACACCGTTAGAATTCCTCATAGAAATGGGGGCAACTGTTAATATAATAAATGAACAGGCGTACAACTCGCTCCCCAGCCCCCCAAAAATCCGAAAGGCGACAGTGGACATATACCCCTACGGTGCCACGACCCCGCTGCCATGCAAAGGAATCATATCAGCATGGTGCGTGCACAAATCGCACGCCGCAAAAATCACGCTACACATCTTGAAGACGGAAGCCAATAGCGGGTGCATTCTCAGTTTCAAGACCGCCGTTGAGATGGGTTTGGTGCATATCCTATATCAGTCAATGGCCCATAAATACTTTGCCAGACCGGATGCCATCAAGCAAACATTCCCCAACCTCTTCAAAGGCCTAGGAAAACTAAAGCACCGCAAGGTACAGTTGCACATAAACCCGAAGATACCGCCCGTAGCCCAACACTACAGGGGCATTCCGATAAATATACAACACCAGGTCGAGGAGGAGCTGGACAAACTGATTAAACTCAACGTTATTGAACCTATCTCAGGACCCACTCCATGGGTGTCCCCCATCGTCCCCGTCCCCAAGAAATCACCGGACGGATCCATACGCCTGTGTGTCGACATGAGGAGGGCCAATGTGGCCATCGAAAGGGAAAGACACCAGGCGCCCAGAATCACGGACATGATACACCTGCTCCACGGGGCCCAGGTCTTCTCGAAACTGGACCTCACCAAAGGCTATCATCAGATAGAGATCGAGCCCGAATCCAGGTACATCACGACATTCGTTACACACCTGGGTTTATTTCAATATAAGAGACTTAGCTTCGGGATATCCTCCGCCGCAGAAATATTCCAGGAGGAAATACACAGAGTCATCAGGCACGTGCCCAACTGCCTAAACTACTCCGACGACGTCCTCGTATTTGGAAAGACACAGGAAGAGCACGACACTGCTCTTCACAGAGTGTGCGCTGCACTGCAAGAGGCAGGACTAACGCTCAACAAAACCAAATACGAATTCGGGAAAGGCTCCCTACGATTTTTCGGCCACATATTCTCCGACAAAGGGATGCGACCAGACCCGGAGAAAGTGGCGGCACTCAACTCAGCTACACCCCCAACGAACACGACGGAACTTCGATCTTTCTTAGGACTGACCAGCTACTGCTCCAGATACCTAAAGGACTACGCAACCATCAGTAACCCGCTGCGCCTCCTAACGCGCAAGGATCAACCATATACCTGGTCCACGGACTGTCAAAAGGCATTTGAGGCGATCCGTGATGCCATCTCCAAAGCAGAGGACATGGCGTACTACGACGCCAAACGACACACCGAAGTGATAGTGGACGCCAGCCCCGTGGGTCTGGGCGCCATACTAACGCAAGTTGACCCGCTGGAACCGACAAACATATTCGTGGTCGCATACGCCAGCAGGAGCTTAACCCCGACAGAACAAGCCTACTCCCAAGCGGAAAAGGAGAGCCTAGCGGTGGTATGGGCATTCGAGAATTTTCATCTGTTCGTATATGGCAAGGAGTTCACCATCATTACCGACCACCAGGCACTGATCACAATATATGGAGACCCCAAATCACGGATGCCGCCCAGAATGGCCAGATGGGGCCTAAGACTGCAGGATTACAAATTAGTTATCAAGCACAGGCCGGGAAAAGAAGACAATCCCGCGGACTATCTATCACGTCACCCGACCGGCCCGGCCACACCACACCCATCCATCGCTGACGAATATCTCAATTACGTAGTGCATCACCTACAACCACTACCAGTCAGTTGGGCAGACATCATTGCACACTCAGAACAAGATCCGGCTCTACGCATCGTGCGACGCTGCATACAAGCAGACAGAAGGGCGCACATGCGTCAACAGGCGCAGCACGAGTCGGAAGAGGTCCGAGCAGACGTCAAACTAATAGACCATGTCCGGGACGAACTTTCCATTGTCGACGATCAAGTAATACTCAAAGGATGCAAAGTACTCCTCCCGAAGTCGCTACGCACCAGAACGATCCAAGTAGCACACGAAAGCCACCGGGGAGTGGTGGCCACCAAGAGACTACTGAGGGAAAAAGTGTGGTTCCCCAAACTGGACTCGATGGTTGAGGAAATCATAGGTCAATGCACAACGTGCGCACAGGTAGCACCGCCCCCGCACCCACACCCACTCCACATGTCGCCACTACCGAAAAAGGTATGGGAAGAACTGGCGGTGGACTTCTTTGGACCCCTAAGAAATGGCACATATGTGTTAGTGCTAATAGATGAACACTCACGATTCCCGGACGCACAGATCGTGGATAGCACAGCAGCAACTAGCGTCATCCCGGCACTAGATCGCATGCTGTCCACATATGGAATACCCAGGATCATCAAATCTGATAACGGAGCGCCATTCATGAGCACAGACTTCGAAAACTTCGCGAAGTACATGGGCTTCCACCATAGGAAGATAACCCCGCGATGGCCTCAGGCCAATGGAATGGTTGAGAGGTTCATGGCCAACATCAAGAGAACTCTGCAAATAGCGACCATCCTCCACAAACCTTTTGAACAAGCACTGTATCAGTTTCTCAGGGACTATCGCCACACTCCCCACAGCACTACGGGCGTCTGCCCTGCTGACCTGATGTTCCGCAGGCCAGTACAGACACGACTGCCAGAGGATGCACGCGCAGCCGAAGCCACGCCCCTGGAAACAGAGGCCAGAACCAAGGATGACACCGCCAAAGCCAAAATGAAGGACACGGTGGATCACAAAAGAAAAGCACAGGAGTCGAATGTGGAACTGGGAGACCAAGTGTGGCTACGGCAACCGAAACAGCGCAAGGAGGCCGCCACGTTTGCACCGGAACCGCTGACGGTCACGCAAAAGAAAGGTACAATGATCACGGCCCAGAGGACCGACCAGTCCTCCGTTACAAGAAACATATTGTATTTCAAACCCAAGAGGTGCTACACGGATAATACCTTGCATCAAGAAGCTGACAGCGAAGATGACATCGCCCTTGACAGGTATTACGTGGAGGAGAGTGAGTCCTCAGAAGGTGAGGACAGGTCACCACCCCAGGGTCAGGATGAGCACACACCGGGCAGCAGAGGTCGCCCTCAGAGAAGTCGCTTCAAGCCCCAGAGACTCATAGAAGAAATGGAGTAAGGTACAAAGAGACATGTGGTTGTTTAAAAAGGGGGGAGATGTCGGATCGTTAAGCAGGGCGAACTTTCAGTCTTTTGTCGCTGTTTAGGCATTCATGGCAGCGCTCTATCATGGAGCGTATTTCTTGGTCCATGGACGGCCACCAGTACGCTTCTCTCACCCTGCGGCGGGTCATCGTGTTCCCGAGGTGTCCCGCGTGGGCCCTGCAGAGAATTGTGCGCCTCATTCCTGTGGGGGGAATGATGTGGTCCATTTTCATGATTATCCCCTCTGTTTCTGACAACTCATCTTGCACCTTCCAATATGGTCTCATGCCTTCTGGCAGCATTTTCTCATTTGGCCACCCTTCTCTGATCCATTTGCGAATCTTAGCCATGGTTGGGTCATTCTCATCTTCTTCTTCCCAGTGTCTCTCACTGAGTTCCATGTAGTCTGGGGCCCTTATGTCTGAGATGGATGCGACAATGCATTCTCCGTGTAGGAATGTGGTAGCCCTCTCCTTGTTTTCTGGCAGTCTCGACATGCAGTCGGCTTGCGAGTTTTTCCAGCATGAGATGTGATGGATTTCAAATGTGTATTCCTGTAGTTTCGCTGCAATGCGAGCTAGTCTGGGCGTGGATGCTTTGGTGCCTCCCGGACTAAGCATGTGGATGAGCGGCTTGTGATCTGTCACCAACTTGAACTTTGTGCCCCACACGTATGTTCTGAAATGTTCGACTGCCCATGCGCATGCTAGCATTTCTTTTTCAATGGTAGAATAGTTCTGTTCCGCCTCTGATAGTGCCTTTGACGCAAAGGCCACCACATGTTCGGTGTCACCTCTCCTCTGCGTTAGCACTGCTCCTAGTCCGTACGCACTGGCGTCAGTGGTAATGACCGTATCCCACTCTGGGTTAAAAGGTTGAAGACATGGGGCTTTCATGATATGTTGCCTTATGGTGTCCATCGCCCTCTTCTGGGGTTCCTTCCACACGAATTCTGTCCCTTTTTTGAGTAGATCGCGTAGGGGTGAGGTGGTTTCTGAAAACTTTGGTATGAATTTCGCATAGTACTCTGCCAATCCTAGAAATGACCTCACCTCTTCTTTGGTGGCGGGGTCAGGAGCTTTGATGATGGCTTGCATAAGATTCTGTTTTGGACTGATTCCTTTTTCCGAAATCTTGTACCCCAGATATTCAACTTCTTTTACCCCAAATGAACATTTCTCATGACGTAAGCGCACTCCTGCTTCTTGTAGCTTGTTGAGAACCAATTTGAGGGTGGTATCGTGCATCTGTTTGTCCTTTGCGTAAACCAATATGTCATCCTGAAAATATACCACATTTTTGACTTTCCTTAGCAGGACGTCCATCATGCGTTGAAAGGCAGATGCGGCCGATGACAACCCGAAAGGCATTTTGGTGAATTGAAATGTGCCAAATGGAGTGATAAATGCCGTAAGGGGTTTCGATTCTTCGTGCAGCTGTATTTGGTGATATGCATTTCTCATGTCTAGTTTGGAAAATATTTTGGCCTCTTTCATTAATAAAATGAGTTTGTTTATGCTTGGGAGCGGGTAATTGTCCTTGATGACTTCTAAGTTGAGGCTGCGTAGGTCTATGCACACCCTTAATTCCTGTGATTGGGGTTTCTTTATCAGGACGACTGGGCTCAGCCATTCGGACGCTTCAATTTCTTCTATCACTCCTTCCTTCTTCATTTTGTCTAGCTGTTGTCTAAGGGTGTCTCTTGCTGTGGCCGGTACTGGTCTCACCCGGTGCTTGACAGGGACAGCATTTCTTTTGAGCACAATTTTGTGAATAAAGCTTTTAATGTGCCCCGGCTCCTCCGAGAAAAGTGTTGGGTAATCGCTCTTGACAACGGATCCGCTCCTCGTATTGACTGATAGAACTTGCTCTTCTGTGCTGGGATCTAGTCTGATTTTTAATTTGTCTTGATCATCCCAGCCCAACACTGCAGGTCCTTCGTGGCTGAAGTAGACCCTGGTGATGGTTTCTCTTCCTTTAAATTCGACTTTGCTGTTGATATACCCTAGCAGTTCGACTGAGGCCCCACCAAACACCGTGGGCTTGTGTCGTGTGGTGAGTACTTCCACTTTCTCTTTACCCACCATTTCTTTGTATGTCCGAAGGGGTAGGATGGTGAGGTCTGAACCGGAGTCCGCCATGACCCTTGTCTCTCTTCCATCAATTTTGATCACGCAGTGGGGCTTCTCTCTCCTGGCTCGTGTGCTGTTCACCATGATGACTGTGGGTCTTCCCTCCTCATCTGAAGAGGATTCTCTTTCCCTTGTGTGATCTGTGGTAAGGCTGGTGACTTTCTTGTTCCTCCATCGACACACTATCGAGAAGTGTCCTATGCGTTTCAGACGGAGCACTCCTTGTCTCTGGCTGGGCACTCTCTGTCAAAAGGGGTGACGAGACAAGTAGTCCGCAGAATTTTCCTCTTTTACAGGCCTATCTATGATCGTGAAATCATAGTCTTGGAGTCTAAGTCCCCCACCTTGCAATCCTTGGTGGCATGCTTGCCTTGGGGTTCCCATATATGGTGAGAAGCGTCTGATGGTTGGTGACAACAGTGAATGCCTTTCCATAAAGAAAGAGATGAAAAATGTTGCACAACCACAATACTGCCAGACTTTCCTTCTCCGCCTGTAAGTAGGCTTGCTCAGTGGGCGATAGACTGCAACTCGAGTAGGATACAATGCATTTTTTGTGTGCAGACTGTGGATCATACGTGGTGTGGAATATGTGTCGTTCACAATCTACATCTTTCAATTCCTCAAACGAAGTGGTTTCATTGTCCAAGAGTTCATGTAAGATGTCTCGCACCACAGTGCCTACAGCCAAAGTCAGTAGATTATTTTTTCTTTTATCATCCCGTGGGCCAAAAGCTCTTTCGTGGATCTTGAAGTCTATGATCCATCGTGCCCACCTAGGGCCTAGATTACCTGTGTCAGTTGGGTTCAATGATGTTGGTATTGAAGCGACAGAGATTCCCCATGTACCAGCTGAAATGTTCTTGGGGAAGACGTTGGGACCGTCGACGGGATGTCCTTACCTGACACCTTCTTCCAGATTTCAGCTCACACGTGCCCTTGTGTGTGTATGCACCTTGAGCAGCCCTCGAGTTCACCACCTTTGTTTGTAGCAGGACGTAGGTGTGGTGGGCCTTTGTGTCCTATATTTCCCTTTCTGCGTTCTTTCTGGCGCTTCCCCATCACACCCTTATCGTGGGCCTGTAGGTGCACAGGCTCTGTCCTTGTGGCAGTCTCTCCTTGACACCCCCTACTCTGTGATGTGAATGCAGCGGAGGAGAGGGGGGCTGTGAGAGTGGGGGGAGGGAAGAACAGAGCAGTGTTTATTTCGCGCTTTGCTCCATGCCCCTTGATTACTTTCTTCCGTGGAGGCAGGGATCACCAGGCTCCAGCCGCCCCTATGGTTATGTGACGCCATGCCGCAGTTCCTCCCGTGTCCTCGTGGAGGGCTGCACTTACACACGACCCTCCACTCATCCACTCTGGTACCCCAGCCACCCGACACCACTGCAGCCGCTCTCCTTCGCGTCGGCAGGCCCGCGCCTGCTCACTGGTGCGAGGCTCTCGCGGGCATACCCATCTCCATACGTCGCCAATGTACTGTTCTGTAGAGGGCAGGCAGGGTTGCATGCTGTAAATAAAATACAGGAACGTCAATCTTTATTAGACTAACCTCTTTTCCCTGAACCCTTTTTACGTAACTTCCTCCCAATCCTCCCTCACAAAACGAGGAGGACAGACATAGATAAGACACTACAGATGCTGTGACTTGTTTACTTTGCTCCCACCACCAAGAACCAGCTCTAGCCTCTGCAGATGTTAGTCATTCACTTTCGATGCACGGGCCCCGGGTTTGGTTACAAGGCAGATTGATTTTTTAAGGAATCTGTCTCTGAAAATATTGGAAGACTAAAATGGACGTCCTTAGAGCCTGTGTGCCAGTTTGTTGACATCTAAGATGTTTAATCTGTCTAAGGAAATATGTTAAAATGCAACACAAATGTAATATGACGATGCATGATGTGTTCTGCTGACTTCTGTTTTTAGCTCAGACGTATGGTCATTACCACAAAAAGTGTAGCAAAAAAGCAACCACTGCATTGCTGCAGTGGAACTCACTAGTTCTCAGAAGGGGCCTTGATTCATGTAGCTGCGCGAGTTTGTGTAAACTTCCTAGTTAGTTATTACAAAAACTCAGTGACATCGGAGCTCATAGGGAGGGGAAAAGCTTGGCATTTGGCCCCTCTAACCACTGTTCCGTCCTCCACCCCATGAGAGGCACTTTCCAGCACTCTTTACGTTGCTAATCTGAACAGCCACCAATCACGTTGTTTACACTTCCTTTGCTGAGTCTGTCCTTCCATCTTGCTTGCAGCAGACACCACGGGTATAGATGGGCCATGTATACCACTGGGGTTGGGGGCCCACTGTCTAAAAAGCAGACTTCCCACATGCTGAACACACACACTTGTCGGATCGTTAAGCAGGGCTATGCAGCCCGCCCACATCGTTGTGTGGGCAGACCGCCGTTGCGGTCTCAGTTCCCGGGTAGGGAAGTGACGTTGGGCTAGGGAGGGGGCGGGACAGGAAGGGGCAGTTCTTGTTGGGATAGAGGAATAAAGAGTCGCATGAATCCCCGGCTCCCGTGTGCCTTATTACGCGGTTCGGGGACCCGCGTAAAAACCCCACAACACTGTCGTTAGATAAATGCACTGCTTGGAATTTAATAGGAAACAACAAAAAAAGACATTTCGAAAGTGAAACATTTCTTTAAATGTTCATTTTTTTGTGTAAATTCCCCCACAAATACCCTGCCATTGCCGTTCGCCTTCCTTTGAGTGGTTTATGCCAGTGTATGGATGCTATTTGACTTGTCCATTTTCTCAATTTAAATTAAATGCTTGTATTGTCTGACAACAGTTATTAGGAAACTGTGCTGTGTGTCCAGAAGTGCCAACTTTCGATTTTTGCTATGGGGAAAACATTTTCGGCAACTGTGACCTGAAAGTGTGCAACCAACGAGCCCAACCCCTCTCCTGGTCAAGCAGTGAATTTTACAGCACATATTTTTCAGAAGGAATTACAAACACCATAGCATTTACTGGCAGCTTTTAACATATAACATCTCAGCAACAGTCACTCAACATGCTGAGCTACCTTGGTTGCTTTCTGCTTTAGGAGGAGGATGGCGGAATATTGATCCCTGACTGTGCTACAAAAATCATTGCATTACTAAGAGTGAAGGTCATGTATGTGAATTTAAAGCCAATAGTGTGTTATCTCTAGCCACACTGACACTGTGCTCAGTCTCATTGAGGATGTACAGTCAAACATTACAACAGTCAATATCGCTTCGGTGCAAAGTGTGGTTGGTTCCACCATTGCTAAAAAAAACCTCAGGGGGCAGTTGATCCCTTTCCTGCATTGTGCATGGCACCTCTGGGCGATATTTTATCTTTAAACAGACTGTGTTTGACTACATATTATTTGAAGCTGATGAATTAGGGATGACTCTTCTGCTAAACAAAACATTTGATTATGTATTATTTGAACCTGAGCTGGGAGTGATGCCTATTAGTTAAAGCAGGTTGTCTCCTGCTCAATGCATATTAACAGAGGGTTGAAATATGAGTGATGTCTTTTAAAGGTATGACGTCTCCTGCTTGTGTGTAAAATATGCATAACAACAAGCTGCATAACTACCTCAAACACTGACTAAGAGCAGATAACTATCACACATGTATTACAGGGAGAGAATATTTCACATTTTTCAAATGAGACCATTTTAGGTGTCAGATGCTAAACTATTTCTGATCATCACATTGCATTCTGGTGCTGGCTTTATAGTGTGAAATGAAAACAACAATTAATGTACAAACATACTGAATGCTGAAAGCAAGGATTTGAAAATGTCAGCTCCTACTGGGCACAAATCAAGAGCTTTGTTTCTGCATATAATTTAGAGATAGTGTTAATAAGCAGCAGTGTGTTAGTCCTTTTCCCAAATAGTGATTCCTCCAGACTGTTGGGATATTTCCAGGACTTAAAGGGACTGTAAAAAATGTTTCTGCATGGCATGCAGTTATCAGGCCTCCCCGAATGACTTCCCTGCCCCTCCTGACCCCCCCCCCCACACTAATGCATAACTACAAATATGTTACCACAATCAATGTGTACATAAAAAGCGAGATAAACATTTAAAGGTAGTAGGGGAGTGTGAGTGGCCGCCTAACAAAAAATAGTCTTCATTGCTGCCTAGGAAGGATTTTTGCAGAAAATACTTACCTGCAATCTTCATTACTCCTATTCTTCCTCTTTCCAGTCCTTCCATATGACGTACACCAAAGATGTAAATCGATTAAACATAAAAAAAACAACATGAACCATTTACTGCACACCATGGCACCTCTAATGAAAACGAGAACAGTACATTGATGCAACCCACAAAACCCCCAAAACAGCAGGGGAAAATTCTCCTTCTCACGGACCACGTAGATGTAACTGGTAAGTGGTTTGCAAAAGTCAACGTGGAAGCCAACCCATTATTCCACCCATGTTGCAGCCATCCAACGAGTGGAATGACCCTGAACCCTGGGTGGGGGCAGGAGATTATGGCGAGTTTACACCAGGGTAATCGTGTCCCTCAGTCAGAGGCTGACCGTTAGAGAAGAGACCTTCCTCCTCCTGCCAGGGTTCCACAAATTCACACATAGGCTGTTGGACCGATGGAATGCCGCCATGCTTGCACTATATTCCAGCAGAATCACGCTAATATCTAAGTGAGCCAACATGAGGGCGTACGCCACGATAGGTTCAGAGGGAGGCAGGGGATGGTGGATACCTGACAAATGTGGGAGGAGGAGATCACTTAAGGTCTGAAAGAAGGTTCACTTCAGAGGGGTAGTGCCTCTGGAGTCAACTCTGAGGTAATGATGATCAAAAAAGCTGTTTTTCAGCTCAGAAATGTGTTATCAATGCATTCCAAGGGTACACAGTTGCTGAAGACCCCTCAGGATCCTAGGTTAATCCCAAGCCATGGAGCTCAACCTAACCTGGGGTGGGACACCGAGAAACTCTTACAGATATGAGCCACAATTGCTTCTGAACCCCCAACTCCCCGCCTCAGGGTTCCATGAAAGGCCTTGATAGATCCCTATTGAGCACCAAAAGAAGGAGGGACCTGAACCAGATTGAACCCTTCCGCTAAGAACAGAGAGTTATCTGGGCTCCCAGATGCTAGGGCCGGGACTCCATGATCCCCACAACACAAATGACCTTCAGTGGTGCTTGTAGGAGTGAAGATTCAAGCTCTTACAGGAAGCTTGCAAAAGCGGAGACATCCCCCATTAGACCCTGTTGTCTTCGCCAAAGTCCTTTCTATTCAATAGCCAAGCCACTGATTGCTAGTTTTAGCACAGCTGAGTGCCATCAGGAGTGACAATCATAGGAGAGACCTGCGGGAGCAGCAAGGAAGGGGCAGATGCCAAATCCATCAGATGAGGGAACCAAGTCCTCCAGGTCCACCGTGGTGTGACCAGAATCACCTTGGACCTTCTGAACCTGATCCTCTGCATCACTCAGGATAGAGAGCATCTGTCCCCCAAGAGCTGCCCATGCTGATTTGTGACTAAAAGAGGGGTAAGAGGTTCCACCGGTGCTCAAGCATGTCTACCTGGCAGAGCAACAGATCTGGGTTAGGAAGCTAAATGTCCATAGGTAAATACATCCACTCTGCCGATGATGAAAAATGAGCGACTCAGCCTGTCTGCCAGTTGTCCACTCCCCCAGTGAACTGTCCGGAGTGAGATCAAATCAGCCTCCCCTTCAAAGGCCTATTTGTCATGTGATCTATTTCAGCTGTCTGGCGCGTGTGCCTCCCCGCCAGTTCACATATACCATATCCGAAAAGTTTCACATTTGAACCAGGACTGTCTGGCTCCATAACTCTTGTGGAGACAGTCGCAGGGCTCAATAAATGGCGTCCACTTCCCGTCAATTGGAGGACATTCTGCTCTATAGGGGTGCACTGACCCTGGCACGTTTTGGACCTGAACACAGCCCCCACACTGTTTCTCTGGCATTTGTGGTGAGAGTCTGTGGAAGTGAGGGATCTAGGAAGAAATCCCTTAAGGGGTTTCTGGGACAAACCACCACTGAAGCAGGGCTTTGAGGTTTTGCGATATAAAGATTCTCTTCTGGAAATAGGTCTGCCACATCCAATGAAGATGGGACAATAAGGGTCATAGATAGGGATGTACCCATGGACTGACAAAAACTGTTACTGCAATGAAGCCCAGAATCCGCAGATATGTCCTGATACTGCGTGGAGGTTCAACACAAGTCGAGAGCAGCCGTACTCAAAGCTACAGCCCTGTCCTCTAGAAGACGGACCACTCCAGTTTCTGCAATAAAGACAGAACCTATACACTTTGACCTCTGATTCGTAGTCGGGTGGGAGTTTGAGACATTTAGCAGAGGACCATGTGCTTGGAGGAGGCAGCAGGTCTGGAAGACATAGTCCTGCACTCAGTCCTATGATGTCCCCTGAATGAACGAGTCATCAAGGTAGAGGGACATCCTTACCCCAGACACGTGCAACAGACCCACAAACAAGGCCAGAATCTTGGTGAAAACCCAAGGGAATATCTTGGATAGAAAAGAAGGAACACACATTGGCAATGATCAGATCCCACTGCAAGATATGATGATATGATATGATATGGCATTTATAACGCGCCTATACACAAGTGTTTCAAGGCGCGATGAGGCAGTGGGGGGGACAAAGGGAGGACAGACAACGATCCTACTAGGCCAGGTGTCATTCAGATCGCGCAAGTGCATGGGAAGGGGGGAAAGGAAAAGTGCGCAGGGGGAAGGGAGCGGGGAAGTGCAGTACATGGGAAGTGGAATAAATATGACACATAAACAGCGAGCTAGCGGCAAGTGCAAGGAAGTGGAGACGTAAGTGCTGGTAGGGGAACTGAAGGGAAACAGAAAACGGTCCCCAAGTGCAGGGGTTGCCAGGGAGGCAGTGCAGGTGGGTAATTGACGGGGCCTGGGCCAGAGATCAGAAAGGGTGGCCAGGTAGCCAGATGCAGGAAACGATGATGATGATAGGAGGGATATGAAGATATGCCTTCATCATTTCAAGGGATTCCAGCCAGTCCCTTTGTGAGATGAGTGCAATAGTCTGCTGCAATGTTTCCGTAATGAAGCAGGTTTTCTCTACACAAATGTTGACTTTCTTCAGGTTGACTTCAGATGACCCTCTGGATTCCCCCCCCCCACCTTAGCTCTTGGGGATGAGAAATACGACTGAGAAGCACACACTCAGCTCATGCATGGCACCCTTCGGATGAAGTGTCATAAATTCTTTCTGCTGTGCGAACTCTTCACAATATCCTGTAAGACTGTCAAGTTCTTGGAGTTTCTGTGGATTGTATGAGATACCCTTCTCTGGGCAGGTCTCTCTGAATTCTCTGAGATACCCTTCCTTCCTTTCTAGTTGCCAGTAGCCATGGGTCCAAATCATCCCTTTCTGGCTGGTACAGATCCAAGACAGTTTTGCTCCCACCCAGGGGAGCCGACTTATGAATTTCCCAGGGGGTGCCCAAATATAGAAAGTGACATCACCAGCACTTATATGACCGCATTTGCAAGTAGTCGCCAACTTGGTGCGAGGGGATCGGGGGGTGGGGGGTGCAGAACAGTGGAAATATTGGCTAGCATGTACTTCATATACTAAGGTGTTATGCTTGATTTACGCTTGATCCAAAATGGCGTGGGTGCGCAATGCATTCTGGGGGCGCTCGGAGCCATGAAGGATATTTACTTCATACCGCAGTGAAACGCTGCACACATTTTGCTGAGTGTTAGATTCACAGTGCTGAGACAAACATGCTTTTCCAAACCTGGTATGCGGTCAAGGCCATTTCTGCTGGGAAAGCTAACGTTGTTATGGCTTGCTACTGTTCTCTGTGGAGCGTGTTTTTAGAGAAGGGAGGCACTGCGCTTCTTGGGGGGAGCTCTCGATTGACCCAGCTGGCAACCGACGGCTGTTCCTCAACTGCGCAAGTGCAATTTCCAGAATGTTCGAGAATGAACTCTCCTTTGTGGAGTGTGTATATATGCGGAAACCCGGAGGTGGTCAGGTGAGACTTCAGCCGGAGAAGGACGTTTACGTCCAGCCTTCCTGTGAGCTGTGGTACTCTCGGCCTGGCTGTTCCCGGGGTCTTCCAGCCGCTTCTGGACGAGATGAGGAATCCTGTTACGCTCACGGTGATGTATATCTTTTTGACTTCTTTTGCTTATTCTGTGATCTATGTCCTTATTATTTTTATGAGTTATTTCTATGTACTTGTAATCTTTGAATAAATAGCCGTAAAGAGCTGATTATCTTCTAAAGAGTGCGTAGCTGTGAGTTATTGTGTCTGTCTGTTTACGGTTCAAAGTATTTGCTCTATAATTGCATTGGTGATTTATGGTTGTTCCGTGCACTTTTTGGGGAAGAGCAATACATGAGGTCAAGTAAGAAGGAGGTTTAAGCCTTCCAGTTGCATTCCAGTAGGCCATCACTGCCCCTACTCCACCCCTCTATAATCATCCAGGTTGTAGTAGCGCTCAAAAGGCAGCGCAACACAAATAGGATGGGAGACTGAAATGCCATCCCATCATGTGTGTGCGTCAAACTTCAGAGCAAGACTGTGTGTGTGCCTCCTACCTTGGAGCACAATCTCACTAATTTGTTGCAAATCTCACAAGTGGGTGCATGGGAATCCCATGAGTGTGTGTGGGCTCCAGACCCCAGATCACATGATCGCTTCTTCAGTGTGAAACTCTGGCCAAGGCTTTTTGGGCAAGCATTCAGTATGAGTCTCACACCTTTAAACAGTGTGATATATTGAGTGGGAACCTCACTCCTTGGAGCATAGTATACCCGGTGCTGGTAATCTCACAACTGAACATACAGTTTCACTCTTGGTCATCTCAGTGACCCCATGTATATTAATGAATTCAGTCTCCCATCTGGGAAGACAATTATATTTCTGTTAAAACACTCTGAATTCTCACTCCAGTTTTCTCGATATATAGATCCATACCATATTCATTCATTGTGTGTGCAGGGGTGATAACTTGTGTCTGAGAGAGCTAATTCTTTCATTCAGGAGAGATAAAGTGGTGACAACCCCCTGTATGTGGGATCAGGCTCATTTTGCCCCATGGCCCCTCACTCCAGAATGAGTGAGCAGGTTTTAAGACCCTGCGGATTCTGCTATCCTACAGGCTCGAGCCTTCTATCCCTTGCCCCATCACGGCTTCCAACATTCTGAGCGGCAGCGTATGTACAGCATGTATCATTAAATGTACTTCAGATCTTCAGAGTCTCGGGAGGATAGCTCAGGGGCAACGTGCTCACCTTGGAAGCAAGACGACATGGAGCAACACAGGTTCGATCCCTCGGTTCGTGCTTAGAAACCTGTGGGTATTTTTACGCACATTATAAATAACCAATTAAAATAAAAATAAATAAATCTCCTGAGAAGTGCTGGGACCTTATCAATAAGAGTTTAGCAGCTCAACTGGGAAGTGCTGATGTTGTCCCATCAAAAGTATAGCAGCCCCACTAAGATGAACTAGCATTGCCTCAACAAAAGCATAGTATCACTGCTGAGAAGATTCAACAATTATAGAAGCCCTGTTTAGCGAGCCAAACGAGGAGTACCAGCATTGCCCCATTTCAAATATAGCAGCTCTAGCAGATATAGATTACACAGCCCTGCTGAGAAGTGCTGTTACTGTCTCTTTAAAAATATAGAAGCCCATTAGGCCCTGCAAGTACTGTCCCATTGAATGCTATTACACTGAACAAGGTCAACAGTATGGCAAGGTCCATACTGGGTTCTATGTGATAATTCTGTATTTTGAAGAACAAATACAAAAAAAGACTGATTTATTTGGGCTGATTTGTGTGGTCTTCAAAATGCCAAATTATCACATTCTACTGCCCCCCACCCTGCTAAACCCCCCGAGAAGGTAATCCCACCTCAGCCCACACTCAGAGACAACCTCTACCACGCTGTTACCTTCCTTAGAATTCAGGGGAAGTTACCTCCCTCAACGCCTACGTTCCCTGCCCGTAGCATAGCATTCACCCTCACCACGTGCACACTCAGAGACATGCAAACAGTCTCATTTGCCCTCTCCCTGCCACCTCCCTTCGCAGGTGCAATGCAAGAGGGGTGCACAGATGTACAAATACACCCAACCCAAAACGAGTTTTGGAAATTGAGGGACAGACTTGCTTTGCATTTGTGCCTCCATTTCTAAAAATCGTTTTGGGTTGGATGTATTTGTACATCTGTGCACCCCTCTTGTAAAGAGCCTTCATTTCTAAAAATCGTTTTGGTTTGGGTGTACCTCTACATCCTTGCTCCCGGGTGTACAGAAGTAGAAGTATACCCAACCCAAAACGATTTTTAGAAATTGAAGGACAGATGCAAACAAGAGCCTCTTGCTTTGCATCTGTCCCACAATTTCTAAACATTGTTTTTTCCCCCGGCTTTTACCGGGCTGCCAGATAGAGACGCAGTATGGATGGAACAAAGGACCATCCATACTGCGTCTCTTCTCTCCGGACCGGTGGGGGGAGGCGCTCAGCCCTGACTTCATTCTGCCGGCGGGTGCCAGTGCCCCGGAGCACCTGCGTACTCGGCGCCCCTGCTCCCACCTGTGGTCTGCTGTGATGTCATGGTGGCAGTTGTGGTAGCTGTCGTTCTGTGAGAAGATGTCAGCATCTACCCGTGACGACCGGGAAGGAAGCCTTGACCCGTGGAAGTGCAATAGCCAGGTTTATGTTCCATGAGGTGCTCCTACCGGGGATGAGAGGGAGCCTTCCATCTAAGAGTATCAGCAAGTTTGTCTTGTTTAACCTTCAAAATCCTCCGCAAAGAGCTTTGCACCAAGAAAGAGCAAGTGCAAAACCGCTTTATTTTCTGGGTGTTGTCCGTGTTTCAGTCTCTGACATTGATCTGTCTCCAGGCTGTGATGGAGGATCCCACTGTGAAAGATCAGACAAAATGTCAGCTTGTAGGTAGGTGTATGGTTTAAATGAGAGAGGAGCCGTCCTCTCCTGCCTCCATCCAATCATACGAATGCTGATAGACTGCCAGCAGGGCTTTCGCTGCATAAGATGCGTAAGTGCAAGATTTCATGGCCATATGGGTAGCTGCACATTTTCTTCTGGGGGGGATCCACTCTGGGAATTATTTGGTCTCTTACAGCTGCTTCTCAAGAGACTACACATGAGGCTGGATAGCAGGAAGTCTACTTTTAAGGTAACAGGCAGTTCCTCATCCGGCTCCAAAGGGTAGAGCGTACTCATAAATGGAAGTACTGCAATCTTCTTATCACTCCCTGCCCCCCACCGCCATTCCTAAAGCAGCTTTTTCGGGATGAGTGGCAGTCTCCTCTTAACTTCCTCCTGAAATTGTTGATCATCCTCTGCGGATCTAGTTTTTCAAATTTCATGCAATCGGGCACGTGTGACAATACCTTTGACACCACCTTGCGCTCTAAGAGTATGCTCTTTGATTTGGAGGCTTCCTCTGTTTCTAATCAGGTGGATGAAAAAGGGTCCTTCTTATGTTTTTTGTACCTTTCTTGGAGACCTCTCTTCTCTGACTGCTTCTCTTTTACGATCTCTCAACTGCTCTGTTCTCTGTTTCTTTCTAGCAGGAGGACAGTTGGTGTCAGAAGAGGAAGAAGAAAACGTGCCTGCTTGTTGCTTTAGAACTGCTGAAAGTAAACTCAGTCCAGCAATCAGGGAGACCTCCGGCAACGCTCACATTCTAGCTGGGGTATGAAGGAGAATCCTTTAAAGGCCTCAGCCCTGGCTTAGGGCAATATGATTCTGCCCTAGGAAGTGTAAGAAGAGGGGTTGACCTGTACTTTTCCAAGTGGACCCCCTTTTCTCCTTCAATCTCAATTGGGAGGGAAGAGGTTCAGGTCAGCAAAAACTCTTCTCATCCTCCCTGGGTTGAAGAGTTTTCAGCATGCCCGTACAGCTCCCCCATGTGAAATGGTGCCTTTCCCAACCCAGGCTCACCAATGCTGCTTCAGTGCTGAGACTGCTAATGCGGTATACATCACTTTTGCCGAATGGCAACTTTGCCAAATACGTTTTGGCCGCATTTTATTTTGCCATTTTTTACCACAGGGCTGTAGATGGTAAGTTGGGATAAAGTATCTAGTAGGCTGTGGGGGCTGGAAGGATAGGGTGCGTGGGTCTCCCCCTGCTGTGTGTGGCAAAAATAAACAGCAAAATCAGCATGCAAAAAATTTGGCGAAGTTGCCATTCGGTAAATAAATGCAGCAAAGAATCATGGAACAGATAATGCTGCATGCTTACAGGGTTCTCCCCTGTTCTCAATCTGCAGGGGAGAAAGAGGTGCTCAGTGTTCTAATTCTGTTATGCCTCCTCAGGCGGTGTTGGCCCTCCTCTGGACACGGCAGCCTCTGTGCTCCAACCCTGCGGCCCATCAGGCCCAACTCGGATAGCTGGTAGGATTCATCATACTTAGTGAGAACATTGCCCTCCCTACTTTACTTTTTTTAAAATCAATTTATGTCGCGCAGCCGTGAACCCTAAGGCGTGAGGGGGCAGACAAAGACAAACAGTACAAAGAACAAAAAAAGGACAACATCCCAGCGGGTTAGAGAGAGCCTTTGGTGGGTGTCAAGTCAGTGGTCAGTAGAAAAGCCAAGTCTTAAGGGCTTTCTTGAAGACCGTGAGGGAGGCATGTTGTCTGAGGGTCTGCGGTAAAGAATTCCAGAGTTTAGGTGCGACAGTAAAGAAGGCCTTGTTCTCAACCTTCTTAAGTTTGCATTGTGGAAGCACCAACAGGCTCTGGTTGCGTGATCTTAATGGTCTGCTGCCAGTTATAAGTCACAAATCTCCCGTGGAAGAGCCCTTTTTATTGACACGTGTTTCGGCTCGTGCTGAGCCTTTCTCAAAAAAGGGCATATCACAATGTCATTTTATCACTGTTCAAAGCACAATGAAATTACAGTATATGTGAAGACAGAGATTAGGGAGGGGCAAAGAGTGGGATTAAATGGAAATGAGAAAGGTAAAAATCAAAAAACCTCGAATTAGTTTCATGTTAATTGTCACATGACGATGTTAAATGTAAACATTAGGTATACTATATTAAAGTATTGCTCATCTAATACCCAGCTGGATACGTCTCTGAATGTTACACATGTCCACTTGAATTAACATGTTCATATTTGGGCCAAGTGACATTTCACCTTAAAAAGTGTAGAGCAGTAGTCTTCCCATCACTGTGATGAATAAGGTATGTAGCAATGTTAGCTGTCGTGTGTTCAAATCCCTGGGTTAGAATCCCACCTAAAACGGATGTTGTACAAATGAAACAAATTGCAAAATGGTTCCAATAGGTCATTGCATACCCCAGGTCCTGAGATATTGCCTTTTTATAACTCCCAATTTTGATTTATATATTGGACAGGCGCCATTTTTTTGTTTTTATCAAATAATAGTAATGGTAATGGGAGTGCCAGTCATGTTAACTTTCCCGCGGGCGAGCGCACTTTTTTTTAAAAAATGTTCAGCATGTTCAAGTTTTAATATAATTGGACTCATATTTAGCCGTCTGTGCACCCGTGGCAAAACGTTGTACACGTTTCTTTGAAAAGTGCCATATTCATCGATGTCACACAGCTACTACTGCCTAGTGCTGGTTTGTGCATCGCGTAATTGTGATGCATTTCGTACGTCCCTATTCATATAGTCATACAGCCTCTGTGTGACATATTAGATAATCAGGTATAAGAGCCTGGATAGTGGACGGTCCCAAGACTGGGGCTGCCCATCTTCTTATTGGCTTACCTACAATGTGCAGTGACCCCTTAACGCACGTCGGCAGTTCCGTAAAATCGCTGAGTCAATGAAGAGACCAGTGTTTATGTTTGTATCTATGACAATCAAATGACGTCCTTCTTTGGTGTCAATGGCTATCTGAAAAAACCGCCGCCATGTTTTGGGCTGTGAAGTTGGGCACCTTTGTGGAATCAAATGATGTATGACCCAAACCACTGTGTGTATTTTAAAATATGTCCATGACCACTTGTTAAACTAACTTTAATTGTGGCCCTCAATTGGAGAGCAGTGCATCGTGGTCCAAATGTGCCGAAAAGCTGATAGGGCTGATAGGTGTACATATGAAATGTATAATGATTGGCTTAGGATTGGCCCTCAATAGGAGAGCGGTGCATTGTGGTATTTGTAGGCTGAAAAGCTGATAGGGCCAATAAATATACATATGAACGATTAGTTGGGGTGAAAAATATAGTAAATCCAATTACAATCGTTTTCATATTGTAAAGTAGTCTAAAATTCGTCCCGCGTAAATAAGTTGATCCAATAATACAGAAACATACAGAATACCCTTGAAAAACATCAATTTTGTGTTTGCACAGTAATGATTAAGGATAATGATACACGGTCAGTAATAGGTCCCCAAGATGGGTTAAAGGGGGGGTCCAAAATCTAGTGATTACTGTATTATGGGATATATCGCTCCTCTCAAGTGGCTTGAGGGGGCATACCCAATAAAAACCTCTCGGTCGAAGTCCCTGCATGTGTGAGCGGTCAACCCTGGGTGCACGATCATAGCATCAAGTTCAGTATAGTTAGGGAAAATGGTGAAGACACTCGGTCTCATATATTCCAATGATTGCACATAAGTGCTGGTGATCGAAAATCTGTCTCATAACCAGACATACCAACATTCTGAAGCCCTTAAGAGGGAGATTTCAGCACCGAAATCGGGAGAATGCATTTTGCCCATAGGAATGCATTGGGGATATTGTTATTTTAGGCGGGAGACAGTAAAAAATAGCACCGTTTTTAATGAAAAAATCGGGAGTCTCCCACCTAAATCGGGAGGGTTGGCATGTATGCATAACGTTGTCAAGGTTTACATCGATTACACTGTTACAGAAAATGTATCATTTCATTGTCCCGATTCAAACCAAATTCAACTGATCTGAATTTGCAGATTAAGCGTGCTTCCGCTTGTCTGAGTAGTCTCAATGTTTCCTCTGTGATATGGTCTTGCAGGTATGTGGGCATTATACCGAGTCTACATTTGAAGACAATCGTCAGTAGTCAGAATTTGGATCGAGCCTCAACAGGGAGCCAATGTAGGGCGCGCCTTGCCTCAGAAACATGATCCCGTCGGGCTAGGCCGGCGACTACTCTTACGGCTCCATTCTGGACTACCTGCAGTCTGTTGGAATCAGCTTTGCAGAGACCAACCAAGAGACTGCTGCAGTAGTCAATCTTTACCCCAACAATAGCTCTGGCAATAGATTCCGCATTAGCTTGCGAGATGAAGGGTCTTAGGTTGGCTAGTAGTTTCACATGATAGATGGATGCTGAGACGGTATTACTCACATAGTCTCTCATGTTAAGCAACTGATCTAATGCCACACCCAATATCTTTAGTTTTGATTGAGGAAGACTTTCGACTGCTCCTAACCTGAATGAATTGTATGCAGGGTCCAGTTTGGCAATGTACTTAGAGTTCCCCACTATCATGAACTCTGTTTTGCTTTTATTCAAAGCCAGATTTCTTGCACATCATCCAATTTTCAATTAATGTGAAGATTCTGTTAGGCCCTTGATCATCCTGGGAGTGGACTCCAGATAGTGGGACCACACACTGTGTGTCGTCAGCATAATTCGAAAAGGTGATACCTTCATCCTCTCGCATTTTGAAAAAAGGGGCTGTGTAGATGTTATAGAGGCAGGGAGATGTGCTGGCTCCCTGAGGAACCCCAAAGAGCACGGAGATTGGAGAGGTTTTGGCTTCCCCAAGGCAGACTCTACTCTGTCTGTTAGCCAAAAATGACTTAATCCAAGATGCTGCAGAGGGGGAGGGAGAAGTTGGCTACCTCCATCATTCTGGACACCATGATGGAGTGGTGGACCAAGTCGAATGCTGCAGACAAATCCAAAGAAACTAAAAGTGAGGCTAGACCTTTGTCCATGCTTCCTAAGAGTCTTGACTTTAGGTCCAGCAGGGAGGTCTCAGTGCCGAAGCCCTGTCTGAACCCTGACTGATAAGCGTTAAGGATAGGATGCTGGTTCAGATGAAGTGCAATTTGTGAGTAAGCAACACGGTCAAGGATCTTCAAAAGAAAGGGGGTATTGGTAATTGGTCTGTAGTTGAGTGGGTTGTCTATGGCAAGCCCAAGCTGGTGACCCAAGCTTGTTTTAGATTATCAGGAATGATTCCCTCTAATAATGAGGCATTCACAAATTTGCAGATAGCTTTTGTGAGGAGTGGGGGACAGGACTTAATGATCAAGGATGAGCAAGGATCACCATTGCATTTTGTTGCCTTAAGTTGTTCAACAATGATCTGCAGGTCATCTTCGGAAATAGGGTGGAAGTTGAATTCAGGGACAAATGGATTTCTGACATATGGTTTATTTGGGAGGTGTTAGGAATGGTGGACTGTTTTTGGACAATGTCGGCTCTAATGCCTAGAGGTTTATTGTACATTCCATTTTGGACTTGTTGACACCAATTGGAATCAGAAGGTGGGGTCAGTCCGAGCGGATGGGGAGTGGACGTTGATTCCTCTAGGATCCTAAAAAGTTCCTTCGTATGGACTTAGTGTTAAGAATTCAGAGGTCATGGTAATTTTGTTTTGCTTCCACTAACTCCACTTTATAGGATTGTATAACCTCTGCTATCCTTCTACCCTTGCCAGCAGAGTCGGAGATCTCCCCTGTAAGCCCCCACAGACCCTCAGCTGGGTCACCGTACACAGCAATGGAAGAGCAAGCCCAGCACCTTTTCCATGTACGCTCTTGAAGACAGGAAATCATATGGCGAGTTCCCGCCTTCACAGGAGGGGGGTCAGGTAAAAGGAAGGCAAAGAATGGATTTGGAAATCTAAATGGAAAAGGAAGGGGGTCTTCATATGCAAGAAATGGGACAGGGACACCCACACCATGAAAGCACAAAATGAGCTTTAGTGCTTTAGTGCAGCACAGGCAGCATGAGTGCATGGGCGGCTGAGGAGAAAGCTTCTCTCATACAGAATAAGAACCGGAAATGCAACCCTTCGTCTTGGGAGGATAGCTCAGTGGTAACGTGCTCGCCTTAGAAGCAAAACAACATGGAGCAACACAGGTTCAATCCCCGGGTCAGCACTTAGAAACCTCTGGGTATTACGTGCGTTATAAATAAACTATCATATCATATAATAAGCTGCACCTTCCCCTTCTTTTCCTGTCTGTATCCTTCTCGTGACTGACCCCATTAACTTCACCCACCACTATTATAATTCCAATACTTGGCAAAGAAGTTATATTTTTCTGTGCACCTAACCCCATACACCCAAGTCTTGGTTCCTAAACACTGATGCTTGAATTATGTCAGAGTAATGTTTCTTTCTAAAGCAGATTTCAAATTTGGAATCAGGGTGTAGTTCCATAGGTACCTGTCAGCTACGCAAGCCCAAATTTTGAACGATACCTCTTCAAAATTGGGAGCCAGTATAGATAATGCAGGAGCAGTGTGACAGATTGTTTTAAAACCAAGGACGTCTGGCTGTATGACTCCAGACTAACAAAGCACTCGCCAATGATATCTGCTGTCACATATTTGAAATTCACAAAAAGATCTCGGAGTCCCTCTACCGAGAACGAACATGCCCAAATAACCTGTTCAATTGGAAGGTGCCCACTCAGGACGGTCTACAACCACATTTTAGCTCACTGTACCTTTGACAGAGGAGAAATATCCATTTGCATATCAGTCTGTGTCCCACCAACAAGGGCAATCCAGCACCAAAATGCTATGGCAATTCTCCTCTGAACAAGAGTATCAACAGCAACCCCAGACACGTGTTTCGGCCTAGTCGGGCCCCATCAGTGAGATGAAGCATTGCTGGATTGCCCTGTGGGTGGGACAACGATTGATATGCAAATGGATATTTCTTATCTGTAAAGGCTGCACTGAGCTAAAACATGGTTGCAGACCCTCCTGAGTGGAAGATATTCCATTGAACAGGGTATTTGACCTATATTCGTTCTCAGTAGAGGGGCTCCCACACTCCTTTGTCAGATATGTGAATACTGGCTGGGTTGCCTTGGCCCTTCATCCTTCAGAAAATGATAAATTGGGTACCTTTTAATTTATTACATTTATTTATGTATTACATTTATATAGCATGCCTAATCCTCAGGCATCTGGACCTTTGAAGGTCCTTCTTCTCTTTCCTATCAACCAAACTATGGAAACCAATGCCCAAGCCACTATGCGCAAAGAGCGATCCCCTAGTCTTCTGAAAATCGCTCTTTACTCAGCTGTTCACCAAACTGTAAGAGAAAATATAACAGACACCCTCTAAAAACTGGAACAAGCAGACTTTAAAATTCCTAGTCACCGGAGGCTGGGAATTCAAGACTTAGCAGAACGGTCATGCAATCCCTAGCTAGCCTATATTAATTTGGCAAGGCAAAAACAGATAGTCTGTCATTATGGTATCATTTATTAAACTTTTATAACATGCTTGACACCGGTGACCAATCTTTAAGCGCAGGACTGGTATACGAACCTGTGTTGCTCTGCATTGTCCAAGACAAACGCTCTGCCCCTGCGCTATCCTCCCAGCCCAAGTTGTACCAAAGATTATGTTAGGGCGTCGGAAATAGGTTTTGGTGTGTGAGCACCAGAATAGGTGAGAGTACAACTTTCTCGTATTTTTTAAGCTTTATGATGACTCTGAATTATCTTGAGAGAGCGTTCCACACACTTGTACCCATAGAACAAAAACGAATCAGCCATCTAAAATAGAGGTAACCAATGGTGTAGGAAGAAGAATCAATGGAGGGTACAAAAACAGTAAAGCTGAGGTATACCAGGAAAGTGGAAGCGCTTGAGCTGTTAATGTTTAAACAATGACCTTACTTAAACACACAGGACAGGCTGCTGCACCCAGGGGGAACAAGCGGGCACCTCACACCCACTTAACAAAGCAAATAGAACACTGGGTATTCCACCATTTGGATGCGCTGCCGTCTCACAAAGTTAGGACAACTCTATATAACAAAGTCCTCATGCACAGTCCATATGCAATATATGTTGCAAATAACACGTGAGTGAATATTTGCTTAATTTAATGATATTCGTATCCAATATGAAGTAGCAAATAACAGAGTGATGTGCCAACACGTGTTTCGACCTCTCTCGGTCTGTTTCAAGGCAAAACTCGTTTTTTAGAATCCCACTGATTGAGTGTCTGATGGTGATAACCAACAGTTTGGCGATTCTCTTGACATTGCCGTAATTTATTTCCCCAACTTTTAATCCGCAACCACAACAAAACCTGCACACTTCCTGGATGATGCACGCCCATCTCAAGCTGTATTCATCTGAATCACCACCCTCACGCGCCACTGGCTCAACATCATCAAATCCTGTCTCTCATGTGGTACTATCCTCTCTGCACTCAAAACTAGAAAAATCGTCCCCTCCTTAAAAAACTATCTCTCAAGCCCAGACTCCTTGAAAATAACCACCCCATCACTATCCTGCCATACCCCAGCAGAATCATGGAAAGTTTTATCACTACCCAACTGCAATGACACATCACTACAAACAACCTCCTCAACCCCTTTCAAACTGGCTTTTGACTCTGACACAGCTTCTTCGAAGACCTTCATAACATCACAAAGAACACACAGCACTACTCAAACTTTTCAACCTCTCTACAGCCTTTGACGCCCTCGACCACTTGATTCTACTCAACATCCTGTTACACAGGATGACACTCTCAGGCACTATCCCTCAACTGGTTCATTTCTTTTCATACTGACAGAACACATTTTGGCTCCATGCCCCTGTTTTGACCTGACCCCACCGCAGTCAAGTACAACATCCCGCAAGGCTGCCCCCTGTCACTACTTCTCTTCAACCTATACGCTGAATCCCTTGGAGAGACCATTAGCAAACACAATGTCCCTTTCCACCAATATGCAGACGACACATAAATATACTTCCAAATCTCATCCCCCCTCATAACTCCACATCCTCAAAAGCTGTCTCTCCACCATCACTACATGGGCACCCACTTCCTCAAGCCTAACCCTTCCAAAATGGAATATCTCCACATATGCCCCCTAGACACAAACCTAACCTCACTCCCTGGATCAAAGAACTTGCCACAGACAACCCATTCTTATGCCTCTCCACATAATTAAAATCTCTTGGTGTCACCATCAACTCCCAACTTTCCTTCACACACAACATACCTGCTCTCACCAAAACAAGCAATCTACAACTACACCTCCTACATAAGATTGGACACATCCTTCCTTCTAATGACTTCCACCCCATAGTCCAAGCACTATATCTCTCCAAGCTGGACTACGGCGATGCTGTCCTCACTGGACCCCCCAGCAGCATGCTTGTTTCCCTGCAAGTCGTACAAAATGCAGCAACCAGACTCATCCTGCTCCCATCCAAAAATTCACACATCACCCAAGCTCTCGCCCAGCTCTACTGCCTCCCTGTTCCCCGAAGAATTGCCTTCAAAGGGCTATGCATTGTTTTCAAAGCCATCCACCACAAAACCCCATTTTAGCATCATGACAAACTCAAACTCATAATCCACACAAGCATCAGACAAGAAAGCCAGCATCTGCTACAACACATTTCACTCTGCAAACTAACATGAACACAAAAACAAGCATTCACCCACTGGGCACCCAAGACATGGAACACCATACCTCTTCTCATTTGCACTACACTCTCATCACCTCTTTTCATACCTTTTTACCCAGGGCCATCTTAAGCACTTCTGAGGCCCTGGGCACAGACATCTTTGGTGCCCACCTCCACCAAACCAAAGGAATTAAGTGAACAAGAATATCTGCCGCGCCCCCCTGCCGCAATCACAACCCATAGGTTTATATGCTGCTTCACAGCTTTAAAAATAAGGATGGTTACCCCCTTTAAGTCCCTTTACCCTCTACATTCTTGCTCTAATCAGACTGATAAACAAGTACCATTTGAAGGCCAACATAATAATAATAAAAATAATAATAATAATAATAATAATAATAATAATAATAATAATAATAATAATAATAATAATAATAATAATTCTACAAAGAGGTTACTTCTGGTCTAGCATAGCTACAGGAGACTTTTTATCAATAGAATCCAGGAAGGTATGCCACCTGTAGTATTAATGCAGGACTGTATGTAAAAGGTACATGTAACCCAGAGTAGATACAGAACTCACATTTGCTGCCTCACAGAATGCAAAAGTGCTCAAGCATGGATAGAGCGGGCCAATTGGAAGGAAGGAGTAAGCTTCACATGACATAGATGCAGATTACAAGCTACCAGGAAGGTGTCAGTATGCAGACAGAGATTATAAGTGGGGCATGGTTTTCAAATAGTGTTGCCATTAGAGATCAAAAGAATAAAGTGCCTGTGGTGTGCAATATATCAATGCTCACTATTATAGTGGAAGCAACACTATAGCCAGTGAAACCATGAGTGAGGCTATTTTGAGATCATACCCTGAGAAGGAAACCTCGCTGACAATTTTGAAAGGTTTAGGGACTGGCAATTTCTGGAGACTAGGCAATACAAGATTAAATTAGATGCCGAGCATTAAACAAACGGGTTAAGCAGTGAATCTGGTATTTGTGCCAACTATGCAATTTCTGCATTTGAACATTTTCATTACCAGTTCTTACCATGAACTAAAATAATCTCATTTTATAAAACTGGCTTGGAAAATACACCAATCACATTACCAAACATGACAATTTTTAAAAACAAATATTATAGAAGGGTGTAACGCAGAATTATTCTAGCTTCATTCTCTCCATCATCAAGAGACGTATATAAGTACCAGCAGTGTGAATTAACAGATTTAATCTGGGTTGGTCTTTTGTATTTTAAAGCTTTAAATACTTCCAAAACACTGGCTTGCCAAATTGTCATTTATAAACATGCAGAAAAACCTTTGACTTTTACAAAAATGCAAAGTGTTTTTTTGTGTCAAACGAGCAGACTTTTAAATATGCTTTCCCGAGTCCTTCAATATCTGGTCTGCTCCCTTCTGTCTACCACCCCTTCCTCGCAAATGGTCTACATAAGAAGAAAGATCAAATAATGGGCTAAATGATGCCACCATCATGCGAGGAAGCAAACTTCGCAGAAGACAGTACAATAATGTACGAGATATTAAATGATTGATCAGGATCACTGTATTGTCTGCGGACAAAGCCAGGATACAAGCATGAATGCTTTGGTTCCAAATACTTATTCATCTCTTGGACTAAGAGTTTATGCTCATCGTTGGAGGTGAGTGCCTAGTTTCACAACACTCCATCTGAACAAACCAATTTCTAGATCTTCACCATAAGGATGACATTTTCGTTTTTATAGCAACTCCTATCGGTTGCAGGTTTATTGCTGAAAACAGCACATGTTTGCTGCAAGACCAAGTACACATGCAGGCAGGTTTATAAACTTCAGACATAGGAAAGGAATAAATATCACTGCAATGAGTGCTTAACACACTGAGATAACTTCTGAACCATTGTGGCACTCAATGTACCAGTATGCATTTCAAATTTGACTATTGCACATGATCAACATAAAAATAAAGGAAGGAAAGTATGCTACAGGAGTTGTGCCGCAAGGAACACACAAACTATGTATACCACAGTGAACACAGAAAGCATTACACGATGAATTGATCGAGGCAGAATGTACTTGCCAAAACAGACAGGCAATAGATTTAGAGCCTCAGCACCATGCAATACAGTATCCTGATGTGTGCTATTTAAGTCTGGTGAACAAAGAAATCTTAAAAGTGCCCCTTTTGCCCTCCCATAAAAACGTCACTGTGTTTACCCCACATAACCCAATTCCTCCAGCTCCCCTGCTACCACTGCAGAAGAGCAACTGTGTACATCTGCAGGTGATCCCGCCCTCCTACCTCCCGTGTATTGGAGACATGAGAGTGTGCCATGCCTAACACCAGCCATAATACCAATACTGCAGCAAGTGTTTGAAAGAAGATACCCTTTGAGACAACCCTACCGAGTGTACCCTCGACGTGATGATAACCTACATGAGGAAAAACCTGAAGGATTATGAAAGAAAGTAACAAATTAATTGATTATATCATAAAGAATTGTGAACGATGCCTCGAGAAAAAGCCATCTCATGTCCATGTTTTGTCTGGTTAACGCCCTTAAGCCTCTGGGTCAGCGGCCGCGCTCTACAAATCACAAAATAAATACATAAATAAAGAAGTATGTCATGGCATGAGTCTTGGAGGACAGCGATGACGCAAGACGTCAAATTAACTATCAACATAGACAAGAGGAAAACTACGCAATAACAAAGATGTTGAAGAATCAATACAGACGCTGATAGATTAAGTCATCATAGAAGCTAGCTATAAGTAGGGAATAGAACGCAGGCGAAGCCGTCATTGTACAGAAACTGGACATTGGTATCACCAGGATCCATGAAGCGGGAATGGAAAACTGTGTCGCAGCAAGAATAATAGGCTCATAGAGCTGCATGGCGAGGCTATCTGGCCTGGAATCAATACTGAAGCAGCCAAGGTCAGCTATCTATTCTGGAGAGGAGCGAATGTGCAGAAGATGAATCTTCCCTTGTTAAGGTGCAAAGAAAGAACACCAAGGATGCCAAATTTTAATTCATTTACAGCATTTAAAACCTGCACAATGGACCAGATCGTGGTCTCATGTCACATGAGCAATGGATGGAAATAGAGCTTGAACTTGAAGTTCCAGACACGATAGCGAGCGCCCTCACACCATTGCATTCCCAAAGATGAGAATTCTCTACAAGGCCATGGCAGAAGGTATGGGCGATGAAAGTTGCTGGGCTAATTGAATGGTGGGGTAGTTCCATGCCCTATCTCCTTGCACCTGGATCAGGGCTTAGGTGCTGCTAAATGAACCGAATGTTACAGATATGGCACAAGTATGCCAACCAATTGTATTAGTCCATATAACGAAGGACTTTATGGTTTGAAGACCAATGAGAAACAGTGTATCTAATGTTTCTGGAATTACATGTTTTTTAGAGGTAGGCATAAGTTGTTTACCTGATAACGAACAACTGATAAGAATCCTAGCTCCTATAGAAAAGTATAGTTAAAAGTCTCCCTTAACCAGGCCCAACCCTTGATAGGTTTTTTCACTATTTCCATGTAGTATGATGTCACTCTGATGTATTTTTCATATAAGAACCATATTTTGTATAAAGATCATTGAGAGACTGAGCGTACGTCCGTTGATATTCGTTGTAACCTCCCTGTTTTAGATAATTGTTAATAAAACAGTACTTTGCCATCTTCCTGAGTTGGTTCCGTAATTTGGACTCAGAATTATTCTGGTGTAATCCCATCCATTCCATATGCACGTTCCCAAAGGCCATATGCTTGCCACTTTTACATACTAATCATTCTATTTTATCCCTAAAACATTTTGTAACTTATGTTTCACCTCCCACATTTTCAGCCTTTGAACCTTGTAAGGTGCTTCGAGACCCTCAGGGTAGGGCCAGCGCAGAAGGAAAATTCTAATCAATAAAGTAAATGTATTACTAAGGCATGATTAGACATGCTGGAAAGGTGGATCATCCTTCCCAGTTCTTTGGTTTAGATCAACAGCTGGGTGGCCTCTTCAAATCCTTAGGTTTATCCTTTGACTGGAAAATGTGCTTTGAAACCAGACTCCAGAGCCGGTGCTGTGAGCTTTCACAGCACAGGCCGCAGCATAGGCAAACTGACATGTTGCGGACACCCTTAGTCAGCACATTTTTTTTTATAACACACTTTTATTGCATATAAAACACATAACAAAACAAGAATCAGGCACAGTCCTGATCAAGAAGTCCTAGACGTACACTTAGAAACCGTTTTAAACACATTTTTTTTCACAGCCGTTAGCCTCTCGAACGTATGACTGCCCCTTTAGGAAGCGTCTTCCTGTTTATTCCACATCCTCTGGAACTTGATAAGGCACTTCAAGCATTGTATACACTCCTTTCATGTGGCATGCAGATATCTACATCCTAATTCCACTTGCTATATCAAAGAGTTTTGGGCTTGCCGCACAACATAGCAATATTCTGTTTTTATCAAGATAACAGCAGTAGACAGGAATAATTTTCCCCACATTCCCAACAGCATCAGTTTAGGCTTGGCCGGTATATCTACTCTTATAATTGTTGTCAACATCTCTAGAGCCCTCTCCCAGACGTGACGCATCCGTGGGCATTCCCATATTATATTGAAAAAGGTTCCATCCAAGGAGTCACATCTCTAACAGAGCGGATGGGTCGCCCGCCCACATCTAAAGAGTAATGTACGTGAACAGTATGTCCTCTGTAAAATTTTAAGTTTGATCAGTCCAAAATGAGAGATCACCACTTCTCTTGGAAACATCAATGCTTCCATCCAATCCTCTGGGTCTATGCCTCCCACACCCACCTCAGATCTAGCTTTTAGATCTCATGAGTCTCTAGTTCAGAAGGATCATTTACACTGGCACATCATGGAGGTGACCTTTGTGTGAATTTTCTCTGGCAAAATGTTGGCGTCTCGGGGGAGACAGGGTGGAATTTTGTGGATATCACTGAATTGTGCATGCAGTGCATGAGTGATTTGAATATAGCGGTACCGTTCCGTATCGGTGAAGTCCAACATTTTTTCGGAGGTCAGTAAAGGAACCAAGACCTTCCCCCCCTTACTGCATCTTTTAGAGCAAGGATATTACAGTGTACCCAAATTGCGAGAATGCCATTTTAAAAAAAAAATGTCTGGTAGCAATACGTTGCGCCATAAGGGAAGTGCAAGTGTTGATTTCTTACAACACCTGATACCATAGGTCACTTCCTTCCATACCTTAATTGCATGTCGAGCTGTGCATGGAAGAGTGGCATCCACCTTTCCCCCATATAGCACTTGTATCGGTTTGATTGCCTACATCCAAGCCTGTTCTTTCTTAATGTGCGGCAATTAGGGATCCCCATGTAACCAATCATTACCTGCCGCCCCGCCATTTGACTTACCCAGTAATAGTGTCTGGCATTTGGCAGCCGAACTTAACATACTTTATGCATGCAGTGCCATTACAAGGCCAATTTGCGTTCCCTGCTCGTGCTCCAGTCAGCTACCTAAGTTATAGCCCACTTTTTTCAATTACCATCATTTGCTGAATTAGCCATGCATATCAGCGCCTCTGGGTAACCAGGAGGTGGATGTGTGTGGACATGTAGTGTGGGACGGAGGAGTGCAGGCCAAAGAAAAATTAGAGAGGAGGAGGTGGTGTGCGGATTTGAACGTAGTGGGCTTCTCCCTGGAACTCAAGGTGACAAGGTACTGAGCAGGGGATTCAGAGGTGCGGGGGTGGGGGAGGAGTGGAGGAACGGGTGGCGGGTGAAGAGGATTGCTGAGCTCTCCCCCGACATGGAACAGAGAGGGCGGACAATGAGGGACGGGTAAAAGGATGAAGGTACTGTTACACTGAGCCGGCGAGGGGGACTTGCTCTAAATCCAGGCAGGATCGACACTTTAAAAGCCAATCAGGAAAGCGAAAAAAATGGCTTGCAACACCAGATCATGGAACCATGCATAGTACAGTCGTACCCTGAAACTGGCCCTGCAAACTACAACATGCATTGGGCACTCAGAGGCACCTGTTAAGCGTGTCACAGTAATGTGTACGAATCATGTGTGATGCACGAAATGTTTTTGCAGGTTTCTGACTAATTCACATTGCTTTGAGCCAGCTACTTCCAAAGAAGTGTTATGTCTTAGCCCTCCAGGGCAGCTGGCATTTTCAAAAGGTGTGCCCACAGTATAGACTCTTTGTTTTGTTTTTTAGACAGGCCCGCCTTATATTGTTCCTTACTCAGCTGCAGCCAAATGCAGCTGTTCTTTTGAGCTGATGAATAGTGGGACATTTCTTGTTGCACTCTCGCCTTCCTCCTCGCTTCCTATATTTATTTGGCAAGGAAATGACTCTTTGTTTCCAGTGGCAGTGCTTTCACTTGATTACTCAACGCAGCTGGGGCGACACGTTTACTCACCAGTGCGCATGCGCACTTTCAGCTTTCAAACGTGGTTTGGGTCTAGCGGGAACAGTCATGCTGTTGGCAGCAAAACATTGGACTTCTGGTCCCAATGTTCGAAGACGATACAACTTAAAAGAGGAATTAGTAGTGTTGGGCGAATTAGATCAGGGATAACCCCAACCGCTCGAATGTTGTGGGGGTTCGGCGTCCAAATGAATGTTGATAACAACTTGCATTTGTAAGTGTTATTGTTATGCACCAACAGTGAATCTCAAAGGGCAGGCAGTGGCGTCGTTAGGGTGTGTATCTTGGTCCGGGCTCTCCCTGTGAAACCCTATGCCCTCCCTTTTGCCCCCCACCTAAGATGAGCAGTGACCATGTTCTCCCCCTACATTTGTCTGTGCCCCCCTACTTTTGTCTTTGGCCCCCTCTATGCCCCTCCTAAATTTTATTCCTGGTGACGCCACTGGTTATGTGGCAAGGCAAGACTGGCTGCCAGCTCAAGCTATTGCATGGCACCTTGGCCCTACTAACTACACAGATTGCCCGTGTGACAGGTTGTTTTGGTAAAATTCACCAACTGTAGTAACGCAAACAACCTTGCCCTGGAGTTAGCTGGATTTTTCCGGATTGATTATACCGCATGTATTCCCACTAATCCTCAAAACAATGCAAGTTATGAAGAAGAGTGCCCTGTTCCTTCTGGATTAGTGTTTGCACCTCAAACCATTGGAAACTTTAGGAGATAAAAAAATAGGAGTTCTTCACTCTGGGCTACCACTGGACCCCGGTAGTCTTTCACGCGTTGCCTCCTAGTCATGCCAATGTCAAGGAACCATTCCAAGTACAAAGACGCACCGGCCAAGCTTGCCAGATCTCGAATGGTGCCTTGCGATGTGTCTTTGATTCCTGCACCAACACGTCCTGCCTTCCCGTGCCTCTCTAATGACAAGAGTCCTTCTTTTCAGTTGTGTATTTTCCATAGCATAGCCATCTGGATATTATGTGTACATTTGAAGCGTCCACCATATATCTGTACGTGCAGATGCTTCCGGAACCAAGATGCACAGTGACCCTTATCAAAAATAAATGGTAAAATATAGTAATAATAGATATAACTGCAGAATATGGATGCCAAATGGGCATGCGCCAAAGCAATGACCTGATGGTCTGAGAACGATGAGTCCTGGCTGAAGCAATCTTGACACATTTCATAAATTCTAATAATTTAACCTCACGTTCTTGCCGAATGTTGCCAAAGTACTGTACTGATCCTTTCCAGTGATTTGTTAGAGCCCCTCAGCATCTCAGTCTTAGAAATGTCATTTCTTCAGGGCATCTGCTACCAGATTCCGGTCATGTCCTCGCATTATCCTTCAGGCGTGTCCTACATGCTTCGGGCATGGTAGCTGATGCCCTGCAGACTCTATCATTCTCCAGTAAATGATAGAGTATTGAAAATATTTCAGCAGCACAAGCCACTGCAATGCTTGCATGGACGAAAACACAACTGGTTTTCCTAGTCTAGTGCAGGGGTCTGGAACCTTTAGCTATCCATGTCGCAATTCCTGCAGCGCCCATGGTCCGACGGTGCCGCGGGCCACCATGGAAGATCCATTGGCGCCTGATGGCCCACCGTGTACACCACCTCGCCCGCCATGTGATATGAGGTCATCACACACAGTGTATGTGTGATGTCATTACTCATCTCGCGCCAACAACGGAAAAATAAATATTCATGTTCGATCTCTGCTCCCTGCTACTCAACAGTCTTCCAGACCTACGTAGTGTTGCCCTGTGTGCTAACCTCACCACGGCTCTGACCACGCATTGTCCCTGGATTGGCTTCTTGATTTTCCCTCTTTGATGACTGGCGACCTAGTTCATCGACCTTGGCTTACTACCTGGACTTGCTTTTCTTTGCCCTTTGGATACAGTTAACTTTGGTGCTCTTATTTTGGTTTTTATTTACATTTTTGGAAACTCGAACTTTGAGGATTTCGTGGATACTTTTCTTATCTTCCTCCTTCATTTACTCCTCGCCTTTAGACAATCATCCTCGTGCCACCCAGGTCAGCTCCAACATCGTGTGTTCTTTTCTTTTCCCCCACCAGGGAACGGGTTTTCTGACCTCTGGATATTGACCTTTGGAGGTTGTTATTCTGTTCTGCCTATTCCAACTACGGCTCTCCTTCCGGTAGGAGTGGTACTGAGGGTGGGCAGTGTATCATGTGGGCCTTCTACGCATATTTACAGCTGCTCCTTTTCTTTACAGTTGCTGAGGGGTCCTCAGGCCGGTTTTTCTCGCCCTTCCAACTTCATCCTCTCCACAGGCCTTATTTTATAGTCTCTGTGATGGGTTGGGGAAGAAATTCTGCCTCCTTCTAGGAATCATCCAGAATGCCTGTGGTGATACACCAGATGTTTCTGACTACAATTCCCATGATATCTGGCTGTTGATTATTCTGGTTCGGTATGATGGGAGTTGTAGTCCAAAACATCTGGAGAACCAAAGGTTGCAGATATCTGTGACTTCATATCCACCTGTTGCGTGTTAACTCAGCAACTTGTATGCTTGCAAGAGACTTGACTTTAGGCTGAAAACATTGACAAGAGTGCTTTGGTCGAGTGCTGTTGGCTGTGGAGGGAATTGTCTTCTTGACAGAGCAAAACGCTTGCAATTACCGTGTTTACACTAGCAAACACTTCTGAAGTGCTGTGATTGGCTGAGCACACGCTATTCATTCATTCGACTGACCGGCGAGGTCTCCCCTACCTCCCACCCCAGAAATCTGTTAAAAGCATCTCTGCGTGCACATTGGCAAGAGTGCTTTGGTTGAGTGCTGTCGGCTATCAGTTGGCAGCGGGTGGCAGGGGTGGAGTCTTTTTCTGAGGCTAACAGATCTTCAAGGTAAGGTAAGACCCACCTTTAAACTTTAAATTGTACTCACCCCAGCCTAAAGGTTTTTCACTCTTAAAATATCCCAGTGAAGGCTATGTGTAGAGCACAAAAATATAATTTTGCGCAATAACAAGCCATATGGAAAAACAAATGGCTACCGAAGGGCTACACAGAGAGGCGGTGGGGTGGAAAGTCCATCGGAGGGAATATGTATGCATATAAGAACTACCCCAGCTGAAATTCCACCCCCACCGCCTTCTGGTGCGGGCAGATAACAGCTTATTTCAAGTCTAACAAAAGTGAAAAAGCAGCTGTAGGGACCGGCAGGAAGGTGACGTTGGATCCAGAAGTGGAAGCAGTGAGTGACAGGGCATTACCCTTGGACCTATCAGAATCAGTTGGTGACATTGACGACAACCCTTTATTGAAATTATGCTACTCCATGTGTAATTTCGCTCGGATAACTACAGCCAGCCGAGACCCTAACGGAAGTTGTTTGCATTCTGTGAGGCGAGAACAATTAACTGTCAAAGGATAATCCGGCTCAACGTGTGTCTGTCTCTCCAAACTTATTCCCAGGGTCAAATAATTCTCCTGGCTCCCCAGTTCTGCGAGAAACTTTTATAAACAATTCTCAGATGGATGTGCTTGAGGAAGAGGGGACAGAAGTGACAATGCTACAGTCCAAGTGCTCCTCAAGTGTGGGAGTGGTTCCCCCACCTGGTGTGCTTCATTTTGCTATTAAAATTGTATTGAAGCTCTGCGGTCGCATTCACATGGATATTCAGAAGCACAGTGATCAGCTGGACTTCCTATGCTCTCAACCCCATCTTAAGACTGTACCAGAAAGGGGGGTTGGTACGTCCAAAGGCTGTCCTGAAGGCCCAGCTGACTCAAGGCCTATTGTGATTGAGTCTCAAGAAGCAATGTAAGTCTTGACTGATACAGAGGCACTCGACTCATCCTCACTCACATATCCAACTCGAAAGGATATCCAATTGAGAAGGAAGCAACAAAAAACCACAGCACCCGCAACTCCACCCGATTTCATCTCTATAAATGGAGGAGTAGACCAGCCGATGAACTCCACAATTGCGTCTGCTGCTTCTCTGCGCCTAAAGACAAAGTGGGCAAAGAAAAGAGAAATACGCGTAGGAAGCGTGCTCGACTGGAGTCGGGGAAGTTGACCAGCTAGCTAGCGAAGGATCATTTGAATGTCGGAGTTGAACCCACTATGGTTGAACTAGGTGATGCGTCTGAACAGCAACAGGCTGTGGGAGAAGTCAAGGCCATTGTTTTGCAGTCAGTGGTGCCCCAGGCTGAAGTAGCCCCTACAACATCAGGCTTGGGCACGGCTGGTTCTGTACCTGGGTGAAAAGTGCAGCCTATTTTTGGACGCTAGGATTTTAACGATTAGTGAAAAACCTGACGCTCACACAAAGAGATATATAAATCGGTCCAAAATTCTTGGGATGTTTGCTAAAATCCCTGCCCTACACATCCTGACATCCATGTGATTTCGAGTTCATTGATCCTTTGAAATTAATTAGGTTTTGGTGGAATGTCCCGCATACATTTTGTATTACCTGCAACAGCAACTTTGATAGGAGAACAACATGAATACCTGAGCTACTTGTGATACGATTTGCATAGTCCTGTTTCCACTCTTCCGCCATGTCAGTTGATTGTGTTCACTGTAAAAAATGAAATAATGGAGGGAGCACGAGTAGCAGGCCAAGGCCACACTTCATAACACCTGAGGTTTTGATAATGGCAAGGGATTGCACTGGCTTGAGAGTTTACTGCCAGGTATTCAAAGTAAGCAACAGTGAGAATTCACACTGGCCTCTTGGAATACCAGAGGCCCCTCTCACTTCATAACTGAGGGACCTCCCCAAACTGTCCTGTCTGAATATTCTGTGGTTATCCTGCAAGAAACATGGCTGTGTTCGTATTTCCACATGGATGGCTATGTATCACCTCAAACACTGGCGAAAAAGGATGCAAAGGGACGCCCATATGGAGGTTTAATTGTCGGGGTTCGAAATTAGCTGTGTTCCTCCTTGATATCACCCTTCGATTGAAGCGGAAGTGTGCGTGCAGTGGAAATAAGTGTTACAATTTTAGCTAAAGTCACCACAGGCTGCTAATTAATGTACATGACCCCCCAGATGGGTGCTGTAACAGACGATATTTTTGAATGCGTGGAAACTATTGTGACAACCTGGGCTAGTAAAGATGAAAACGATGTGGTACTGATGGGGGGAGGGGGTTTGAATGTTCGATGCAAGGAATCCACCGCCAAAGGTCGCTACAAAGTCATTTCCTCTAAAAGAATTTTTGAATTTAAAACGGCGAACAACAGGGCTAGAAAGTGGACTAGGTTTCTAGAGGAGTGGTGTTTAATAATGATAAACGGGAGGACTTTGAGTGATACCCCGGGTAGACGCACCTGGCAATCTGGAACAAAACAAGCCACTCTTGATTATATGTGTGGCAACCCGCCTTAAATGGAGATGGTAAAAGATCTGAAAGTGTACGATGTGGTTTCCAGTGATCATCCTCTGATAAAGATGCAACTATCAATAGCTGAGATGGTGGGGGGGGGAAATGGTCCTGGTATTCTAATTACCAACCAGGTGGGTAACCCTATACAGTGGTCAGCGGCTAATGTACGCAAGGCTTGTAGGGAAATGCCCATCAAGGCGGACAATGCTATAGATGTAATACGCTTTTTAACAGTGGATAAGTTCGAGTTATGTTTAACCCGAATGGTATACAGAACACGAATTGCCAATGGCAGTCTACCTGCGTCTGCGGATAAAAAGGTTGTCCAGAACTATGATGCTGTTATTCGAAAGGCAAAGTGGAAATTACACAGAGAACTAAGGTGCATTGGTAAAAACAGCGATTATGTGGCTACAAAACTAGCTGAGGCAAACAGAATTAAAAAGAAATAACGAAATTGGGTAAAAAAGAAGAAATAGACAGGAACTCAACGTTAATTGGCAACGCATGAATAAGGCTGTGAGTAGTGGTATTCCAAGTTCTATGTGGAAGGTGCTAATGTTGGCAAGAGGAGAATCAGTCTTGAGGGTATTAAATCCAGTTACAGAGGAGACCTGGATGACATATATTGAGTCTAGAATGTTTGAGCAATGTGGTGAGAAGCCCTCTATAATCGATGCAACACAATCGGGGCCCTTGCAATTTAACACAGAAAGTGTGAGGTCTTTTATTAGGAAGTTGAACAAGTCAAGGGCACCTGGGCCAAATGGGTTGGCTTCTGCTGTGCGGAAAAAGCACCCGACGCGGTGGGCTAGAGAACCTGTATTATTATTTAGCAAAGTATGTGACACAGGCCGGGTCCTGGTATCATGGAGGCGGTCAATATTGGTGCCTGTGTAAAATACGCGTGACCAGTTGTCTCCTGAGAATTACGGATTATTGTCACTTTTAGGTACGACTGGAAAGGTTTTCACCTCTTGTGTTTTGGACCATTTGCAAGCTTGGGTCACCCACAATAACACTCTCTGCCATTTTCAAACTGGGTTTCGCCCTAGTTCTGGTACCACGCACAAAATCAAATTACTGGATATGTTCATAGCACGTGCAAGGTCATGATTGGGCTCCTCACTATACATTACGTTTTTCGAATTTTGGGCAGCTTTCGACCGGGTGGATCGTAATATTCTATGGTCGAAACTAAGGAAGATGGGCTGCCCAAACTGGTTGGTGCAGATAGTTATCGCAATGCACTCTGATATAACTGCTCGGATCTGTCTGAATGACGGGGCGGGGGGACACTCTCAAATGCAATAAGAATAAACGGAGGGGTACGGCAAGAGTGTATGCTTGCACCTCTCTTCTTCAATGTGTATGTTGCAGATCTACCAGTGCGAAGTCTGAATGTCCTCCTCGGCTTGCCCAGACAGCAGAGTCATCTATGCTCTACTCTGATGACTTGGTTCTTTTTGTCCAATTATAGACGTGGATGAAGACAATGTTAGAGGAACTGGGTCTCTATGGGAAGGAAAACAGATTAACTATAAATCTGTAAAAAACAGATGTATGTTGGGATCATCTAAAAAGATATATAGGCCAATGTTAAAAACCTCCTGGAGCACAATTGACTAAACAGACACCTACAGGTACCTGGGGCTTCAGATGTCTAACGTGTGGGGTTATAAGATTATAAAAGAGGATAAAATAAGGAAGGCTAAACAGACCACGCTGATAGTTCGGAAGTTCGCAAACCAATATGCTGTTTTTTTCTTTTGGGGTATACTGGTTTTATATCGACAGTGACTTTGCCTGTCTGTGCTGTATGGTCTAGAGGCACTTGGTTTAAAAGATGTAAAATGGCTCAATACTAGCAAGTGTTTTTTTGTGGTGTACGGTTCTGGGATTACCCAGCACTACCTCGATAGAATATATTCGTCTTGAGCTGGCTTTGCTATCCCCAAAGGCGTGGCTGCTGAAACGCAGAGGCGAATTCTTTCTGAAAGACGTAGCATCTCCAAAGTGCCTCCTTCTAGGGATTATAGGTGCGGATTTCAATCTGTTAGCTACACGTAAAGTGGCCGGTCCATATACCATGGTGATGAGAAGAGTTGTGGGACATGATAAATTGGTTTCCTGATTTCGATTTATGTAATCATTATTGTACACTAGGGAGGACTCTCAAAAAAAGGTTTTCAGATGGGATTGCATTCATAAGTATCCTCAGATAGCACAGGTGGTACACAGGTACATGATCCCTCAACCCTATCTACTGAAATGCTCAGACCCAGGCATGCGTATGTTTCGATTACAACCACGTACGAATCAGTTACCAGTCCGCGACTAATGGCACAAAATGGAAGTTGCCCCCCAAAGACCGTTTCTGCAGAATTTGCAAGGTACGGACAAGCACTAAAACCATAAAGCACCTTCTAATAGAATGCCCAAGGTTAGGTCCTGGACATATGACCAACCTGAAGAAAATGGCGCACAAATCTATAAAATCGTTGGAATGTTGGTCCTATTGTATAAATACGTATTTGAATACAATGCACATAGCACTTTATAGGGTGTGGCAGAAGGTATTAACATACTTGAAGGAGAACGGCCAATAAGTTAAGGAAGAAAATGGATTCGAAGAAGTGATTAACGATCGATGGACAATTTTTGGGACCATAATCATTGTTTTAGGTGTTTTGGGATTTTAAAAGTTAGAATAGCTCGACACTCTGGAAAAGGCCATTATGGCATCGATATGATGAACTGATTGGGGTGAATTGTGGTAATGATGAATCGAAATTTGTATTTAAATGGAGGTTGTAAGTTTTAAGTTTAAATGTGTTATTTGTGGTTTTTTGGTCTGCTCTGTTTTGACTTGATCGTTGCCGTGTTATATGATATTAATTAAATGTTGTTTGTTATTCATTTTAACTTTGTAAAAGTTTCTTTGAAACGAAATACAATTAAATACTTCAATAAAGCTGAAAACTATTCCTTTGGATAATGGTTGTTTTAAAGAAAAGGAGGATTGTGCACAGATAAGTAAATATGTAGAGAAGAGAGAACCCTTTAAATTGCATAAGTGCGTGGGCTGTGCCTTTGTGGCTTAAATTTGCAATGCAGTTCTTTATTTTCTCTAAATGATATCAGATTTCGATGTACGTGATCTTGAATACCTGAATACATTCGTTTGTGTGGAGTAGCAGTGAATTGAAATACTGTCTTCTGACTTGTTCATTAGGCTAGGCAACCCCCAATAAGCTTTATTTTGTGATGAGAGCAGGAAGGTTGGCACTGCTCCCTCGATGGGGTGTTTAAACAACTGAGTGCTAGTGACCTTTTGTTTCTGAGGATGAAAAGGCTCGCCTCAGTGAAGAAACAGGTTGGGACAAGGAAATCCTGGAGGCAAACGTGCAGCGCCCTTCAGCCAGTCACCCTTGAAAGTTGGATTTCCTGACGAGATCGCTATCAAAGCACAACACCGTGCTCCCCACTCAGCGAGGCGGGCGTGAACAAGGCCGCACAATGGCAAGCTTTATTTTTCACCACCATCCTCCCCCGCAGTCACGCCGCATGGCAGCTTTATCGTGACGGGGAAACGCTCCATTGTGTCGAGAGCAAATCGAGCCGTTATCGTTGATCCACGAGACCTCAAACCGGACCTTGTGCGTCAGTGGGGTCAGAGAAAGGATGGGGGCAGTTTAGCTTGTTCTACCATTTTTGCCCGTGCGTAAACTGCTATGCTGCTCTGAAAACAGGTGGTCGCACCGGAACTGAAAATTGCAATAGCATTGCCCTGAGTTTGAAATATGCCTTTTTCAAGACGGCGGAAGGCAAGTTTGATTGCCACCAGGGGAGCCGACTTATGAATTTCCGGGGGGGGGGTATGCAAATACAGGAAGTGACATCACTGGCCGTTATATAACCGCAAATTTGCATGTAGTCTCCAACTTGGTGCAACGGCGCGCAGGGGGGGTGGGTGTTGGCGTGCGCAGCGCACAACAGTGGAAACATTGGCTAGCATGCACTGCATATACTAAAGTCAAGACAGAAGGAGATTTAAGCCTTCGAGTTGCATTCCAGTAAGACATCACTGCCCCTACTCCACCGCTCTATAATCGTCCAGCAACACAACTAGAATGGGAGAATGAAATGCTTGCTAAACAGAAGGTACAGCTGCAAGGTGGAGTACCACCACCACAACCAAAAAAAAAGTTCCCAATTCAAGGGAAACGAGAAGTAAAGATGTTTCCCGATTAAAAACTACCAAGCAAGACGTGTGTGGTGCCATAGTTCAGTAAAACATCAACAATTCAAACTTACAATAGTGCTGCTGTAGATTGGCCAGCCACAAATGAAATTTGCTAAGATGTTACATCTGGGTAACCAGATAGAGTTAGGGATGTAGCTTAATCTTAAACCTTTCAGTGGACACATCAGATGTGCTGCTGAAGTATAATGCAATCCTGGCTGAAGTATAATGCAATCAAGTGTGGTTTCAGACTTGGGGGGGGGGAAGAGTGTTAACTGCTTTTAACATTGTAGTTAAAAGTGGTAGAGTACTGTACAATGTTAAAAAGCAGTTACCCAGGCTCACCCTGCACCCAGGTGATGTTTGGGACTGATGGAAGCACTCGCGTCTAAATGTTGTAGCCATGGTTGTCTCCATGTTTTAAAAACTCCCACTTTCCGGGTTTTCAACATTCATTTGAAACACCCCTTATGCAAAAAATGAAGGAGTCAGTAAAAAAGCCAATGCTGAAAAGCCTATTTCGCACAAGTAGTAAGACCCAAAGGGTAAGAGCGACTGTATAGCAGACCATGCCAATGTAGGATACTCCAGGATTACCTTCAGTCAAAATTCACCCACTGCAATGTTCCTAAATTCAGATTGCAGAGTAGTGTCCGACTGAACCTCAAACAGCTCTTCCTGGGCATCAAATGGATGATGCACCACCACCTCTGCCAGAAAAGTCTGCATCACCCAGTCATTAATGCCAGCATTTACTTCAGGGAAGTATTCATCAAAGCTGGACCTTAATGTTGCTAGGTGGCTTGCCCAGCTCCAACTGTTCTTTTGCAAAGGTCTAGCTTCCTCTTGAAAACAAATACTTTTTTATTCATTCTTTCCTCTGTCTTCCCATGTCCACAGGAATGCCCCCAAAGGTGGGATTGGCAGTTTCTGGGGTGTTGAGTTCTAGTGGTCTTAGCTTCCTTTATAAAATACACAAATCACATAGTATGTCAACCAGACAATGTATCATTGTGTACAGCTTAAAGGGGGCCACCTGCCCAAAGCAGCACACAAGGAGATGTATTTTGGAACAATCAGCATTGTAAACACACCTCTAGTTTAGATTGTAAAGAGTGTTTGTTTGGCAATTACAAGCACCCAGTTAATAAAGTCAAGACTTAAAACACGTGATCAGCATTCAGTGAGTAAAATAACCTTATAAAAATAAAATGCAGCTTTGCATAAAATTACAGATAATTTTGGGATTATCAGGCACTGGCAAGCGGGCTCTGCTGTTGCTGTGGGAGAAGTGAGACTTGCAATGGCGACAAATTTAAGGTTAATAGCTGCCGTTTATCACAAGATGGCAGGCCAGCATACATCTTAACCACTGAATGCCCACTGAACAGCTATAAACCCTTCTATGTCAGCAAGAGGCTGATGTAGAGGAACCAGTGATAGAAAGCAATGAGGTAATTATACTGTACCATATCCCGTGGGAGGTGATGCTCCCCAAGACTCAGTGAAGGCCCCTCGTGTCAAAAGGTTGAAAAGTCCTGCCGTCTCAGTCCCCAGAGTCCTAACTTCTCCCCCGCTTAGAGTGGAAGCAGTCTGTGGCACACAGCTTGTAATGCAAATCGCACATTTTAAGCGTCAGGACAAAAAACAGAGACCTGAATACATTGCTGAGGTAAATGAGTTCTGACTGGCAACACTGGCAATACTGTATAGAGCCACATTATCGCACCGCCCAACTATGAGTTTGAGGGCAAAGGTGGAGGAAGATCCTCCAGCAAGAAGCTGGAGGTATTTCTTCCACCATACCGCCCAAAATAGAACAATTTGGGATATTACCACCAGCAAAATTACTACCAGCAGTAATACCGCTGAAATCCACCATGGAGTCCTATGGACTCCAATTAATGGGGACTAACACTGCCTACCACCACTTGTAATCCGGCAGTAATACCGCCAGACCAAGTGGCAGTAATGGTAGTGCAGTTTGGTGGTATCTCGGCAGATTTACAGGCCACACAGAGACATCACCTCTCGACATGTTGACTTTTATTGTAAAGTGGATTACCAGGTTTCAGACCTGTAAAATACCCCTGTCTCCTCAGGTGACTCAGACCCCCACCATTCCATCCTACATAAACTTGATGCCCCCAGGCTGTTCTTCTAGTCTACTTTTATTCTACCCATGTAGATCCAGGAACGTCATACTCCTGTTACTTTCATGGATTATTTTACTTCCTGTTCCTTAAAGCCAGGGGTCTTAAACATGTGGCTCTCCAGATGTTTTGGACGACTCCTATGATCCATCACCATTGAATATACTGGCTGGGGCTGATGAGCATTGTAGTCCAACACATCTGCAGAGCTAAAGGTTGCAGAACCCGGCGTCCAAGCAGAGGCCTGGAACTCCATACTGCCACACGCACCTTATCATTTGACTCTGACTCTGAAGTAGAGACTTCATGCCGGCCCTTTACCCACAAACACTGGTTGTTAATATTATACCTTGGAGCTGCACGCGTTAATAGCACTAGTGCAAGAAACGTTCAGGACGGGCGGTAAAAAGACTTCTGTGGGCCTTATGCGGCTTATGAGTTCACAGGGTTTGGTTGACCAGAGAATAGCACACGAGGCATGGAGTTGGAACAGGATGGCAGGTTAGCTGCTGGCAACCTTTCAGGTGGCAACCGTAAACCCATGAAGAGGGAGCAGAGATGTGCAGTGCTTCTTTTCCCCCCTGATTCTCTGATTTGTCAGAGCTACATTTTCAAAGCCTCTCTCTCTGAATGGAGCACGAGTGCATTCATCTCTCAGTTGACTCACACAGTTATTGTTCTGTCTGCGTCTTTCATTTGTTATAAAACAGCACCCAAGGTTGGTGGCTCTCAGGGGGTAGGGAGCCTGGGACGCTCCAAGGACAATGAACTGGCAGCCAGGGGGTTTTAGCGATGCGCTACTTTTGTAAACAAAATGAACCCCCAAAAAATCTTTTTTTGTGACTATACCAGTAAATCATCAAGAATCGATGACTGGGAGAGAGGCTGCAGGAGAGCGATTACCCCTAATTTGTATGGTACAGTAGCACAGATAGGAGAAAGAGGTTGGTTGGCTCTCGACTTACATCTACCTGTTCAGTAGCACACCTGGGAGTGGGTAGTTGAACTGGCTTTGGGGTCCCCGTTTCTCTGTGATAGCATACTCTCGAGGGCATACTTTTTTAATGAACATTTAATTGCAACTGAATGTGTATACCAAGTGCTTAATTTGTAAAACAGTAGGTGCCTGTGCCCAAATATGTTCTAGCACTTCCGTGACACTTGGGCAGTTCCACACCACTGCTGTCACCCAGGGTCGGACTGGGACAAGAAATAGGCCCGGTCACCCAAAAATAAGTGGCCCACCCCTCGCCTCAAAAAAGTGGCCCACCCCTCACGACACTTGACCTCTGATGATATCACCAGAAGTGATGTGATTTGACCCCACACCAAAGTGACATCCCGGGAAGCGATGGAACACAACCTTTCACCCCTTGACAAAATAGGAAGTGGCATCAAATAGCATTGTTCCTAAGTAAACTACACTATGAAAAATATGGTTATGATTTCACTAAGGTGATATACATTTCATACAAGAATGGATCACCATACGTATCATTAATATCTGTGTGTATAGATCCATATTGTCAAAATACTGTGACTCCAAGCAGACGTCCAAGGCCGCATGATAATATGGTATTATATAGCACTTACCCTTAAGCTCTTTTTTATAGAACAAATATGCATACAATATCACCCAACCTGTGTTGGTACTTATATCGACCCAAGAAGGATGAAAGGTTTTTGAAGAATAAAAAATGAAAAAATAAATTTGAAACAAATGAATTTTTCCAAATTATTTTTTTCAAACCGGCCCAGGCATGGCCTGAAACCGGCCCTTACTCCCCAGGGACGATTTCGGCCAGGTGCCAATCCGACCCTGCTGCCACAACCCATAGTGAGACAGAAGCCGGGCCTTTGTGGGGCCTCAGGCTCCATTAGGAGGCTAATCATGAAGAAAAAAAAAAGCACACACCTTTTGCCGCGATGACCATCATCAAAGCAAAAGAAGGTGTGTGCTTTTTCTTTTCTCCTAATGGAGCCTGAGACCGCACAAAGGCCCGGCCCCTGTCGCACTAAGCATGTGTGGTAGGAGCCGTGGATCAGGCTGCTGCTTGTTAATGAAGCAACAGCCCGACCCTTTGGTCATTTATCCTTTTTTGTTTAATCTTTTTTTTTTCTTTTCAAACTGTGAATGCGCGCCTCCCCTGGGCATGAGGTTGCAGCCCACCAGAGGGGCGCGCCCCACAGTTTGAATACCGCTGCGCCTAAGCCCTCCCCTCCAGGACCATACACCAATATGAGTCCTAGAGGGGAGGGCTTAATCGCACATTTTTGCGATTATACCCGGCCGGAGAGAAGTGATGCAGTATCGATGGAAAGGGCCATCAATGCTGTATCACTTCTCTCTGGCCGGGGGGGGGGCTCAGCCCCGACTTGATTTTTCCGGGAGGGGCTCGGGCCCCGGAGCCCTCTGTACTCGGCGCCCCTGATTGCTACTGTGGCGTATCCCCCCTCCTTCAACTCAACTTAACGACACACTCGTTCTTTCCTCCCAAAATAGAGTTCTTTCAACATGAAGCCAAGGAGTAGACCACTGATTTCAAATGGCATGTGAAAAATGAAATGTACGTTAGAGGTTTTATTTACATGTTTCACATACACCTGGAGAACACATTTATAAACTTCGAAGCAATTTATAAACTTCAAAGCATACCGTTGTGCATAACGGGATCATACCAAAATAGGGAATGAAATAATTTCGAATCCCAAAAGGTAATCTTTATATGTGAGGGGGTGGGTTGAGTTAATAAAAAAGTCAGAGGGGTATTGGGAGAGCTGTGCGTGTCTCCCGCTGCATGTATATGGTGTAAAAGAAAATCGGGATTTTGGGATTGGAAATTTTATTTTCACAATAATCACATAGATCCGTGAAAAACAGGCTCAACCCCTTACCTAAGTTTAGTGTAGCAGCACACAAAATGATTGTCCCATCAGTCACCCTCGCATTAATGTATGACAAAAAGCGCCAAACAGCTACACACATCTCGACATGTTTCTTTCACTACATTGCTATGGGAATTTCCTCAGGGTGTAATATTTAAAATGTTAATGGTATCGCTCTTGCACTCCAACTCCTGGCAATGCATCCCCATGGGGTATGTCAATAATATTCTGTGACTTGCCTCATTTTATGTGGAGTACTCAGAGAGTTGACTCAATCATATAAATCGTCATCTTTGCCCCATTGGGTCTTTTCTCTTCATCAATGACTACCCCTGAAGCTGAAATGCTGAGATAGCAAAAATAAATGGATGCATGTTATGTAACTGGGTCCTATATAGCACAAATTATGCCATTTTGGTGGCCTGTTGGCATTTACTGACGCAAGGGAAGGGAGGTTTAGTGGAAGCAGAGGGGAATACAAGGTGGGCCACCGAACGTATTGATGGGTGCAGTTCGGAAGCTCCCTCAGTCAGTGTGTCTGTGAGATTCTGAGAGAGTTGTGTTGGAAACATGGGGTTTCTGTTGCCATAAGGTAACCAGGTGTTACTCTCTGTGCGTAGTAACTTGATGTACAAGCATGGGGAGGTGCACAGACACTCCCTTGTGCTATAATGGAACAGATGAAGAGTGCGGGTGTGTTGGAGGGCACTGTGCGAGTGGCCAATCCGCTGTTGGGTATTTCTTAGCTGTTTGATGATTGGAGTGTTACGATGAAGTGTGAGCATTGTGATGATAATGATGATTCCTTAGTGAGTGGGTGGGTTGGTTATTTGAGTTTATGGTGGTGGGTTCCAAAAGACACATTAAAGTTCGGTGGGAACCCTGTTCTTTCCTGTGTCCTTTCAGCTACCGTAATTGTTGTATTCACTTTCCATGGGTGCACATGAGTGTGTGTTGTTTGTTGCTGCGTTTCCAACTGAGTGGGAAGTGGGCAATAGCACCTGGAGCGTATCTCATGTGCAGAATGGAATTACTATAAATAAATGATCTCAGACCCAAATAACCAGACAGACTCAAAGAATATGGCAAAGTACTACTTTATTGTCAGCTCAAATAAAGTAGGTAAGTCTGGTGATCAGTCGAAATGCAGCTCACTCACTCTCGTCTAATTTTTGGTTACACAAAGACTTTAAACTACAGTGTTCATCTGCTATGATGTCATGCCATGGGGCAAACAGCGAAACCTATTGAGGGGAGGGATTGGTTAGGGGAACATATATACTTATAGAATGTGTAAGTGTTAATAACATCATTGCACTTTCTCTAGTAGGCACACCAAAAACTATCCCTAAAATATGGAGAATACTGATTATAGCAAAATACTAACAGTGAATTGGCTTTAGCAACATTGTATAGTATGCTGCTTCATAGCACGTTATGATTGTTTGGCATAACCTCCCAACCTTGGACATTCGGCTCGCTAGCAGCACGTGAGCAAAACGAAACCCAGGTGCAAAGAACATCGGCAGACCACTGCCCACTTTGGTCAATTAGCCTACCATCTTTCTCAGTTAGGCCACATGTCAAAAGCTTCTCCTTTTTAGTTGTCCTTTGTGGCTGTTTTCTTCTCTGGCACCTTAAAAGGAGTCAAGGTATACCACTATCTTCGTCCGAGACTTAAATAATAGACCTTGTCTTCTGTTCTTGCACCACACCTCAATAGAAACGAATTTGTCAATTTCGTCCTTTTATTTACTGCTATTAGATTTAATTGTGCGCAGTGTCAGGATTCGTAAATCAGGGAGGCATACAGGCAGTCTTTCCCTTCCTACTCGCTTACCTTCCTCACCTGGTTTTCCTCCGCTTTTGTCACGGAGACGCTGGTTCAGGACACGGAAGTTTGCTCAGCCAGTTCGTTCTGTGTCATTTAAGCAGCGCTGGGCTTTACCATGGAAACGCAGTCACTGGTCACGTGTCTTTGCACGTTGTTAGACACTCACGTGACTTTTTAGTTTTCGTTCTTATGCTCCGCCTCCCCGCTACTCGCTGCTTCTGAAATTGTTATTTCTCCTGCCGCTACGTACCTTGCCTTGCTTCTTGTTGGATTAGTGTTTGACCCGGATCGCCTACTGGACTCCTGCTGGTTTTCCCTTGTTTTGTCCCTCTTGTTGGTTGCCTCGACCCTCGGAACTGCTCATTGGAATTGTTACGGATCACTAATGTCTGTTTGAATTTTGCCCGCTTGGTTTTCGATTCTTGGAACTGTTCACGGATTTTTTCTTGTCCTCATTCGGCTTGTGCTGCTATTTACGTCCTCCATTCTACTGCTACCGGAACTTTCTACAGACCTGTGGATACAGACTTCCTCATTGTCCCATGGAACTGGAGATTCTAGTGTACTAGGCGTCCGCGTGCCGTCGGTTTCAGGTGGACATTGTTGCTTACCGGATTCTTGGTTTAGGCGTCCTCGTGCCGGCGGTGGGTAGGTGGATCTACGCTCCTGCTTTGCGGAACGCTCCTGCTCTTCATTTATTCTTCCGGATATTGAACTTCCTTGGAAACTCTCAACCGGTAAGACTGTTCCTATATTTCTAATTCAAGTTTTGATCCTTGTTTGGGTTCCGGTGAATTACTAGTTATTGTTGTCCTCTTAGAATTCTGACGCCAACCTTACTATTCTGATTTGCCATTCAGTCAACTACAGTCAATTTTCAGGTACTAAGAGTATGGGTTGTCTGTACATTGCTATTCAGGTTGTCTTCTGTCACTAATGTACGGTTCCTTTGCAGGTTGACCGGTTCCTGTGACGTCCTCTCATCTTTAGGTCAATTGACCGTTCAGAGAGTTTCTTCTACCTCTCTGTTGGGTACATTGACAAAAAGTACTCGTCCTCTACACGACGAGTTCAAAATCTTGAAGTCAGGATTCTGGTTACCTTGTCAAGGAATATACCCTGACTTAACACGCAGTGCTATTACTCCTTTTGGCCTCTGGAGACATGGTCATTCCATCTTTCATATGCTTTTTGCATCCTTAATTGTCCAATTCTTGGCACTTGCTGATGGTTTTGCTTCTGTTTAATCTAAGAGAAATGTGCCCTTCATTCATAGCTTATCCTGATAAACTCCCTTTGTACTTTCCATTTATGTCTTGATGTGTCATCCTTTGTCTCAGTAAAACAGATATTCTTTGTTTTTCACACAAAGCTGTTTCTGCAGCGTCTCCCAGTTCTGCAGCATCGGTTTGTCTCTGAGGTAGATTCAACATGATCCGACGTCCATTTTTTCATCATGGCCGCTGTATTTATGTTATAGTTTCTATTGCAACAAGCTTCTATATGTCTCATCTACCTTGCGTTTCTGCATATGTACATTAGTTGAGCTTCATCTCACTCATCGTTTCAACATAGATGATTTCTTCATCTCTCTTCACTCGTTTACTTTGTTACTGCTATTGCACCTTCATTCTTTAAGTATCTGCATATAGTTTCTGTGCGTCCTCGTTTCTTCCCTTTCTGACGTCACTTTACTTGTGTTAGTTTGCACTTACAGCTCTTCTTCATCCAATGGTGTATGTCAGCATCCTTCCACCACTTCAGTACGAGGGTACATTTGATATGGCTGTCTAAGTGCATAACGTCTTTCATATCTTTGGTGCGGTACTGGGATGATACCTGGCATCACACACAGTGCTCTCTTGCTATTCTTCCAGTATGACAGAGGTGAGGGGGTGGGCACTAGAGATGATGCCATCTGCTCTTCTTTATTCCCTCTTCTGGTCGAGTCCTCAACCACCTCCTCAATCTTCTTCACTTTTTCTTCACACTCTGATTTTTTGGGAATCCATATCTTCACCACCTCCCTCAGGTGACCTGTGTTTTTTTATATGCTCATCCACACTCCAAGTCATGTGGAAAAACGCCCCATTTGGTTGACAAAATAGCCAACATCCTGCATACTTCTAATGATAGTAGAACCTTGTTCCTGAAGGTGACAGGGGACTTCCTTTTATGTGTTCATGGGTGGTGCCCTCCTTTTGCATGTGTTCACAATTTTCAGCATTTATGTCATTATATTCATCCCAACAGCTTTCTTTACTGTCTTTTGACATTGTCCAATGATAATTCCCACAACACAGAATCCCAGCATAACCAACACTACTATTACTCCTAATAACTTGAAGGCATTTGCTATCCAGGTTGGAATCAACGAAAACATGGATGAGAATCAGTCATCTCATTCAGTCTTGTCGACTTCTTATACCATCTTTGTGTGCAAATTTGACAACATTGTTATTGTCTCTGTCAGGGTTCCATTTTCTCCATCATGGGCAGGTATGTATGTACAACACGAAGGCCCGATGTTGGCACAAATGCTACCTTCCATTGCAGTAATCAAGTCCAAGACATACCTGTTCTGGAGGGTCATTAATCGAATTCTGCTTAGTTCTTCCCGAATTGCATTGAATCCCTTGATTGTGGTATTGATAGTTTGCCGCAGTTCCCATCTGGTCATCTGTAACCACTTGACATTCAATGCAGTCTGGAGTGCTGGCATAAATATGGATGTAAATATCATTTCCGTTTTGGTAAATAGTTTATGTTCGTCTGGAAAATGATCACTTTTATCGATTTTGCTGTGAAATAGTTATCAGTCGTCAGCCGAAGGAAGTTGAACTACCTCTTCTTTCTCTGGTGCATGTGCATTTTTGGAAATTCTTCAATATCATTCCGGTGAATCACCAATGCAGGAACATATATGATTACTAAGGAGCATATTCCTCTCCAATTTTTAGGCAGCTTCATGTAAGCTCTAGATCACAGTTCCTCCATGCATTCCTGGTACTTGAACGTCTGCTTACATCCTTTATTTTCTCCATCTAGAATCAGGCCTTCGTTCCTGAAGCATGTTGTTGCATTCTTTATTGGTATTATGGACACCGGACCTGCATCTTCAACCCATGTTAGTAACGTGGCATACTTGGCTCATGATTTTAGGGATCGGTCAATTACAATTTGCACTTTATCTACTGATTCTTTCATCAATAAATGTGCTCCATATGATAACATTCCTTGTTCTCTTCCTGTACTGTGGCAACTTGTCAATATACCAATAGCTGAGGTCTCTCCCAGCATCCTGGCAATCCTGGGGTTTGCTGTATATGTGCACATCCCAACCTCTTCAGTTCAGCAACCTTTGTTTGTTCTCGAGTCATAGATGAATATATGAGCATTCTGCTCAATCAACATTTGTCTTTCTTTTTCCGTCTTCTACGTCTTCACGTAAGCATCTCCATATGGAAATTATTTCTTTGATCCCATCATACGGTTGTCCATCTTCCTTCGAATTGTCCTCTCCTACAGCCTGCTAGATGGCTGAGGGACTTTGCATCGTGTGCAGGTATTTCTCTCGCAATAAATGTTCTGGCTGCATTCATGGCATAAAGAATGAGAGAACACACGTAACAGCTTTCATCTGACGTGCTCTTCCACACCTCACTCATGTGTTCGTACCACATATTATTCTTTAAATGGGAAGAATTATCAAAATATGAGTTTAAATCCTCCTTATCTTCTGCAGAATCTCTTTTTGCACGAACAATATGTTCAGAAGTATTAGGCAAAACACTGTTTGTACCCTTTCCCTGGGATAATCATGGAAGTTTCATTGCCTAACATTTCATCATCATTATAAATGATTATCTGTGTAAATGCATAAGAATAAGAAAAGAAAATACAAATCATAGTACAGTATTATAATACAATAATCAATCGAAACAAACAGATTGATCTTCTCGCAGACATTGCACCTCTTGTACTCAGGAATATTCTCATTCTCTTCTTTCCCTTTAATGTGTACTTAAATCACTTTTACAAAATGTTGCCCTTTTTATAACAAATGTTGCAGAATAAATGCAATGACAATTCTGAGAACGATAGGAACATTTTTGGACCCCAAAGGAATGTGTACAACATCCACCTCTTGCCTTAGTAAAGCTGGATAAGACTGAAGAATATAGGTGAAAAGAGCAGTCAAAAATCTGTGCACTGTTACAGTTATGGGTTTCCTGAAGTGATCTTTATATACATGTTATTGTTTTCCTTATGGCACATTGTTCAAAAATTGCTGTAATGTTTGAAATGGCATACAGTATGTTGTGTGCTCTTTGTCTCATCTTGTTAATGTATAATCTGTTTTTAGTTCAGCTGAAAGAGTTTTTGGAAACGCAGCAAGTCCATTAACTTCCTATGAAGCTCTAGGAAGTGTCACTTTGTTCCAGAATATTTTTAATTCATTCATTCTTTCTCCTTGTCCTTGGTAGCCGATCTGGTCTGCATGTGCAGAAGTTCTACTCTTGCTTCTCTGTCATCAGCTGCTGGAGGGATATGGGTATCTCTTTTGTAGAGCTTTATGTCGTTCAGGTGCAGCCAGGCTATTCTACATTTCAATTTAACAACTGTGGGTGTAACCTCCTCTACTACATATGGTCCTTCAAATTTGGGCTTATTCCAAGTGCCCACAAAACTGTGTGCTAACACCTGGTCTGCTAGGTACAAACTGGGCTATTTTAAAAGTTTACTAGGATCATCTGTTTGGCTGTCTTCTTTAATCTTCTTCGACTCTTCTCTCTAATGTTTGATCTGTTGAGAAATAAAGGAAACACTAGGAGACATATTTGTCAAATAATCATTCATCTCATCACTTAAAGCCTTTGCTACACTATGGGCATCATTTCCTGTTTGAGTCAGAGGAGCAAGAGGTACTTTCATATGACATTCAGTCACCAACTCATGAGGAGTCTGGTGGTGATCTGAGCCAGGCTCATACCTCAGTGCAAACAAAACAATGAGCAGACAATGCAGCCACCCCTTTTTAAGGTAATCTTGATTTTGGTTATTCCCTCTTTGAGGCATATGTTTAATCTCTCACAGATGCCATTGGCCTGTGGGTGGCAACCAGACAGAAATGTGTGTTTTATACCTAATAAAAGAGTTACCTTCTCAAACAGTTAATTTACAAAATGCGGTCCATTGTAAGACCACAGGACTTCGCACACACCCCAACTTGTAAACACCCCATGTACGAGGAACTTGGCAGTGCATGTAGCATCTAGGTGCGTATATGGACCTGCCTCAATCAGTCTGGCAAAGTGGCAAACTATAACATATATATATATATATATTCAATGAAAAAACGTTGTTAAAGGGCCGTTATGGTTAAGTTGCGCTACTAAAAACCTATCAAATTCAGTTAAAAAACGTTGTTAAAGGGACGTTATGGTTACAAGTAAAACCGAAAAACCCCTGAAATTCGCCAGTTATGGTAAGCTAAGCAACCATAACTCGTGCCACCACCATGCACTGCTAAGAAGAACACCCAGTGATTGATGGCAATCCTGATGACATCACATGTGCATTTAATTATATTACATTTAAGTACATTACATTCACAACCCTAAAAGGGGTTGTGAATGTAATGTTGGCAAAAAAGTGTAAGGGATCATTTGGAGATGTGTGATGAACTACATACTTGATTATGCAATGTATTGATCCAAAGAACATTCCATTGCAGTGTTGTTTCTAGAACAGGAACCTACTCATTCAGAAACATAGGCAGTGGCTGCAGCAGACACCACAGAGATGTAATATTTCTAATTTTCCCATGTTGGATAGTAAAACGGTGAATGCCTCTGTATCACACTTTTGCATACTGTGAAACATATACTAAGTAGGTAATAAGGCATCACTTACTACATGCTTGTACCACTACACACAAAACATTAAGAGACCACGATGTATACAAATATGGGGCTTATACAGGTAGAGTAAAGTAAGTAAACCAGAGGCAGTATCATGAGCCACTGTGTATAACCAACATGATTATCTTTACGCATAGAAATGATTGCTGTGTTTCAGGCCTGCTTCTACCCCTATGCATGTGCATCATAACATGCAATTGAATTTTAAGGAAAGTACTGTAAGAACATGTGAGAATAGCAGCAACGTCTACAAATGTAATACCTTTTGAATTTTAAGTTTTTGACTGTCAGTGAATAAACTCACCTGGCCTAGATATGTCAGTGAACAAAAAAAGAAGGGACTAGACATGTGATGTCATCAGTGATGTCATTAATCATATTTGTGATGTCATGGGTGATATTCTTAGCAGTGCATGGTGGTGGCGCGAGTTATGGTTGCTTAGCTTACCATAACTGGCGAATTTCAGGGGGTTTTCGGTTTTACTTGTAACCATACCATCCCTTTAACAAAGTTTTTTCACTGAATTTGATAGGTTTTTATTACTGCAACTTAACCATAACGTCCCCTTAACAAAGTTTTTTCATTGAATTTCATAGGTTTCATGAGTCCAACTTAACCATAACGTCTACGAACATCTGACTTCATTGCGGACCTTCCGGACAGTGCCAGATGACCATATGCTGGCGCGCTGCATGATGACGTGTCTGGGAACCCGTCCGCACTTCACGATAAGATCCATGCTTTGCGGACAGTTTGTAACTGCATTTTCTACTGATCTAGGAACTTTCAACTTCAAAATGTCACTTGCACAGCTCCAACACCTATTCTTACTCATCCATTAAAAATCTAGTACACAGTACATACTTTTAGCAAAACTGCTATTTATCTTAAAATGGAATCAGCTAATGCCAACCCTCCTCCCCAAGAGACACCACCACTGCTGTAATCAAGGAGCATGAGAAACACTGCCCCCTACCTTAGAAATAACACACGCTCAACATTTTCCCCTGTCCATCTGCCCCTCCATATTAGTGTTTGGTGCCTCGTCCCTAATTTCCCTCCCCATCTTTCGTTCTTAGCTCTCCTGCCAAAAAAAATAATGCATCCAAAAACAATAAAATAAATGTTCCTTTAGGGACCACCATTCACAGTTAAAAAATAGAACTAAAAAAAAAAACGTACTCCATCTACTTTATATTTCTCAGTAAAGTACATAGACTCAATAGGATTTTCCAACATTTCCTTTTGCATTTTGTGTTATGCTAATGGCAATATTGTGGCGTTTATCCCCCATTCCAGGGATGGAATGGTGGATACCAGCCTGGCAGCCCAAGTTATCAGCCCAAGCCTGTGGCGTCCCGGTGTAGGAAGGAAAATCCATTTCCAAGATGGCCACCATAGAAAGGGAAGGCGGGGTTCCATACAGGGCCCCTCTTCGCTTTCCATGGCAGCCTGCAGAAGGCAAAAAGAGAACCCTGTGATCACATTACCACAAGCACATTTGTCTTCACTTTCAAACCTATCCCAATTTCGAGTAACTTTACCACAAAGCCAGTTCCAGGTGGACATGGCCACTTTAACCCCATGTGTTTTCCCTCTTGGTCATGGCCAGTAGCCTGATTGTCCAGATCATGAACGTATTCCATGACCCGGACAATCTGGCCACTGCTCATGGCCACAGGCTACACCTTAGTCACCAATGGTAAATCACTATTTTCTGTACCTACATTATGACACTCGTCAAAAAACAAAATCCATTCAGACTTTACGAAAACATTTATATCTAGATCTATGATCTTTTTGCAAACCTTTGTGTAGATTTGTCAAATGGCACCACATTTATAAGGCTTTACAATATTTTCGGACCCCCTCTAACTTTGCCTCCTCTTTATAAAATCCCACCAAACTTCGCAAAAACATTTATATCTAGATCTATTATCAGTTTGCCAAAATAAGTGTAGATTCTTCAAATTGCACCTCATTTATAAACCTTTACATTATATTGGAACCACCTTCTAATTTTGACCCCCTTGACGAAATCCCACCAACCTTCGCAAAAACATTAATATATAGTTCTATTATCAGTTTGCCAAATTAAGTGTACATTCTTCAAATGGCACCTCATTTATAAGCCTTTACATTATTTTGAGACCCCCCCTCTAGTTTTGCCCCCTCTTGGCAGAATCCCACCAATTAATGGCAAACACATTCAGAATCGGGTTGGGAATATGATTGCAAAATTTCATGTGGTTTCATTGAGTGGTGCCAATGTTATATGCCATCCAAAAACTGCCCCCAAACATCTGAAGTATCCCCAAACTTCTCAGGAATGTTCGGACTTTTGCGGCAAAAAACACCTGTTTTTTTGCTTTTTGACGCCATATCCCATCCCATCCTCATCACCCCTCACCTACCCAGAGATTATTTGATAAGTATGCCAAGTGCAATGTTGTGTTTTTTTAATATGTTTTTACTGCGATGTCCGTGGACAGCAGCAAAGTCTACGAATCCAAGATGGCGGGCGTTTCCAAAAATGTGACACACCTCACGATTTTTACAATCCAATCGCAGGCGCGTCCGATGTCAGTGGACACCATCTAGCCCTCTAAGCCAACTGGTGGCCTGCCCGCGGAGCGAACAGGGAAGTGTGTCCGCAGAGGGGACATAGATATCACTAATTTTATTAGACCCACTTTTTGGTCATTTTTTTAAAAAGTGCTGGACGGATTTTCACCAAATTTACAAAAGCAAGCTTTTTTTTATATAATATATATGTAGATGCTAAAAAGGACCATTAGGCCTTGGGATTACTGTTTTCAAAGTGTGTCCTGCTGTGAACATCTGGCATACAATGCAGTTCACAATAAACTGTGCCACGTGTTCTAATGCATTTGGTGAACACCAAGTTTCTGCTCCAGCACCACCTTTAATAATGCTAGAGGCATAACGACTTTCTAGTGCTATCCTGTCTCAGTAAGGCCTCAGTGGGGGATAAAGAAGACCCTTGTTTTTCAAAAAGATCCTGGTCTTCCTGTGGTGCGTGACCTTGTAGCTCAATTAATTGTACAATGGATAACATATTAAACCCTTCCTTCATCATCATGCATCTTCCTGACAGTTATTTAACACCCTCTACATTAAAATCAGAAATGTTTGGAAAATATGCTGCCCTTTTGGCTTCTACATCAGTGGCTTCACTACCGCAAGAAATTAAATCTGCCCTTTTAGTATGGACGGTGCACTTCACAACTGCAATAGCCAATGGAAGACTTAGTACTTTAATAAGCTTACCCAATAGCGGTGAATGTTTCACTGATGAGCCAGTCTGCATGGAGGAAACCTCTCCTTTTCCACCATGACAATCCTACGTGTACGGTTGTCGTCATATAGGCGGAGTCAGAGTGCACTGCCACTTCCTCATGCTCATATCTCTGGAGTGGGCCGGTGAGCGTGACTAACTCTGCAGCCTGTGCTGAACAATGTGAATGCTGTCTTGCACTTGTCACTACCTCAAATTCACCCTAACGGTTAAATGTACTACTGCTGATCAAGTATGTCTTTCACCCGTTGTTTGGCCAATTTTAATAGAAGCATCCAGAAAGAGAACTTCCACCCCTGCAAGGGCATTTTCTTTAGCATGAGGAACGTCATCATATAATTCAGTATATGTTGTACATTCATGCACATAATCCTCTTTTCCTACCAATTCTGCTACAAATGTCGCTGGATTCACTGCTCTGCATCTAACAATTTTAATCGCTGGATTCAAAATAATCTCCTTGCTCTTTGTTTAGCCAATGTGCTATAAGGTTTCTCTAGTATTACAGATAAGGTATGCATGACGGAAAACATCATTGAGCACCCCATCGTAATACTGGCAGCCTTTTCAATCACAAATGTGGCAGCAGCTAAAGCTTGTCCGCAAGGGTAGTGTCCTTGCATTACTGAGTCTAAAATTCCACTGCAATATGCTAATGGTTTTTGCCCATGTCCTAAAGTCATTTTCTGTGTAAGGACTGCTGTCATCAATACTCCATTTGAATACGAAAACAAGTAAAAAACTCTTCATTATAATCTGGTATTCCTAGCACGGGGATGTGTAAAATTGCTCTTTTTAATTCCTGAAATCCCTCAGTTATTTCCACAGTCCATATTATCTTTTTCTTGTCCACATGTGCTTCCTAAGAGCCTTTTAAAAGTGGTTGAATATATGTACTGCAGACAAAAATCCAGGCCCTTCAATAATTACACAGGCCTAGAAATTGTTGCATCTCTTTTACTGTCTCAGGTGTAGGAGTTTTTTAATTGCTTCTGTCGTCTCGGGTGTCACTTTTCTCCCCTCTTGAAAGATCAACTGTCCTATATGCAGGACCTCTTCCTAACAGTATTGTAACTTCTCGTCATCTACCTTATATCCTTTTTCTGCCAATATGCTCATGAGTTGAACTGATTCTTCTCTATATCTTTCTTCTCGCTGCAGACTAATATATCATATATGTATTGAATTATTGCACTCTTGAGCTGTACATTACCTAGGTTCATCTGACAGACTCTATTAAAGATTGGGGGGACTCTAAGTACCCCTGAAGCAAACAATTGTCTTTCGGGTGCAGATTTCTATACAAAAATGATGTAAAATCCTGTCAGTCCTCATGAAGTGGAATTGAGAAAAACACATTTTTTAATCTAATAACTTGAAATATTTGGCTGTAGGGGGGATATTGCACAATATTGTAACTGGATTCAGACCTAGAGGAAATTCTGCTTTGACAATATTATTAAGAGGGTGATGTGATATGATTGGTTATTTATAACGCACTTTATACCCAGGGGTTTCTAAGCGCAGACCCAGGGATCAAACCTGTGTTGCTCCGTGTCGTCTTGCTGCCAAGGCGAGCGCATTGCCCCATCCTGAATAAATTTCCATGACCCCCATTTTGATTTCTTTATGGAGTACACACCTGTGTTAAATGGGGAATCTGCTGGCACTAATATTCCTTGCAGCATCAACATGGAAATGGCTTAAAATATGCCCTCAACTGATTCTCTGGACATGGGGTACTGTTTTGCTCATGGCAAAATAGCTCCAGGCTTAAGCCTGATTTTAACTGCCCCTACTCCTTTAAGTAAACCTATGTCATAAGGACTGATAGTCCACATGATGCTTGGCACCTTCTCTGAGCCTTCCTGAAAGAATAACGGGTTTGTTCTTATTAATGTCATTCCCTGTGGGATGTCTCTATTTTCAATTTATTTTAATCCAATAAGTGAGACTTATGAAAAATACTAATTTGTCATCAGAATATTCCTCTCTGAACATTTCTTTGTCTGTCAAATCTGTCTATATCCTTCACCAAGGAATATAACTGCTGCCCATTCTTATTCCCTCATCATCAGTCCCATTAATAACCACCCTTTCTTTTCTGACTACTGCTGATTATAACTCTAGGGGAATGACCTGTCCGTTGTCATCATCCATAGGTATTACTGGACTAAATAAAAATGCATCTGGTATTTTCAATGTTTTACCTACTAATCTGGTGTTCTGTATCTTTTTTGCACTGGGGCAATTTTTGCCCTGGTGCTTACACTATGCCAAACTGCACTTGTCATGGTGCAATAGTTTTCTAATATGTCCCAGTGTTTTTAAAAATAGGGCAAACTTTGCCCTAGTGCTAATACTGTGCAAACTTTGCACTTGCACTGGTGCAAAGCTTCTGTAATCAGACCCCAGACCTTTGCAGTTTAATCCTGGGGACGTTGCGATGATGCGTGTAGATGGATAGGGTAGGTTTGGTTGATTGAACGTTGTTAAATTTGTTAGACAAGTATCTTGACGTAGTGTTGGTGATGCATTTGTGCATAATGGCAAGTGTTTTAAATAGTATGCATTCACGGATGGGAAGCCAATGCACCTTTTTTCTGTCTGAGGCGATATGTTTTTTTTGTTGGTATGTTCCGGGCAGCTTGAAGTGCATTATTCTGTATGACCTGCAATTTGTAAATGTTGCGGGCATAGAAATTGGCAACTCATCAGTAAAATGAACTAAAGTTGTCACCCCAGAGAATCTGTGCGCATTCATTGCAGTGCCTCACATTAGGTATTTTCCCTCCTGAACTCAGAAGCGAGTCGCTTCAGTGTCTAGAAGAAATGAAAATGTCTTGCCTCCTATTGTCACCTGGACCCTTGGTTCCTCTTGGGTGCCTTGTGTCACTGATAGTACTGAACACATCAGGTTGCTCTGTGGGCTGTTCTATTGTCGGTATACAGTCATCCCAGCACCCGTTAAATGATTTCCTCCTACCATGGCCACACTCCCTATCCTGGGTATAGGTGCTTGTGGTACTCCTGCATTCGTATTCCATTGTGGTGCTGCTGCTTGCTGGGTCTGTACTTATTGTGTTTTTGTAGGCAATTGCCCTTTGAGCATCTGTACGTGTGATGGGCCTTACTGTGCTTAATGTATATGCAGCGCATGCGTCTGATCCTGTGTGTGATCTTGGGCATAATACACCTGTAGTTCTACATTATACAGTGGAGAATACCTCATCTCCCCTCTTGGAGCCTGCCAATTCTGCTGCATGCCCCCTCTACTCCTACAAGATTGGGCCATATGTCCCATTCTCCCACAATTGCTGTGACCTTCCTCCAATAAAAGCTCCTGTTCCTTGAAAGTTTTGAAATCCCCCTTGTCCTCCTCTAGGTACATTCCCTCGGCCTCGTGGCCAAAAATTATACCCACTCTGATCTAGGGTACATTACATTGCTTTGCTGCACTTGCTTTCCTCCTTGTGTTACCACACTTTCACCATTTGTCAATACCTCTCCTTCTTTGGCAAACTTTGACAATCTTTTCTGATATAACTTTGCATGCTTTTGCTTTCTACCCTCGGCTTTTTTCTTGTTTTTCTCTTGAAACAATTGACAGGGATGTACAATAGTCAACTGTATTTCTGCCCAGGGTTTCGCTTCCATTCCCACCTGTTTCTTCATTTTCCATTGCACTGGCTTGGGCAACCCCGGACACTAAATGCAGTAAAATAATCCCAGTGTTTTATCCCATCGTTCTCTCATCTCGAGCCTCCGGCGCTCTTGGACACAAAATGCAGTAAAATAATCCCAGTGTTTTATCCCATGGTTCTCTCATCTCGAGCCTCCAGCGCTCTTGAATCTCTTGAATAAAGGCTACAGGGTCTTCATTCTCATCTATTTTCCTTATCACGATTGCACCAATGTCTGATGCATCGGGATATTGTACCTTGTGCCCCGCATATGTCTGTTCTGCAATTATTTAATGGTGCTCTGCCATGCGTCATGTTCTGTGCAGTTACAGTTGCTTACTCTGCACGCTTCCAAATGTAATCAACTCTCTCCCCTAAAATGACTGCTAGCAGGCCTTTTACGCTGTTATTCTTCCTAACTCATAAATCCATTTTCCCACACTGGCAGACAAACTAGTCAATTTACATTTCAAATAGTTTTTATCCATCTGTGGCCATGGAATATATTTCAGTCGTTCTCCCCTTTTCTCTAATAATGGGAATTGTGTATACCCTTGCCCATAATCATACCCACCTACACTTCTCATTTTTCAGGTGGGGCTACTTTCACCCAGCTATCTTCTTCCTGGTAACAACCTTAGTCTGTTCACATATGGCAGGGATATATCCCCTGCACTGAGCGATCGTACTGGTAGTCATTCAGAATATGGTGTTGGTTCCAGTGTTTTCTTCTTAGGGTCTTCTAATTCTGACAATTGTATGCCTTTCTCTATACTCAGGTCTATCCAAAAACCACATGCACCCTCTCTTTGTGCCTTCTCATTTTGTTCCCTTTCTTCATCTGACATCATTATGCCCCAGCTAGTATGGCTATTATCCCTTTCCTCATCGTCAAGATCTAGTGTACTTAGGGGCATCAATCTATGCTCGTACATCAACATATTATCTGTTCTGCTTCCTGTTTCCTTTGCTGGAGATCCTGAAGCGCTCCCCATAGCCTTGTAGCCATATTTCTCTCTCACCTGTCTATATAGATCCCCAATCCTTTTCCCTATGCCTTCTGCCTCATGTTCATCAGCCTTTGTCTGTACCCTTGCTATCCCCTGCAGCTCCTTGCGGCCTGTTGCAATGCTTTCTCCTCCTCCCATCTCTGTCCTGTTTCAAAGGGTACCATACTTCTATTAACAATACGATCTTTCCATCATCTCTCTGTTCCCTAGACCGTCTCATTTCTTCTTCCCTTCTCCTCAACTTCCTGTCTTCTTCCTCTCGCCTTCTTTGCAACCTTTGTTCTTACATTATCTGGACTTCTATTTCTCAGCGTTTTCTCCTCGTAATCTCGCCTTCTCTCTCTTTTGTTCCTCATACCTTCTTCGTTCTTTCCTTCATTTCCTCTTTCCCCTTCTCCTCTTTGGATGCTTTTTCTTGCTTTTTTCTATTTCTTCACATATTTCGCTCTCTTCTCTCTTTCTAACACCATCAATACCCCTTCCATCTAACTTGTGTAATACCTGCCCTCTCATCCATTCTTTTTGCAATATAATCCCTTCCTTGGCTTTACCTTTTCCTCTTTTTGTCTCTTAACTTCCTCCTCCATTTTTTTTGTCTACTTCTTCATTCATCACACTCTTTATGTTCATTGGGTGCTGATATATTTTTCTGTTCCTTAATCTTACTTTCTTCCATGCTGTGTTTACTATTGCAAGCGGAGGTGTGTAGATTGGATTAACATAGCTGGACACTCCCTTCAATTCCTTTAAAGGATAAAATCTCTCTGTATCTTCCTTTCTGCTATCTTTTTTTGGTGAAGTAAGAGGAGCTGAGTGTGTTGCATCCTCCTCTTTATACTGATTAAGCATCCACTCCTCGGCTGGGTCTTCTTTCCCTATTTGATACATCTTCCATATTTCTAAAACAGCTAACCTCTTTTGTAACTTCTTCCGGTTGTATGTAGCATACAAATACGCTGTCATATGTCACAATACTGTTTTTGACAATAAACCTTCTTGAGGCCACAGCATGAGTGTTTTATTAGTTGTTCCCTTCACCCACTCTGCATGATACTGCCTTATTTTAGGTGTATTCCCTGGTAATGTCCTGCAAAGATGTAAAAGGGGCGTGGCCCCCATGATGGCAGGTCGATCTCAACTGCCAATGATTTGGCAGGTTCGTAAATCACTCGCAACACAAAAATCTATTTGGGCGAGCACTAGAAATCGCTGCCTCTTTACCACAAAATCAAATTGTTTTTAACCCATTTTTAAATCTCTATGATGTGGTTTATCTTTATTTCTTCATTTATGATTCTATCGATTCTCGCTGACTGTTGATCTATCAGTGCTGCTACATAAACCTTAATTTGACATTACTTATTTATTCTCAATTGTTATCCTTCTCTGATTGAGTTCAATCACTTGAATTTAAGGCCTGATAAGGAGTGCACATTATTACTATCGTTTTGTATTTCTTAGTTTATTCACAATAAAAGTTTTACACTGATATATTTATAAACGCAAATAAACGTGCACTTTCCTTTTTTTGCGATCACATTCCTTTACTTTCCTATAGTAAATGTATCTCATCTCAATATTTACCCCATTTTGGAGTGTAGTATGCATTCTTCTTAATTGCCACTTGCCTCAGGAATCCCCATCATATACTCTGCTTAGAATTTGATGCATATTTGTTGGTCCCCTTGGAACCTGGAATCGTGGTATCTATCTCTTTAAACACAAATCCTGTTACCATATATTTACACTTGTACTGCAGCCCCTCCCCTTTATTTGCCACTTTCAATGCTCTACTTTCATCCGTGGCTCAGCTCGTGTCCCTCAGCATCGACTTTTCCCCAATTGCCAAGTGAGCCTTCAGTCTGTGGGGCACCTCCGGGGACCGGACAGAAATTTCTTCAATGGGGCACCTGCCAACCAATTCTTTTCACACGTGTGTATTGCGTACCACTCTCCACATGAAGCTACACAGTCTTATGGCTAATGGCAGAAGTCGATCGTCCGAGAGTCTAGATCTGAGCCCAGGTTGACTGTACCAGAACCATTCGCACCACTACCAAAATGTGCAGTAGCACCTGGAGCATATCTAATTTGCAGAATGGAATTACCATAATAAATGCTCTCAGACCCAAATAACCAGACAGACTCAAAGAATGTGGCAAAGTATTACTTTATTGTCAGCTCAAATAAAGTAACGAAATCTGGTGATCATACGAAATGAAGCTCACCATCAAATTTTTGGCTACGCAAAGACTTTATACTACATTGTTCGTCAGCTATGATGTCATCCTACGTGGGAAACAGCAAAACCTATTGCGAGGAGGGAATTATTAGGGGAACATATGTACTTATAGTATGTGTAAATGTTAATAACATCATTGGCTGCCCTTTATCTAGTAGGCACCCCTCGAATTACCCCTAAAATACGTATAATACTGATTATAGCTAAATACTTACAGTGGAGTGGCTTTTGCAACATTGCACATCATGCTCCTTCATAGCCCCTTATTATTAGTTCACATAACCTCACAACCTTGGACATTTTGCTCGCTAGCAGTACGTGAGCAAAACGAAACCCAGGTGCAAAGAACAACGTCAGACCACTGCACACTTTTGTCAATTAGCCTACCATCTCTCATCAGTTAGGCCACAAACCAAGCATTCTCCTTTGTAGTGACCTTGCTGGCTGTTTTTTTCTCTGGGACTTTTAAGGGAGTATGGGTACACAGCTATCTATGTCTGAGGTTTAATTAATAGACCTTGTCTTCTGGTCTTGCATCACTTGTCAGTAGACCATGAATTTGTCCATTTCATCTTTTTATTTACTGCTATTTGATTTAATTGTGCTGGGTGCTATTACTCCTTTTGGCCTATGGAGACTTGGTTCTTCCATTTTACATATGCTTTTTGCATCCTTAATTATCCAATGCTTGGCACTTGCAAATGTTTTTGCTTCTGCTTAACCTAATAGAACGGTGCCCAACGTTCATAGCTTATCCTGGTTAACTCTGTTTGCACCTTCCAATTATATCTTGATGTGTCATCCTTGGTCTCAGTAAAACAGATATTATTTGTACTTAGCACTAGGCAGTTTCTGCAGTGTCTCCCAGTTCTATAGCCTCGGTTTGTCTCAGAGGTAGTTTCAACATGGTCCGACGTCCATTTTTTCATCATGGCTGCTCTATTTAAGTTATTGTTTCAATTGCAACAAACTTCTATATCTCTCATCTACCTTGAGTTTCTGCATATGTACATTTGTTGAGCTTCATCTCACTCATCTTTTCAACATAGGTGATTTCTTCATATCTCTTCACTTGGTTACTTTGTTACTTCAATTGCACCTTTGTTCTTTAAGTATCTGCATATCGTTTCTGTACGTCTTTGTATCGTCCCTTTATGACATCACTTTACTCATGTTAGTTTGCACTTACAGCTCTGCTTTATCCAATGGTATATGTCGACATCCACCACTTCAGTACGAGGGTAGATTCGATATGACTGTCTAAGTGCATAACGTCAGTCATCTCTTTGGCGTGGTAGTGGAATGTTACCCGGTATCACACAGGGTGCTCGCTTGCTATTCTTACAGTATGACGGAGGTGAGGGACTGGGCACGAGAGATGACGCCATCTGCTCCTGTACAGAAGTATCAAGGCATTGGTGATTGTTTGTCTTAATTTGAGTTTGTGGTTTGATGAGAGTTACATGGGACATCTTGCGTAACCTGTTTGTAGTGTGTCCGGGTTGGGGTGCTATCCCAAGCGAACAGTGATGTTTCTTATTGACGGATCAATTCCAGTACCAAGGAATAATACTCACGCAGCAAAAAAGTGTGGGAGCGTGAGACACCATGAAAGCCATATGAAGATTGTAATATCTACAGGAAGAAAGCAGAGATGATCTGGCAGCCCACACTTCGGACTGGAATTTATCCTGCAACACCAAGTACATCCACTGGTCATCCATCCATCTTCTCCATCCTTACTGCAGGGTCCCAGAACTCTTTCCTTCACCTACCAAACTCAGTATTCCATAGCTGGCATAGTATCATATCCAGTCTTTTTAGAGGGGAGTTTTCACTGCACATTTTCTACAGTGATTTTGCTACCAAATATCTGCCACAGAAATGCAGCAGATGGGGGTGTTTGGATGAGGCAATGTCAGATGGGCAGAGGGTGGAGGGCGGTCGGGGAGGTGTGGGAGGTGTCCCCCATATTTTCCAGGACACAAATCATTAAACATGTCATTCAGAAAAAACACAGAACCATCTGGCATCAGAATGACAGATGCTCACATCATATCATCTGGGTTATCAGGAGAGGCAACAACAAAGAAATATTCTGAACTTTCCACACTTGCAACAAAGCAAAGAAGAATGGCACTTATTGCTAACATATCTGGCTTGATATTTATGTAGGTTTGGTCTTTGAAGTAATATGTACAAAAAAATGCAAGCTATTGCGTGGAAAAAAGAAATATAGAAGCCATCATTGTGACCAATGCGCAAGTCCTTGAAAGGTACTGAAGGGACTCCCTTCGGACTAGTTTAATTTCATCCATTCCATGGGACCAGATTGCCTCTTTATCTGCCCAAAAGGAGCAGCGTATGATCCTGAGACACTGGACTGTTCTTCAGCTGCAGGAATGACAAGTAGCCACTGATGCATCTCATTGGCACCCGATCTCAACAGCTGAAGCTAATCCCTTTGACATGACCAGGACAAGGATATCTGCCGCTGCATACACACCTAATATTGACCAGAGCAGGTACAAGTCTTGCAAACAAAACCAATGGTATTCTGAAAGCCATACCAATACTTTGGATAATCCTCAGGTCTTTTGAAGGCCGTAAGTACGCTTACAGTGCAATTCCCTTTCATATTAATTTGCCATTCCAGAAGGTGGTACTCTCTTATACCTCATGGCACGGGATTGTCAGGCAATCCGTTGACCACAGCATGCCATGCTCCCTGATTTGTGGAAGGAGATTATTTGAGAATAGGCTTCTTTGGCAGACACTGGGACTCCCCTGGAACGTGGAGTTGGCATGTGGGTCAACTCCATCAGTGTCATTATGCTCTTCTCTCTTCACGCTCCACCCCAAATGCACACTCTGACTGATATAAATGCATTACCCAGGCAAGCGACGGAGTCTGACTCATCCTACAGCTATACCTGCACTGTAACGCCACATCCTTTAGACTACTCAGCCATTGACTAGAAGCGGCATTTGAATAGTCGACGATGTAAGTAGAATATAATCAAATGAGGCTACGCATGCTCTTTAAAGAGCAGGAACACGTTTTTGCGTAAGGCCCAGTTGAACACAGACACAAGGCATGGACGATATAAAATGGCATTGGTTCATCCCCAGAAATAAGGTGAAATGTCTATGGCACAGAAGACAATTCACAGGTTGGCATATGCTTCTAGGACAGGGTCTGCAAAAGGTGGCTTTCTAGACGTTTCAGACTATGACTCCCATGATCTCTCATCATTGGTTATGATGGCTAGGGCGGATGGGAGTTGTAGTCCCAAAAATATGGAGATCCAAAGTTTGTACAGACCCGTGTACTAGGATATTGGGTGAGGAAGTGTGGGGAAAAATATATATTAAGTGCATTGTGAGAAGATGTGGTAGGATCGGGCTTCATTGGCACTCTTGCATCCATTCAAGCGGATGCGCCTTCCACGTGTAATAATAACATGCAAGGTACACGTGCACTCAACTTCAGGTGTGTATGCAATAAATGGCCAGTGATCGAAGATAATTAAAACATTGACATGAAAACACTGTTTCCTTTCTTTAATCTTGAAGCGTTCAAGTGCCCAGTGGGTTCTCCCATCACACCACCCACATTTTTCTTGTGTGTATCCAGGGGCGTTGCTAGGTCTGAAAAAGACCCGGGGCTACGCTAATGTCAGAACAGTCGGGACTGGGGGCTAGCTAGCATTTTGGTTGTAGCTCCTGAGATTCTATCCGGGGCTACAACCAAAAGACATGGGCTATAACTCCCTTAGCCCCCCCTTAGCAACGCCTCTGTGTGTATCCCCGTTGCAAGATGGTGCTTTGTAAAACATCACACACATGTTTTGAAAAGATATTTGGGTGTATGTGAGATGTCCTCCAACTAATCTACTAGTACCGCTTTTCACAAGAAACATAGTCACATCACCGGGATTCACAAATGTGTACAGCGAGTGTCCGCAGGGGTTCTTTGAGGTTTGGTTCCTGGGCTCTCACGCATCATCCTCTGTTTTAGTGGTATGTGTATTTGAATCCTTTCCGGTTGGAGAGCTTTTTGTGGTTTGACCAAATATTTTATAAACGCCAATAGGGAAAGGGGTATTGCTTGTTAAACTCAGGGTGACAGGTTCCCAAGACGTCCTGTGGCACAAGTACCATTCCCAACCAAGTCGCCCCAGTCTAAACCACATCTTTTAATCCAACTCAAAAAACGAAATCCGAAAGTAATTAATCAAACCAAATAATTCGAAATAGAATGCATAAAATACAAAACCGAAATTATTCAGAAAGAAGAAACGGAGAAGTAATAATTGAAAAGGATATTTGTTGAAGATAAATCATCCCTGGAAATCCTCTGGAGTAAGCCTCGCCCTGGCCTCCTGCCATAATGGGGCCTAAAGCAAAAGAGCATGAATTGGCAAGAATACTGCTCCCCACTTCCATCATGCACATGCCATCTGAGAGGAGATCAAGGCCAGGAAGTAAACAAGGGATCCAAGGAGCAGGTCCACATTCGTACTTGCGTGCATTATTGATCAGTTTTCATTGCATTAAGGACAGAGAGTGGGCGCCCTTGTCTCGCTGATGGACACCTATCTTATCCCTGCCTTTCTGCTGCCTGATCGAAATGCAAGGACTTTCCCTCATAGAATATATACTTAAAATGTTCAAATAGTAATGCTCTGGAGAAATAAGCCCTTGGAGGATATAAGGGCTCATAAGGGTGAAAAGTACCAGCAGGCAAGATTAAGGTGAGCTACAAGTGGCAGCCATTGTTCTTTGCGTGGCACTGACGTAAGAGGAGTAAAGGCATCTACTTTAATACTACAGTAATACTGCATCTATGGTGCAGTATTATCCACAGAAGAAAGCAGATAACACTGTGCAAATCAGGCGAGAGGCCTCGTATGAAGTGTTATGTGCACTCCTGGAGGGTACATTGTCAAGCAGAAAAGGTAGTGTGAAAAAATCTAGAGGAACACTATCAAGACAGGGCACCGTCTTCGCAGGATACCTATGTTGAGAGACAGTATGGGCCTCATTGTGGGTTGGCTGGTCCTGTATTAAAGTGCCAGTTTTTCCGTGTACCGGCACTTTACCGGTCCAGCCAACGTTTGCTGGTGGGAGCTCTGATCTATGGGCAGGCCTGACCTGCCGGTAGTTCAGGCCCCTACTGGCAAAGAATTGCCAGAATTACCTGCACCAGTACTACCGGTGCCGGTAATTCCAGCATCCCCAACCCATGGAGTCCTACAGGACTCCATGGAATGGGGAGTTACCGCCATCTACGCTGCCCGTAATACTGGGATATCAGGTGGCGGAGATGGTGGCACTGTTTGCTGGTAACCGGCAGGATACCGGCAAACACATAATGAGGGCCTATGACTTTTGGAGAAAAGGTAGAACAAATATTTAATATAACATCAAACATCCTTAGATGTGTAAAAAACAAAACAAGCTATCGGTATATTTCTGCTGAGACATGGTTCTAAAATGATTTGTTGTGAAATAGGAAAAGTCTATGTGTGGCAGATGCGGTGTGTGGACAGCCCAGACATTCACAACAATTTTAGGGAACTCATGAATCTTCACGCATAGGGGGAAACAACGATGGGACCCACAACGTCATGCAACAGTCATAGAGGAACAGTCATGAACAGGAGCTGGAGCCAAAGTGTAGAGTTGCATAGGTTCAAGGCCTAGAGATGCTAAGGGACAGGGTATTTTATGAGAACCTACTTATCAACGCACCCGCTACACAACCAACTCCCTTATGCGCATGGATCTTTCGTAGGCCCTTTTGCGCTAATGCACCTGAACTTCCCAATGATTTAGGCCCAACTCTAGATCTTGTGGGCTTTGAGATGTGGCTCTTTTTTTCACTACTCAGGGGAGACAAGGATGCGAGGTAGACCTCTCGCGCGAGTGGTAATGTGAACAAGAACGTTGGCCATATATTACCCAGTTCCTTACAAAAATGCAGCTAATGAATGTTAAGTGTAGATTGCCAGCAGGAAGCCGAGGGCTGTGTGCTGACTTTCTGTGCAAATGTGCAATATGCTTATTGGTATGAAAACAGATGTGCACTGTGCAGGTTTCGTGTACTCTTATAGCAAATGTCGGTGCAGAGTAAGGCACCCGTTCGTTCCAAATATAAATGATGCTTTCTTAACTGTAAATATGGATTTGTCTGTCAAAGGTCAGCCACATAGGAAGACTGCAAGGCAATGGAAATCCTGCTTTGCACATAAATTACGGGAAACATCTACACTGAATTGAATGTCTTAGCAAAACCTTTATTTAATGGTACGAGCAAGCCAGTGCAACATTCTGATGTTGATGTATGTGTCCTGGGTTTATGTAACCTGAAATGATTCCAATACCATCTGATTGCTAAGGGCTGACTCGGGCGATCCTTGCGGCCTGTGGACAGGCGCTGTTTGGTGCAGATTAAAGGGCTATGTAATAAAAATGCTTTCTTGGAATTCAACGTATCATGGCAAGGAACGTAAACTATAACTCCAGAAAATGCAATTTGACCAGTTAGTAGTGTGAGTAAATAAATTGTAGCACCCTCGTCAAAACATACAGATGTCTCAATATGACGCAGGACTGATTGAACCTCTGCAGATAGACACTGCCTCATTCGGTCCGTAAATAAGGGTGCCAGTCGCACCGTACCGGCACCCTTTCCGCACCGCCACACTACAACTCTGACTTCCTGAGCCGTTGATCCTGACATGTCTGACCTCCCGGGCGCAATGGCCCCAGTAGGCAGAATTGTCATCGAAGCACTGGCACCGTTAGCAACAGTGCTGGTGCTTCCATGTCCCCATTCCTGTGGAGTCCTATCGGTTGGGGACTTACACTTTCCACGGTCTGATATCCAGGGCCACCGGGACTTGTAATATATCGGCAGCACCAGGATCTTAGGCAGTGGAAACGGTGCTACGAGTCCGGCAGCAACCCGCCGGTCGCATCCGACTCATAATGAGGCCCATAATGATTGCATAAAAGCTTAAAAGATTTTTAAAAAATGGTTACAACATGTTCTTTAACTACCAATTTTAAGCACACCAATCATTCGCTGGCACTTCTTAGCGTCAGCTGGCGCACATACATTGGTCCCTGCACTTTATCATTTTCGAATCTTGCTAAAACAGTAGCAGATTTTTGGCAGCCTGAATGAGAAAGGGAAGCTGCTTTCCTTGACGAAGAGCGGGAATCCAGCCCTTTGCATTAAACAACAGCGCTGAGCAAATGGGTGCGATCCCATCTGCTAATTATGTGAATAATGAATTGTGCTGCCAGGCTCTCACAACCCGCGCACTGAATTTTGGTTAATATTGAACACCAGTACTTCTTCAAGCTCAAAGAGAGAATTTTGTATTAAAGAGTATGTGGCAAGGAGCAAGATGTTCACAGTGGCGGCTGGTGATTTTTTGTAAATTGGATGGGTTTAAACATTTGGCACAAATTTGCGAGAGAGAACAAGAGTATCAAGGGAGCCCGAATCACGCACGGTGGCCTGGGGGTCGATGAGGCTTGAATGATGGTTTACAAAATGGGGCACTATCCAACACACTTCTGTGAAACAATTGGGTGAAAAGCCAAACAGTTTGCCATCAGTTTTGTACGGTAATTGTAAAGGCAATAAACCAGGCCAAATAAGAAAGGTAACAGTTTATTGCTTGTAGGTGGGACTGGAAGGTAAAGACCCCCGACCTCTCCACAGCTTAACATCAACTGAAGATCTTGATCAATAACATTCTAACATAATGTTCCATGGCTAAGGATTATGACATCACCAAAGTTCCACTCAGCTCATAGATGCTGAGACATTAAGACATAAACATAACCCACACCCCCTCCCTTATCCAATTAACAAAACTATTTACACAAACATAACTTAATATATAACCCAGAAAAGCGTGCATTTAACATATTTTTTTTTCTTTTTTTTTTCCAAGACATTGCCCTTTCGCTTCCTCAACACATCTCACCTCTTCACCCTCGCAACTCTTGACAAATTCCACACTTGCCCACTCTCCAGTTTGACCACACCCTCAAACACTTTCGCCACTTTAACAGGATCACCATAGTGCTACTCCTCTGTCCTCTCATCAATTCAAATGGACTGACTCCCGTTTCTGCATTGGGAGCCATCCGCAAAGCATACATTTGTTCCTTTACCGCAACCTTACCTTAACCTTATCAGCATAGTTTTCAATAAAACGGTGGTAGAATTCTATTGTCCCCAAAAATGACCGCAACTCTGCCTTATTCTTTGGAGATTGCATTCTTTTTATACCATTCACTAAGTCTCTCTTAGGCCTTAGACCCTCCTCCGATTTTTCGTGCCCCAAATATTCCACTACCTGAGTGGAAAAGACACATTTCTCACTTCTCAAAGTAATGCCACGTACTCTGAATATTTCCAAAACCACATCCAGTTTCCTTCTCAATTCCTCTTCTGTTCTTCCACAAATTAACACATCATCTTGGAAACACCATACATCGGTAATCCCCTTGAACAATCCATCCATGACTTTCTGGAAAACCGATGAAGCTGATATTAACCCGAATGGCATGCGCCTAAACTGATAAATGCCTTCATACGTAATAAAAGCCATAAGCTTTCGCGACTCAACATCTAAGTTAATCTGATGATAAGCGCTAGCCATATCCAATTTGGCAAAGTATTTAGCATTCCCTATCCTGGTCAAAAGTTCTCCCATATTGGGTAGCGGATGCCAGTCAGCTACCACACAACGGTTCAGCTCTCTCAAATCTACACAAACTCTCAAATCCCCCCCAGACTTTTTCACAACAACAACGGGGGAGATCCATTCAACAGCCTTGGCTGGTTCAATGATCCCAGCTTTCTCTAATTTCTCCAACTCCATTCTCATGGCATTTCGCATTGATACTGGCAACGGTCTAAGTTTCGCTGCCACAGGCTTGCAACCATCTTTTAGAATGATCTTATGAATCATCCCTTTTAAGCAACCAACTCTCTTATTAAAAACATCAGGATATTTAGCTATCAGATTACCGGGCCATTATCTAAACCATGGTCCACAGAGGTTTTTTCTATATTCAACACTTGTTCTTTGCTGTTTGGGTCTAGCTTAATGCATAGTCCTCTTTGCTCTTTCCATCCCAACAATGTCTCACCTTTCCTGGTAATATATAATTTACCATACGTAACTCTGTTTTTGAATTTGAAATTTGCAGAACATCCAAATACCTCAATTTTACTGCCATTATAACCCCCAGGAGTCTTGTCTGAAGGTTTTAAATCTTCCATCCTACCCCGAACCACGTTTTCATACACTGCCCAATATGCCCAATTCAAATGGACTGACCTCCGTTTCTGCATTGGGAGCTATCCGCAAAGCATACATTTGTTCCTTTACCGCAACCTTCCTATCCAAACCACATGCACTCGCATTCCTGACACCCTCCATTATGCAACGGTTGACTCTCTCAATCATACCATTTGCTTGCGGACAATACAGTGCCGTCTTTTTATGTTTGATACCACATTTGTACATGTACTCCTGAAAGAAACCCCCAGTAAACTGTGGTCCATTATCGGTCAACACACTCCTTGGCAACCCTTCCCTCTCAAATATTTCCTCCAGAAATGCCACAACAGATTGCCCTGTGACATCCCTCACTATTTTGAACATTGTCCAGCGCGAGAACATGTCTACCAAAGCCAACACAAATGTACCTCGACCTCTGCCCATATCCACTGGGCCTAAGACATCCATGGCAAGGTCTTGCCAGACACCCTTCGGACTCTCACCACCTCTCACTGGCTGCACTACAGCCGATATCTTCCCTGACTTTATACAATCCACACATCCTCCCACTGTCCTCTCAATCATATGATCCAAACCTTGCCACCAATAGTCCATTTTAATTACTTCCTTGGTTTTATATGTACCTATATGGCCTTGATGCGCAATGTCTATAAGTCTTCTTCTTAGACACACAGGTACAACAAGTTTATCCCACCGATATATTAACCCATCTCTCACTGAAAGCTCATCTCTCACCTCCCACATAGCTCTTTCTTCACCAGATAATAACCTCTTTTCTGGCCAACCATCTCTAATAAAGGTGGTTATGCGTCTCCACAATTCGTCTGACAACAACGCCTCCACCCACTCCTCCTTGTGTATCACACCTTCTACTGTAGAAAATACCATATTCTCACATTCAACAGATCCCTTCTCATCGTCAACTCTTACTCTAGATGCATGATCGGCCTGCACATTATCCTTTCCAGCCACAACCTCAATATTAAATTTGTGACATTGCAATCTAGTCTCCCAACAGGCAACTCTTCTCGAAACTTTGTCCAATCCTTTGCTCTCAAATATGGCTTTCAACGGCTTATGGTCCATTCTCAATACAAACGCCTGACCCCACACAAAGGTTTGTAACTTTTCAATACCCCAATTACATGCCAACGCCTCTTTTTCCAAGACTGAATAATTTAGTTCTGGACCTCTCAACAAGCGCGAGGCATGCAACACCACTGACTCTGCTCCATCACTTCCCACCTGTGACATAACCACTCCAATACCAGTCTCACTCGCATCTACCGACAATATTGTCTTTTTCTTAGTATCATACATGGCTAGGGGTTTAGCCATATCAATTTTGCACCTAATCTCAACAAATTCTCGTTCACACTCTCCAGTCCCACCCTCATGCTGATATCTCATCCCAAAGTGATAACGTTCCAACACAGTGCTTATCTTTAATTCGAAATATCTATCTAATTTTGCCATAGCTGTATCAAAATCATTCATACCTTCTTCGACATCTAATTCGCTCAAACCTGGCAATGTTTAAAAGATGCGCTGCCCCTCATATCCAAGCATATGCATGAGCATAGAGACCTTCCTTTCCACTGACATACCTGTACCACATGTGGCCTTCACATAATGTAAAAAGCCTCTTTTCCAGGGCCCCCATTTAATTCTTGGAGGACCCGGAGCAGGAAGGAACATTTGTGGTCTCGGAATCCCAGACAACGCCATGTCTGCTTAACAACTGTCTGGTGCCCTCCTGTGCACCTAGAAACCTCACACTGTTTGATCCCAACACATGTTATAATAGCGCTCACCTCCGTCACCTCTGCCAAACAATCCACCTGCTTAAACACACTTGTAACCAGTTGCCACACTTGACCCACAGTGCCGCCTTCCACAAGTGGCCCTAGGCGGGTATTGGCATAGTGATCCGACTTTCCGGCAGTCAGTGCGGATTGCGTGACATTCAGACGCCGCCGCCTCCAAACTATACTTTGCGGATGTTGGGCGTCCTCCTCCGCGCACGTGACACGTCACGCGTCGCGGGGCAGGGTGCTACGTTTGTGAATGTCGCGGGCCGGGTGCTTTCCTCGGGCACTTCCCTCACGCTCGCGAGCTTGCACCGCCTCGCGAGCTTGTGCCGCTCCCGCCTCCTCTTGCCCAAAAGCGCAGCTGTAGGAAAACCACTCACCGGCTCACACGGGGTTGGCAGGTGTCACCGCTGCAACTGGGGGAGGCGTGCCGAGCGATCCGACGAAACTGGAGCCTCGCTGCCCAGGATAGGGAGATTCCCAACGCGACCTCTTCCGTGTTGAGCATGGCAGCTCCGGTCGTTCAGGTAATCGTGAATATGTGCCGCCGTACTTCCTTTGATTAGGATTGAGCGAGCGGGGCGTGGGGCAGCTCCTCACCAGCAGGCCTCACGGTCGGGGGTCTCAAGCCAATCGGATGATTACCTTTTCCAGTCGCTGCCCCCCTTCAGCAGCACATCCCATCTTTGTCGCCAAATGTAAAGGCAATAAACCAGGCCAAATAAGAAAGGTAACGGTTTATTGCTTGTAGGTGGGACTGGAAGGTAAAGACCCCCAACCTCTCCACAGCTTAACATCAACTGAAGATCTTGATCAATAACATTGTAACATAATGTTCCATGGCTAAGGATTATGACATCACCAAAGTTCCACTCAGCTCATAGATGCTGAGACATTAAGACATAAACATAACAGTAATTCATGAAATAAAACAATAGATGAAAGTCACCAACAGTGCAGAGGAGCATTTCCCAATGCTCTTTCATGATGACTTTTCCCACAATATATACCAATATAAAAAAGATTTTCATGCTGGCTATGCCCATACATTTCCATATTTGCCATTATTCTCATTTTTTGTGGCGAATAATGGCAGTAATGATACCATAAGAAACATGTCCAAGCAGAATAATTGGTAGTAACTGCATATAAGAACACACTGCTGTTGACTGTGCCATTAACATTCCATACCACCATAAGAACACATGTTCAGACTGCCTGCTACAAAACAGGCTAGTCCAGACATGTAATCATGCATCATGTTTTTCTTCATCATAGATGCCCAGTTAAAAATACCATGCCACAATAAGATATTGTAGCTAGACTGGCTACACCAAAATGCCAGGCTAGCCATGTATTAACACTTATCATGCTTGCTTTATCATAGATGGGCAGTAACAAATTGCCATGTCACGGTAAGAAAGGGCTAGACTGGCTGTGTCAAAATGCCAGTCTAGCCACTTAATAACACTTATCATGTTTGCTTCATTAAAGATAGATGCCAATAAAAATATTCCATGCCGCAGTAAGAAAGGGCTAGACTGGCTGCACCAAAATGCCAGTGCCAAGGGCACCACTTATCATGTTTGCTTTATCATAGATGCCCAGTAAAAATTGCTATGCCACAGTAAGAAATAGGTAGACTGGTAACATCAAAATGGTGATCTAGCCACATAATAACACTCATTGTGAGTATGATAAGTGTTAATAACACTTATCATGTTTGCTTCATTAAAGATAGATGCCAATAAAAATATTCCATGCCGCAGTAAGAAAGGGCTAGACTGGCTGCACCAAAATGCCAGTGCCAAGGGCACCACTTATCATGTTTGCTTTATCATAGATGCCCAGTAAAAATTGCTATGCCACAGTAAGAAATAGGTAGACTGGTAACATCAAAATGGTGATCTAGCCACATAATAACACTCATTGTGAGTATGATAAGTGCTATTACATGACTAGAATGCCATTTCGGTGCAACCAGTGTAGCCATTCATTACTGTGGCATGACATTTTTGATTGAGCACCACTTTACGAGTGACACATTGCATCTGGGAGTGCGGGAAGGCTTGGGAGTGCACGCTCGCACATGCAGACATGCAGTTCCCAAGGCTGCATCCCCAATGGGCCCTGCAAGGCTAGGGAAGCAAAATGCCCCCAGCCTTACATAGTTCATTGGACATGAGTGCTGGGGAAAAAAAATTGTAGAAGGGAAACAACGTTTCCTGTTGACAATTTAACCTGCAGCTCTTCCACAATGGGCGAGGATTTTGCTGGCTTTGCGCCCCCCACTCATTATGGATGAGTGGCCCCTGTGTTCAAATGTAATTAAGGTCCACTGAAATCCAGGACAAAGCTTCCACAACCGTAGGTCTAGGAAGTTCATCTCTCCTCCACCAGCTAGCTCCTCCTTCTCCTCAATTTCTCTACCTCTCGTAATCAAAGACAGAGCACCACTTTTACCCCTTCATGCAAAGGTCTGGATTCAACTGGCCTAGCACCCAAAAGAGATAGACTAGTACCACATAAGTGTACCATATAATGGGTCCATCGGAAAAACACATGCACAAATAACATCTAAATATTCACAATAATCAGACAGTGTTACCTAACAATATTTTCTCAATCCATATCTACACTTCATACAGAAACATAAAGTAACACTTAAAGTGACAGAATAAAGGACACACTTGGTAAAATAAGAAGGGAAAGTAGGGCAGGACAGAAGAAAAAGGGGCAACAGGGAAGTGAGGGGGTGGTGTGGGTTCACTTAGACAGCATAGCCAGTTGCTCTTACCATGATCACATTTACTTAAATGTAGACAGGGCTTATAAACATACTTTCCTCACAAAATGTTATTTGATAGAAAATCTGCAGTGCAACTTGATAGTATAAGCATTTTTACATGCTTGTTAGAGGTGAGAGATGAAAAGACAGATATAATCAGAGATAAAAAGAGTATGGAAAATGACGTGCTGAAATAGAAAAGAATGCTAGAAAGGCTGGAGAAATAAAGGCAGAGAAAAGGAGAAAACATAATGAGTGAGAGAAAAAGGTAACGAGCAAATAGAAAGGGAAGCGAATAGGCAGTAAAACAAAAAGAGTGGATCTCAAATAGAGACTGTCTCAAACATATACAATGGGGGACTATTAGAGAGCTAAGTAGTGTGGGTCACAAATTGGGACATGTAGCTGAGAGAGCGTTGTCTACCACCTGGCTTACTCTTAAGTCCCAAGAAAGACGAATGATGGTAGCCACTAGCCTAGCCGTCCTCCAGCAGAGGTAAAGCACTTTGCTGTTTGGGACCTGGGGCGGGCGGGGCCAGGGGGGTAGTGCCAACACTGTAATTATCTGCAGACCAGATCATTTCATCAACACAATAATTCTAAGGCATGAGAGGCCCCTACCTATGCTGAACAAGGGAAGCAGAAGAATTAGATGGACTCCAGTTCCTCCAAATCACAGCACATGGGGCGACAATAATGGACGCAATATTTGCAAAGCACCTATTTATTGTGGCATTCTGCTTTATATCTGGTCTTAGAGCAATAGAACAGCTGGGCTGCTTTCTTGCCTATGTGCACCCTCTGATGTTGTATGGACTCTGGCCTGTATGACACTTCTCACTGCTCGCCAAGATGCTTGAGCAGTCTCGTCAACAGTTCCATCATTTGCATCCCTCCTTTCCTGTTCCCCTGGCGACACAGATTCAATCCCGTGCTTAGGCACCCTTCAGTGGGTCTCACAGCCTGTATCGCTTCTGAGGGTCGGTCCAAGGTTAGTCAATATAGTCCAGTGCGCCTGCCCATTAAATCTAGAAAGAGGGATGGATATGTATCTCTTCTAGTTTCTAGGTTGCTTCTGGAGAACATCATTTCAGTTTTTGCGTTTTGGCAGCAGAACCTATCAAAGACTGCTATTCGCTGGCGTTAGGTTGCTTGCGTCCAATCTCTATGAAATTATTAGATCAAAGAATGTCATTTCGATCAGTAATTTACTCATTTTTTTTTTGATTATGTATCAAGTTTTGTTGTGATGTAATAGAAAGATGTGCCAACCTATTCCGTTTGGTGACACGTGCAATAGTTTCGCCCTTACCCTGGCTTTCACAAGATACAGGTATATATATATATACACACACACACACTACAGCGCGTGTCATCTGAAACCACTCCTTCACATGAATAAAGAGTGTGGTGACCTTTAAGCATATTCCTACACAAGTTTTACACACGTCGTATGTTTCACGTAGAATTCAATGTGACTTCACATTTATATCAGACATGCATTGTTTACATGCACATATGCTCTCTCTCACACTTGACGAGAATTTATTAATTTGCAAATATCAGTGACAACACATTTGTTGCAATGTTCTGCTAAATAAACAAGCTCGACGGCTCTATTATGTTCAACTTAAATAGTACACTCCCTTCCGAGATTTTAGGAACTATCACACTGGGCGGTTCCATTCATTCGCAGTTTTTTGTTACAGATTCTTCTCTAGTTTCCTTTAGTGTTTCATGGGTATAGGTAATTGTTATGTTGATATAGGGTTCTGGTACCTCTTAACTGTTAAGGGTGATTGTCTTATTATCCTAGAGGGGTTCCGCAGTGCGCTTGTTGCTTTCAGGGTGGCTGCGTTCCACGTGTAGCTGCATTAAAGTTCCACTCTAGCTACATAATAACACTTATCATGCTTGCTTTATCATCAATGCCCAATACAAAATGCCATGCCTGCCCCCTGGTGCGCCAGCACCTCACACTCAGACATAATCACATTAATTATGACACTGATTATGTGCGAGCATGAGGCGCTGGGAACGCAAGGTACAGCCATGGCATTTTGTTCTGTCATGCCCACCCCTGGGGCTCCAAGAGCCTCGCGGGCAATCAATATTTTTTACTATACATCTATCACACATGCCCATTAATAAAAGGCATGCTTTCCCTCGGGGCCCTCCAGTGCCTCACATGCACAGATAATCAATTGTGTGTGCATGCAAGACGCTGGAGGGTTTAGGGGTCAGGCATAACATTGCATGTGAGCCGCTAAAAATCTCAGCGCACTAGACTGGCATTCATCACTAGGCAGACCCAGTAAAACATGCCATACCTGTCCCCTAGGCCCCAGTGCCTCAAACGCACACAGTGAATGTAAATATGTGTATGCAAGGTGCTGGAGGGTACAGTGGTAAGACATGGTATTTTTGACTTAACATCTATCACAGATGCCCAGTATAAAAATGACATGCCTGCCCCCTGGGTCCCCAGCACCTCATAAATGCACACAATCAATGTGATAATGTGTGAATGCCAGGATCTGGTGGCCCAGGGGGCAGGCATGGTATTTTCTACCAGACATCTATCATAGATGTCCAGTAGAAACTGCCATGCCCGCCCACTGGGGCCGCAAATGCCTCGCATACAGACACACAATCAACCTGATTATGAGTGTATGCAAGGTGCTGCGATCCCAGTGGGCAGGCATGGTACTTTTTACTAGACATCATATATGTACAGTAAATAAATACCATCCCTGTCCCCTGGGTCCCACAGCACCTAACACACACACACAAAGTGATGTGTGTATCCAAGGTGCTGGGGCGCCCAGGGTACAAACATGGTATTTTTTACTGCACATCTATGATAGATGTCCAGTAAAAAAACATTGCTGTCCCCTGGGGCCCACAGCACCTCAGAAGGAGAGCTGAGTTTGGCTGGTGGGGAATGTGCAACAAAGGTATTTTTAAAATGCCTTTGTTGTACAGCCCCCCCACTCACCAAAATCAGCTCCAGCAACCAGCACAAACACACACAACCACTCCTTCACATAACGTTTACACAGCAAGCACTCAATCATCCACCCACGCACTCATCGTCATACACTCACTCATAACACAAGTATACACGCATCCATACACATATTTAAATAATACATAAATGTACCTTCTGCCTCGGTCCTGAAGTTTCCTCCACATCTCTCCAGCTCCCGTGTAGCATGAACAGGACCCAGGAAGCAACAGCTTGGGTGACGAAACGCCCCACTCCATCCTGCTCTGTCTGTATGTGCGAGTAGGCACAAGAGCACCCTTTCGCATATACAGACATACAATTCCACAGCCAGCCTTTCCAGTGAACTATGCCAGGCTGGGGAAGAGAAACGCCCCCAGCCTTGCATTGCCCATTGAGCATGTGCGAATGGGGAGGTGAACCGTCAAAGGGAAACTGTCTTTCCCTTTGAAAGTTCGGCCAGCCCAGGAGTGCTCCCTCAGCTAGAAAAAGCAGCTGAGGCAGCGCTCAGTGTTTCACTGAGCTCGCTCCTCGGCTCCTCCATAATGGGAGAGGGGGCCAATGGCTCGATGCCCCTTCACCCATTATGGACAAGTCGCCACTACTGTACATTCAGATCTGGACTGAAACTCCCTCTACTCAACCAAGAAAGAGCATCTGCTACTTTCTCCCACATTACTCCTTTGCCCTGTCTACCTTGCACCTAACAACATTAAAGGTACTACCCTATACACAGTCAGTCCTCTTGCGCTACTACTGTCTGTAAAATGTGTTTCCTGGCTCCTGTTCCATGTATTGTTGAGCATCCACCTGTCAGTGGCTCACAATATATCCCCCTAATATACAGCACCTGTCCTCGTAATTGCAGTTGTACTTGTAATGAGGCCCTCCATCTTTTAAGTTCTTCTGTAAATTAAGGAGAATGTTCCTTGATAACGTTGATGGTCTTTCTGGTGTTGATATATTATAATCTATGGCTAACTCATTAAATGTTTTTAAGAATCTTGGATTGGGAGAGAGAATGTCAAAGAATGCACCTATGTTTTCTCAGGGCCTCTTTTATCAAGTCAATATATGCGAGTACCTGCAAAGCTTGGGGAGCGGGGCTTCAGCTGATGAACAAAAGCTGAAAAAAGACACAAGTAATGGTCAAACCATTTTATGATATGATATGATAGTTTATTGGCTTAATAGCCAGAGATTTCTAAGCACGGACCGGGGATCGAACCTGTGTTGCTCAGTCTCGTCTTGCTTCCAAGGCGAGCACGTTGCCCCTGAGCTATCCTCCGAAGACAGTAAACCCTCCCCGGGTTCTTACAGGAAGGACAACACAGGAGTTCTTCATTTATTTTTGGGACTAGAAATACATAGCGATAAACCGAGCATGTTACATAGTGTAGGATGTCGTTGGCTTTGGAGAGTAAGTATAGAGGACGGTATGTAAGAAAGTTAAAATCTCACACCAGTAGATGGTCAGCGGTGGTGGACAAGGACGTCATGATTGATTCAAGTTGGTTTACTTGTATGAAATGTACTGATAGTGGGATATTTAAAAGCAGAGGTATTTTTAATACGAAAACAACTCCGCCACACATCCTTCCAGTCAATTACCCATCATGTGGCATAGTTGGCGGGAATCAAGGTGGTCAGTATAGGAAGGAAGACATCAGTCCACCATGTTTCAGTAAGGTGTTGAGGAGTGTTTTTTGATCTACCGCATGGTCGTCTATATGCTGGATGACATAGGGAAGAGTGCAAGCTCTACTGGTCAAAAGGCTTTGAGGTCGATTGATTTCAAACCAAGATTACAAATGTTTTGGTGGGAACCAAAATTGCAGAGGCGCTTGGTGTTTGGATTCCTAGTTAAACCTGGTTGGTACATTTATATTAAAATAAAGAAATTATCAACCTTGGTTGAAGAGGGTTTGTATTGTTAGTTTTATTAGTATTCAAAGTGCCGACACGTGTTTTAACCCAACAAGGGTCTTTATCAAGGCAGTTTATATAGCTGATGTGATTGATATTCGGTGTGCCCCGTTGAGGGCTTCTGAATGTTGGTCTGCTAAATAGCAAGCTTAAAGGCCAGGACGGCCTGTGCCATCAGGATGTGAGGACATGCAAATCTTTTTTTAAAAGCAGCCTTTAAGCTCTCACCGCAGGAGTTTTGTGTCTATTGATATACACATGTTCTAGATAGAGTTGAATATTATTGGGACCTGGGGTCTCTTCCAGAGGCCCGTTACTGTTCCCAATCAGTGTCCCTGGCCTAGTGGGAAATCCTCCTCTGAGAGGCCCATACTAATGATGAGTCCAAAATTCACTATGGCTTGCTTGGGTAAGCCCTTCCAAGCAGGATCCCCTTTCCTATGGCCCAGCTCCTTACACACGAAACAACCTTTGAGTGGTGAGAACGCAGGGGTCCCAGTGTTAGGGGTGCCTGCGCTCTTCTTCTCGGTGTGCATGGCTGAACTAGAGTTTGGGGGTTTCCCTTCGTTCTTATAGGGACCTGACTTTCAAGAGAATTGGTTTGGACCTTTGTCTGTCCCATTATTTTTAACTTTTTTGTCTGCTGATTTCTCTTCGGGTTTGGGTGTGCTCGCCTGGGCCTTTTTCTGGACTCGAATACTCACAAACCTGTCAGCAGCCTTTGCAAGCTCCCTAAGGTCTGTGATAGCCTTTTCCACAAGATGCTGATGTAGGTCAACCTCACAATTTTTCAACACATGCTCATACACAATGAAATTGTACATTCCTTTAAATGTGTCAACTTTGTTACCAGTAACCCACCTGCTCAGATATTCAACAAGTGCGTGAATGCTTCAAATGTCTGCCCACTTTTCTTTCTGAGCTCTCTGAAGCTCTTGAGATACTGTTCTGTTGTTTCCCAGAACTTCCTGTCGAGGGCTACCATCATGCTCTCACAAACAGGCCTTTCCTCAAGAGATAACTGAAGAATTGCATCAATCCCTGGTGTCGGTAAGCGACTCATCAGGGCTGCACTCCACAGTACCTCATCCAACTCCTGCAGCTGGAATGCCAGTTCAAGTACTTCAAACCAGTCGATAATATCCTTCCCCACTTCATAGGCCTGTTCTGAGTCTTTGGGGATGTGCCGTCAGGGCTTATCCTGGCACTCTGGTTTGAGCCACTTCTGCTGCTTTCGCTAGAGGCTGACCTGTTGGACCCCTGATCCTCGAGCACCAGCTTGTGCATCTCAATGGTGACCTTGTCCTGCTGTGTCTGTTCCTGTAGCGCTAGTCTCCTCTCCTCGAGAAGGAGCCTTTTAGCCGGTACCTCATTAACAGCCGGAACAATTACTGGGCCACCTAGAGACTGTGCTGAGGCCTGAGACCTGCGGGATGCCGCACTAGCCCCTGTCCCCACTGACACTCTTGAGTGTTGAGAAACCACACGTTCCCCCCCACCCCGATGGGATGATTGGTGAGAAACACTGCTCATACAGTTGTCCTCATCATTTACACCCTCCGGAAGGTCTTGTCCATTCGGGTACACGCAGCCAAGCCCATCCCCTGGGGTCTTCTCCCCAACCTCCATCACTTCTACCCAAGCTTGGATGCTGGTCAGCAACTAATACACCAGAAGGTATCCAAACACATTGGAATACAAGTCAATTATAAACCTCCTTGTCCAGTTTTTGGTAACATGGACGGAATGGCAGGCTTATCTCTGCAAGGTTGTTGATCGTTGGTTAGTTGCAACACCGCGTAAATACAATTATTACCCAATGATAAAAGGGACTGTCCAGTCAAGGTTGTATAAAAATATCTACTTTATTATTACTGCAACAGACAGTTCTAGCACACTACAAAATACAACCCACCCTGTAAAGGAACACAGAGGACAGCCAGTTTCATGAAGGAAAGGGATGCACTCTGCATACTGACAGGAGGGTAGTTGGTAATGTAATCAGTCTTACTGTTCTCCGGCACTTCCTACCTCGGAAGCTTGCTGGCAAAACCTAGCAGGGCATGCTGTGTGCTGACTGGGTACCAGTTCTGGAGCTGCTGGATGGGTCCTCTGAGTCTGGTATCTGCCTCTGTCCGCTGGGATATGTTTAGGGCAGGGGTCTTGCTTCCCTCTTGGAAATCCTGGTCTTCCGTCACTGGCAGAAGATGTAAGGTAGACTGTACCTTCAGCCCGGGTCCAAATGAGTCCTTCTTACTCCTTTCAAAGTCATCGGATGATCTGCTAAGTGAGGGATTCAGCCGTCTTTCAAAGCCAAATGGGCCCCAGTGATTGCTGCAGGCCAAGCCTACTTTTGTGTACGAGCGCGATAGAAATAAAATATCAATCAATATCAATCAATCAAAACCTTAATTAACCAATCCTGGGTCCCCACCAACAATCTTCTGTTATGCATGAGGTCCGGACCAGAGTACTCTCCAAAAAAAGGTAATGGGTGACAACATATACCTAAGTCCCACCCATCTTCCTGTCTATTGTAGATCAAGGTGTCTCTCTGGTTAACTGAGCCCTCTGTGACTCTTGATTAAAATGCTGATCTCCCTTAAATTATGTACCGAGAGCAAACTCCTTGTCTCCCACAAATCACATAATTCTCCCCTCTGAAAGGGACGAGCTCTGCAGGGGCTAGCCTACGGTAATTAGTGGACCCAGACATGCATTTCACTGCTTTTCATAAAGAGGGGTGGGAACTAGCTTCAAGTGACACATTGCATACCAAAGGGGTGTTAGCCCCGCTTTCCTGTTGTCTGTCCGGCAACCAAGCCCCGTCAGCAGGCTTGCCTCAGTTTCTCTCATTAGTATGCGCTTCCACCAGCCGGATTAGACAAAGAGAAAGCTGATCCATGGAGACTTTAATATTTAAATTAGGCTGCCCATGGTTGCAGGAAGGTGTGCCTTCCCCATTCGTGAGAGGCTTTGATGTACCTGTGGCTGTCACATTCCTGCTGAATACGACAGGGGAAGACCGCGCCTGTAGGCTGTGTCTTCCTGCAGTACACGTGACTATGCATTTCGTGCGGGAAGCAGATGAAATGGGTGCGGACTAGCTGCACATTTCTCAGAGGTGGATCTCCCATCATTCCTTTTCATCATTAAAAAATCAAAAAGCCCAGGCGAGCGCACTCTCCCCATGTGGATGGGCGAATTCCTCACACCTTTGGGAACCAACAAACCAGCAGCACTACCTATGCTTGAACAACACATTGATTAGCGCAGCAACCCAGTGTTCCTAGTGCTCAAATCTCACACAATATACACAAGGTTACAAATGTGCCATAAAACATTATCTTCTGGGTGGAAATGCAATTGCTGAAAAGATAATAAAAGCATCTTGTAAACTGGGCCATTGGGAAGGGGATTTGTTGTGAAATGAAACATCGCAAGACTAGAAATGGCACCTGCCTGTAATGCATTACCGCCAACCCTGTACTAGCACAACCGAACTTGAACATTCTTGTAAGGTGGGCACATATATATCCTTCATCTGATTTGCAGACAATATGACTGATGGGTAGGGATGGCGTTCAAGGTTGGTTGGTACCGGTAATCTACAAACCACACGCAGACAGCACAGAATAAGTCTATCTACTCTTTTCAACAATCCACATGTATAAAAGGGAAAAGAGAGCGGCATCTCATCAGCAGCAGAGGAGAATTGAAACTGGCAGCAACCAGGTGTCCAGGCATAAATACTCTTTGGGTGGTGCTCTGAATGCCAAATGGGACCACTGGTACAGGTGAACGACGCAATGTTCTTTCAGCACACATGGCATGGTCCCAAACTGCATCTCCCTTACATTGCCATGAATTGGGAAGGAGAACATATACACATGACAGAACTGGAGTGACAGGGCCCGAGCTACTTGTGTGCAGCACATGACTTCACACAGCAGATTAAGAGATTGGGGCCATCTGTAATGTTGTGACTCTGCTTTCCTAGATGATGGGCCCTACCCTGTTCCATGGCAACTGCCTTTTCTTTCCTTTCCTTTCCTTTCCTTTAATTTCCTTTCCTTTCCTTTCAATATGTGTAACGCGCACCACAAGGCCCTGGGGCTTAAGAGCACAGACAACACATTACACTGAAGACAGTCAGACAGGCCTAAGTCTCAAACATATCACACATAGCATGTGGGGCGGCAATGATACTACAGTCCAACCATTACGATGACATTATCTAAATAGCAATGTTTTCAATCTTTTCCTAAACACCACTGTTGAGCTTAGCTCCCTGAGATCAAGCGGAATATCATTCCAGGCTCTCAGAGCCACCACAAAAAAGCACATTTCATCACATGGGTCAGTCTGCAGGCTGGGATTTTGAGTTGGCTGACGTTTCATCTTAACGTCCTACTACTATATTTAGGCCCTAATGCCTCGTTCAGATACAAAGAGCTAGACCCATTGAGGCATTTATGGCTAATCACCAGCAGGCGAAGGTTGATTCTTACCTCTCTGGTCAGCCAGTGTAAATGACCCCTAGCATCTGATATATGATCCCTTCTCTTCAAACCATTGATTACTCTCTGCGCACTATTCTGAATAATATGCAGTCAAGTACATTCTTTTTTGGCTATGCCCACAAACAAGCTACACCAATAGTCTATTTTTTACCCTCTTATGGGTCTTGTCACGGTTTCACAATTCACTTTTGAGATAAATGGATGAAGCTGCACTAGCAGCTTAATACAATATGGAGAAGAGGAGACTAGGCTAATCACCTGGACCCTCATATTCAATTTCTGGTCCAAGTACACCCCCAATGTTTTTACTTTTTCTTTTGTCGAAATACTGCATGTGAAAAGGGATAGAGTAGAGATGAGATGAGAAGTCCATATGTCTGGAGAGGTGAAAGAGAATAGGATATCAGTGAAGGTCTCTCTGGAGGATGCACTGACATAGGTGTCTGCGATGGGAGGGCCAGGATTTGCACCCAGGATGTCTTTTTTGTGTTTTTTCATCCAGATTTAGTGAGAGGTAGGATAGGTGATAGTGTAGCAGTTAAAAAAAGATTGTAGAGATGGTAAGTGCCATCTCAGCGGCAGATGATAGATATGAGAAGGAAAAAGAAAAACGGGGAGAACTGCAATGCACAGTCCTGGCCCTTACTCACAGGCAGCCTCTTAGTAAATGAGGGCACAAATACAAATGCAGAGCAACTGGTGGGGTGCAGGTTTCGATTTTTTTAAAAAGGGAATAAAATGCTGTGCACAAAATAGATGCAAAATTTAAAAGCACACACAACCAGATTCAGTGTTTTCAAAAAGGGAATACAATACATTGCACAAAGTGGTTGTGAGATTTAAAAGCACACACACCCAGATTCGACTTTTTCAAAAAAGGAATACAATGCAGTGAAAAAAATGGATGCAAGATTTAAAAGCTCACACAAAAATGTGGGCATTACGGGGGAAGCACGGCAGTAAAATCCTTGCAACTCCCACACGTGCGCTAACAACACGTATTCATAGAATCAAACAGGGCTCACCGGCCTGTGGCAAAAGATGCGCAAACCCAGAAACACGTACACCTTCGCGAAAGCAGGCGGAAGCACCCCGGTGCACCAAAGCCAATACATAAAAGTGCGCGCAAACAACAAACGCGCGTATACAGCTGCGATGAATGTACCATTCTTCGCAGCAGTGATCGAGGGACACCGCAGGAGGAGGAGGATAGCCAGGCCCTGCATTTATTTACCCAGGACCAGCCTTTTTGGTATGCCTGATGACCAGGTCTATGGCAGGTACAGGTTTCCACCCCATATTATCCTAGACCTGGTCACTGAGTGGGAGGATGACCTCACATCACCCACCTTGTGCTCCCAAGCACAGAGCCCCTTGGAAAATGTGCCCAATGTACTGCATTTTTTGGCCACTGGGTCATTTCAGCAGACAACTGCCATAGTTGGGGGCATCTCACAGCCCACGCAGTCACGCTGCCTACAACAGGTGTTGGAAATCATGACTGCACGCCCCTCAGTCCGCAGGCACATATACATGCCCAGAACACCTGCAGAAAGGCAGACCATGGTCCGATCAACGTGCAGGTTGTATGCTATGCCAAGGGAATCATTACCTCTGTCTATGCCAACAATCCAGGGTCCACCCATGATAGTTTCATATTCAGAATGTCACCCATAAACCGGGACCTGGAAGCTGGGAGGCATGGCAACACATGGCTCATTGGTGAGTACAAAAGCCTGTGCGCACATGCATGCATGTCACATAGACAAATAGACAAACGCAACTAATGACAACCATTATCACCTCCCCAGGGGACAGTGCCTACCCTCCGAGCACCTACATGATGACGCCAATACGGAATCCCACCACACCACCCCAGGGAAGATACAACTAAGCCCATATTGCAACCAGGGCCATAGTGGAGCGCACATTCAGAGTGCTAAAGTCACACTTCTGCTCCTTTGACTGCTCCGGTGGACAGCTACTATATGCACCGCCAGTAGTGTGCAGAATCTTTGTAGCTGCATGTGTCCTGCACAATGTTCCAACACAGCGGGGCATACCGGTGGACATGGTGGTGCCCCCAAATCCCCAACCACATGCACGCCCACTGCGCATGATAGGGGAAAGGTCACGTGGCGAGGCTGCCCGTGCTCAGCTTGTGGCACAATTATTCTCCTAAAATCTCACCCTGCGGAGTGCACACAGGCCTGGCACATTCCAGGTGACAATCAGTGATGACAAAGGGACAATCAACTGTCTCTACCTTACCACCCTGAGAATGTGTCCTTGGAAGTGCTACATTGTGTACTTCCCTAGCTACTTAAACCAACACAATCCTCTGTGACCAAAAGGCACACATTGAAGATGCAGTATGCCACTAACCCCATGAAAAACAGCACATCCAAATACTGGTATGTCACCTAAACCCTCACAAAACTCATATTACCCGGCCGACGCACCACACCATGGCATGCAATGTAAAAAGTTTAAAGTAAATGCACAACACATGACACATCTGTCACAAAGTGCACTTTGACAGATGGAAATATGTCCGAAAAAATTCCCTCTGACACATCAAAATGAAACCGTACACAGGAACATCCATTTACCAGCATACGCTTTGGATGAAAGCGCTATATAAACACAATACAATACAATAACTTATCATAAACACAGGACCCAACAGTGACAATGTCAGACAGTGACCAATCACAATAGCACAAGTGCCTCAATGTGACAAAGCCGCCACATGGACCCCTTCCATCTTGAGTGGGTCTCTACTAGCTAAAGGGGGCAGTGTTACGCATACAGCATGAAGGGTATCAATGATGGAGACAGGCAAGGTAATACATGAGGATGTAACATCATAAAATACACATTTACCAATATCCAAAGCAAAATGCATGCTAAAGATGCACTGGTCAAACAAACATGAATCCCCACAAGGGGTGTATAAACAGGTTGGACTTCAGACTGGCCACAGAAATGATGGAAGCCCAATGCCTCTGTGTAAGTTACTGTCACACGCTGCCCTCCTTGCAAGCCCATGGAAAGGGGAAGCAGGAGAGGCATATGTGTCTGGACCCCAAGCAACAAACACAAACATGAGACAAGCCTGTATGGGCCCAGCCGGAATACACAGTGGATGACTATGGGTGCCACACAAAGCAACACACTGTTACGTGAATGCACAACAGACCAAAAACAATAAAAAAAGAAAAGAAAAAAATGGCCATGGTGGACCAGGTGGTAGGGGGGACCACCCAGGAGGCAGGAGGTGCAGGGTGAACCTCAACACCCACATGCGTCTATAGTGGGAGAGCTCTCGCCGCTGTTGGCACCCTCTGGTGTAACATGAGAAGGTGATCGTGGCAATGGCGACTGACCACGCACAGCCCTGGTATGCTCCTCAAAGGCAGCAAGCATGCGGGCCTGAAAGGTCTGATTCTGTGTGATTATGGTACGGAGGTCCCCTTGCAGCACCTCACATGGCGCATGGAGTTCCGCCCGCAAGGCCTCACGTGATGCATGGATCTCCTCTGGTGTTGCATGGAGTTCAGCGGAGATGTTGTGTGTCAGCTGCTCCATCTGCTGTTCCGCCCGTCTACTGGGGGCCATCTCAAGTGCACCCAGAGTAGTTCTGAGGGAGGAGTACTCTTCCCTCAGGGCATCCCTGTGGGCCTCTGCCTCTGCAGCCATGGCTGTGCGCAGAGCCCCCAGTTCAGCCCACCAGTTCCTGTTGGCGGCCAACATGTCCAGCCTGTGCGAGCGGCATGTGGACCACACTGCCTGCTGCTGGAGCTCCATCTGCCTTTCAGGGGGGAGAATGGAAATGGCCACCCTTTCCATGCCCTGAGCCATCATATCACATGATGCCCCCTGTTGCTGTGCAATGACATACATGGAATTCTCACACAAAGTATTCCCGGGTGGCACAAGGCCACCGCATTGACGGACACCCCACCTGTTGGGCCAAAGGATACCTGGCCCTTGCTGCACTGGCGCTGCCTGTGGCTGCAGGACAGCATTCCTCCCTCGCTGAGCTGCCCCAGGAACAGGAGCAAGTAGTGTGGAGCATGACCCTGCATCCGTAACCACCACAGGTGGACATACCAACACTGATTGGACCCTTGAGGGGTCTACCCGCACTGCAGGTGTGTCAGACAGAACAGCATCCACAGCAGAATCACTCACCTGTAACAGCAATGATGCTTCAATCTCCTATTTTGCACCAGAGGCATAGGGTTCCTCAGAAGTGTACTCAGAGACACCCCTAGCCAAGATGGTCTGGAGCACCAATGGATGTTCATGGACTACCACCCCACGGCCTCCACTGGTGCCTGGTTGGGGCTCTGAATAGTCCACCCCCTCCACCATCTCCTCCTCCTCCTCCACTGCTTCCTGTGCCTCATCACCTGCACAAAATAAAAAGAGGACATGACCACACATGTTAACAGCATAGGCCACACACATAGGTATTACAATGTTGACAGCCAACACATGAAGCAGCCATGTAACAAATGGCACAAACTCAGGCATGCGCACATGCACGCAGTGCCAAGGTAATGTAATGGGACCCTGAAAGCACACATGGATGGTGTCGAATGGCAAAATAAGACATGTACTGCATGGTGCATAGCACCTGCATCACACACAAGCATGTGACTGGCATAGTCCTTCCACAAACATGACAGGTGCCAACACACAGATGGCACGTAGCATAGCCATGCCTGAACTGTCAACCAGACCCAGATGGAAGCTCAATACTACTGTCCATGAGCCATGTACAATGCGTGTCATTTGACATTTCATTTAAATCACTATAAAACACACGTGTCACAGGCTGCAATGACGCTAGGGTGTTGAAATACAGTGAAGGAAGGCACATGGATTCATCAATTGCAGGTCATGTTGACAGGACGCAAGTGAATAGGCATGTGGAAGGGGAGAACAGGGCTCAGAAGTGTGTGGGTACAGACCAGTACACATGTATGGCGTCAACGATCATTGAGAACACAGAGGCAGTAATGTGAATGTCATGGACTGATGGCAGTGTAATGGCAAGTGCAGTCATTCTTTGTAAAGTGTTGGTAGTGAGTTGTATGGATACAGTAAACCACACCCCCAAGGGCGGGGGATGGCTTGGAGGCAGTGCATGGCTCAAAATGATTACTCAGAGTACCGTGTTGTAGCAGACAGTGTGGGCAGGTGTCAATTGCATTCTTTCAGTCATATGGGACTACAGCAGGGGAGAGGAGGACAGTAAGCACAACACATGAGGAAGCATCAGAAGTGCACCCAGACCCAGAGAAGCAACAACAGCAGTTGCATAGAGGCAGGGAGGCTGTAAGAGAGGGAGGCTTACGCTCGACACAGACGAGAACTCCAAACTAATGGCCATGAGGACCAACTGACCCTGAGTGAGCAGGAAAGGGATGATGAAATTCAATAAGAAGGAAGCAAATACTGGACATGGAGTTGAATGAATTGCTTGCCCAGGATCCATATGGACTAGCTGGGAATGCACAGGGTCCAGGAATGAACACCCATAGCCACTGTGAGCCTGTACCATCCACACAGTCTGAGTGAGATACACTGCACCAAGGCCAAAGGACATTCCACCAAGTCCAGGTCTGGCAGAGTTGCAGAGAGAAGAGTGCATATTCACAGAAATTCATGTACTGCCCGTTGCAGTAGTCCGCCATCGGAATCACCAGTCCCATGAAGACTGATCTGCTGGGGGATGGAGAGGTAAGGAAAAATCCCTCTGAGGAGGAACAGCTTGCATGGTGACGACACATAGACGTCATTCATGTGACGATAGAAGGTGAGTGTTGAGTGGAAGATAATCACAGGCTATCCGCAACCATAGGTTGGAGCAAGAAGAGAGGCTGCACAGAGATTGTGATGGAAGGAGGGAGCAGGTGTGGCGATGAGGATTGCCTCCCTGTGCAGGACATGGTTTGTATGGAGTCAGCATGACAACAAGCACGTATCAGTCCAACATCACATGGGTCGCATATTGCAGTCATGTCAATGTAGCCTGAACTGGCGGATCATAACACATCACCCAAGCAACATATACATGGCCTGGACACACGCATCACCACTCACTGGACATTGTCTCATAATCTGGCAGCCCTCCCATGCCTTGGACCTGCTCTACTGCAATGAAATCACCAGTAATCTCCTCATGTGCAGTGAGTTCTTCGTCCTTAGATGGTGTCCCACTGCCAGTCACCTGAGTAGAGGCGAACTTTGCGGCCAGCTTGTCTTTTGCCCGGCATCAGAGGTCATTCCAACGCTTCTGGCAATCACATGCTGTGTGCCTCTCATATCCGAAGGCGCTAATATGGTCCACGATGCACTGCTAATGGACCCTATGCTGAGCAGGCGTATGTTTGCTCCCTGACGTCACCAGCATGACGCGGCCGTGTTCCAACATGTAGCCCACAAGCGCGTCCAGTTCCTCATCACAGAAACTCCAGTTTTCTTAAGGTATTGGAAGGCTGAGCCGTGTCGGGGCTCCCAGCCTGTTCTGCTGGAGCACGCTTCTTCCTCTTGGGAAGTGGTGTAGAGCCTGAGTGGCTTGTGCCGCTCTGGTCAGTAGGGGCTGAAGCGCAGGTGGACTGGCCAATGGAAGCAGGCAATGACACGACGACCGAAGGTCGGCCTGCTGGTATCGGCAGCTGGGTGCTGCTGCCAGGACTCTGCGCTGCACCTGCCTCGGTTTCAAGGTCCAGGACCAACACAGTCCTGGCTCGGTCACTCTGAGCCGGCGTGGTGTCAGCAGCAGCTGCCCCTGCAGCTTCCACACCGTGGCTGCTCGGGGCAGCATACGACACTGCTATCCCAGATCCACGTGACCTGGTGACAGAAACCTTCACCACATGTGCTTTGGCCTTCCCCACACGGAAATTGAACTGTGAGTCGTCCTGTGCCTGTTCCAGGACCAATCCAGTCCGGGTTGGCTGACCCTGAGCCAGGGTGGTGTCAGCTGCAGCTCTGCAGCTGCCCCTGCAGCTTCCACACCCTGCCTGCTTGTGACAGCAGATGGCAGTGCTGGTCGGGTCTGATGGGTGCTGGGGATGGACGCAGCAGCTGCATCTCCCTGACCCACTTGTGGGGGGGCATAGCTGTCCCTGCATGTGCCTGGACACCCTGCCCTTGTGGACCACCCTGGCCACGTCACCCACCGTGGCCACCTCTGGGAGGCCACCCATCTTTGCCTCCTTTACCACTTGTTGCCCTCCCAGTCATGGCACTGATCTACTAGCGCAATGGGAGGTGCAGACAACAATCGTCCTGGGACATTCGGGTGAAGGGGGCAGGGTACGTGATGGAAGACGTACCTCTGTGCTCCTGCAAGGCTGTATGTGACCCCTGGGGAAAAATAACGGGTCATGCAACACTCTGGCACCCTAAAAACAAAAACAAACGTGCATGTGTCCCCTCGGTAGCCCACGTGTGATGAAAGAATGTCCCGCAGTATGTTGCTGCACCCAGGAACACAAAAAATGCATACGCGGGAACACGTATGCTACTATGACCTCGGAAATGGGGTACGTGACACAGGGCCAACCACAGTGGGGAAAAAAGGTGCACGACTCACCGTCTGCCTGGAAAAATGAAGAAAAACACACGTGCCAAAACCAGAAGTACGCACTGCCACAGCAGTGATCGATTCGCGTGTGAACCCACAAAAAGAAAAATCTCATGCGTCGGTCTCCACGAAAAGCACGTACAGTGCACTGGTGTCCTACATGGACCTTTAACCCGTACTGAATGGCAACGCCCAACGTCCCGCACGCGTTACGTAACTTATGCGCTTAGGGCCTTTCCTCTGATTACACGCTAACATGCTGTTTCCGCACGTGCAGAGTCACTCTGCATCCGGCTGGCCACGCGAAAGCACACAAAGCCCCACGCTCCTGCCCACAAGGCCATTTACCTGCCCCAAATGCCCCAAGCTGCCTCCTACGAGCCATCTGCTGCTGCCAGCCCACTCTCTGTGCCTGCTGCCTACGTGCCCTACTATTTGGTGCCTGCTTATCATCCATTGACAGTGATCCTGTTGCTGAGACCACCTCTGCTGACTCCTGACTGCCATTCCATCGCTCCACAGCCCAGCCCCAGGACCAAGTTGCCACCCACACCTGCATCGGAGGTTGCCATGTCGGGCCAAGTACCATCTGAGGCAAGTGGCAATCCCACAGCAGAGAGGCAGAGGGCTGTCAGCCTCTCTTCCAGAGAAGTTGTCATCTTGGTGGAGCAAGTCCTGTGGCATTATGACGCTCTCTTCATCGGACTATCCTGTGTCAACAAGGAAGGACGGACCAAGATCTGGGCGGACATCGTTGGTGCCATCAACATGAAGGGGGTGGCACCCCGCGACTACCAACATGTCCGGAAGCGCTAGGAAGACTTCAGGTCTAGGACCCTCAACAATGCCCGGCGCCTCGTCAAGTCTGGTGATGGTGGAGTGGGGCACCGGGGCCAGTTGACGACCGATGAGATGAGGGTCCTGGAGCGCATCAACCCAGCGCTACACGCCCAGGTCATGGAGTTGGAGCTCCGTCGGGAGTTGACTGGTAAGTGTCCATGTGTTCTTGTCCAGCGTAGTGCATGTGTATGTTGAGGTGTTGCTGGAGTGTGCACCTTGGCCTCATGCTTGGCATGCCTCATGTACAGATGTCTGTGTGCATGTCCATGACAGTGCTGCATGTGAGTCCAATTAAGCGTGTTCCTCACCAACGGTGTCTGTGTTGCAATGCGTGATATGCACCAGCATGTGACGACGCACACATGTTTGCATACCTGTGCTGGACTTGGCCATGTGAGAGGTGCGAGGCATGGATGCTTATGTCACCATAATTGACATGCATGGTGTACATGTGCGTGTGTCTGAGTAGAGAGTGTGTGACTGGCCAACCCCATGGATGCATGCCACATGATCATCTCATCGCGTGATTTACTGATGTGGTCCAGTTGTCCACAAGTGCACAGTGACGGGAAGTCTACATGGCATGATGCATGACTGTCAGGTGTTGTGTGTGCATGTGATGTGCATGTACCATGATGCATGTGAGGCTCAGCCCCTCTTCTGATGTACCCACAGTGCCTTGTACACGTATGTGAATGTTTGTTGCACATGGCATGCATGTTTGTGCATGTGTGTTGCTTTCATTGACCTGCGTGTTGGGGAGGGTGATGACGGTTGTGACTTTTGACAGTGCCATTCATGTTCATTTGCTTTGTGTCAAGAAGACATTTGTTTGGTACACTGATGCTTGTGTTCAATGTCTCCCTATCCACAGTGCGATGGAGGAAGAGGGTGGAGATGGAGCTGTGGAGCACCACGACAGGGATGCCTCCACCAGGCAGACACACAGGGCCCAGTCATCCTCCCAGGCAACAACATCTTCCGGGAGCAAGGGTACTGGTGCCGCGTCTGCAACAACGGCCACAGCTCCTGAGGGGAGGCCCAAGAGGTGAAGTTGGTGGGTGGCTCCTCGGCAGCGGGAGGGACAGGTGAGCCCCCACAGGGGCAATCTGATGTGGAAGACAGTGAGGAGTCATCGAGGTTGATGGTGGATGAGGAGGAGGAGGAGGCCACATCAGCCCAGCACAAGGGGCCTGGCAGGGGTGATGAGGTAGGTGCAACTGATGCAGTCCAGGGTCAGAGGCAGGAGGCAGTTCATGTCACCGTGGAGGGGCCTGTGCCTAATCCTGTCCCTGACACTGCACCTGCATCAGTATGCACCTGCGGGCATGCCTCAGGCCAGACCCGTTCGCAGGTAGCGGATGTATCCACGTCAACTGACCTTCCACTACCTGCGGATGAGGCAATTCATGACAGGGTGGAGCCCATGCTAGCCAGGATCACGAGGCAGACAGGCGCCATTCAGGATGACATGCAGGTTTCCAATCGGGGGATTGCACGTCATCATGAAGAGGTCTGTCGCCTCATGAAATGGCTAGCTCAACTCACTGTCGCGAGTTTACTACGTGTGTTGGCCACTGAGGCGACCCCCTCCTCCTCTTCCTCCACTGTATGCCAGTCATCCTCCCTGCCGTCTTGGGGCCCAGATAACACAGGGGCCCCCTGTGGACCTGTCCCAACCACGGCGGCCACTCTGGTGGAGACCACATCCCTGACACAGTCGGGAGTCGGAGGATCAGCAGAGGTGGTCACCCCAGCAACAGGACCAGTGGCAATGGAGGTAGTGCAGGCACCTTGCAGCAGGGCATGTACACGACTGCCCCGGGGGATGTCATCATCCCGGAGGCAGTCTCAGAGGCGCAGGCACAGGGTTTATCGGCGGCAGCAGTCTCGAAGTAGGAGGAGACAGGACTCGGGGCCCTCAACATCACAGGGGCAGGTATCGGCTATTGGGCAGGAGGTTAACGTGAACCTTGGAACAAGGATATCTTCCCTGTTGCAGCATATTGACCAGCAAATCAGTGCAGAGTGGCAGTGGGCAGAGGGCGCAGGACTCACCATGGCCAGGGTGGAGAACACCCTGTGTCGGGCAGAGTTCCTCGAGGAGACTCACAGGGAGTTTGAGCAGAGCACGGAGTAGTCCCTGTGGGCCCTCGAGGGTAGAGCACAGGCCCGCCTCCGGGAGATAGATGCAGAGTTTGATGATGCCCTGGCCAGAACGCTTGGGAATGGTGATTCGTAGGACTAGCCCCGCTGCCTTTGTAAATAGTTCATTAGGGTTAGGTTTCATTTTTGTATTTTTTTTTACTTGGAGTTACTGGCCTTTGCTCTGCATCTTGTATATAGTTATTTTTAATAGGATTTTTAGGATGTTTGGTACATTTTTGGGATCATGGACCCGTGAACTTTGTAAATACTTTGGATGTTTTTGTTTTTAAGTAATGTTTTTATTTTTACCTTACCATGGAGCAATGATTTTATTCTGCATTTAATTTGGATTTTCATATGGAACAGTGGATATGGACCACATTTTGGAGTCTTTCATTTCTGAAATCAAATTTTTCTTTTTTTATGGAATGGCATTTCATTTGGATTGTTGATGCTGATTATCTCACTGATTTGATTTTAATGTGTTTCTTTTAAATTGTACGTCAATAATACATTTTTACAAGTTGGAGTAGAAGTGGTGTCTGCTCTCGATGTTTTGGTGCATGTTAAAATCGTACTTGACTGTATTAAGTGTCCCTGCTGTTGTGCAAAGTCGTTTGTGTGTGTGCAGACATGCATGCATGCATGTGTGAGTTTGTGCTTCCCATGCCATGGGGCATGTGATGGGGAACAGGACCAGTGAATGAGTGTTGAGGTGCACCGTGTGGGTGCAGTGTGTGGTGAGATTTTGGTGGATATATGCTACATGATTGAATGGTGGACAAATATGTTGGGTGGGGATACATGAGTCGGGGCCTGCCTGCAGGTTGCCGTCACTGATGGGGGGAAATGAGTCGAGCCTGCCTGCAGGTTGTCGTCACTGGTGGGGGGACATGAGTCGGGGCCTGTCTGCGGGGTATGTTGAAGGGTGGGCTGCCTGCGGGGTATGTTGATGGGTGATGGGGTGTCCCTTGTGATGTGGGCTGCCTGCGGGGTATGGTACCATGTGGCCTGCCTGCGGTTTGTTTGTTTATTTTATTTATATAGCTCTCCAGACCCAGAGGTAAAAGGGCACTTTTCGATAGGTTACAAAAAAAAATATATATATATATATATATATATATATATATATATATATATATATATATATATTTTGCAGTGATACATTTGTGCAGTTTTTAGACAGGTTACAAAAACAATATATATATAATTTGCAGTTATACATTTGTGCCATATGTACAGTATATACAGTTTGCATTGTTATAGTTAGAGTAAGGCAGTGTCGTCAGGCTTAAGAGATAGAAAATGGTAGAGTTAATTTTTCTCCAGTAACCAGCCAATGACTTGTTTCCTGAAAGGTTGAAATGATTCGATTGATTTAATGTTAAGTGGTAAGGTATTCCAGAGTTGAGAGGCCAGGGCCGTGAAGCTAGAACCTCCAGCTCTTTTTAAAGTAAATCTGGGCACTTTAAGGCATAGTGTGTTGGACAATTCTGATTTTAAGGTGAATTTGTTGGTGAGATAGGGTGGGGCGAGGTGGTTTAAGGCTTTGTAGGTGAGGCATATAGTTTTTAGGTCCATTTTTTGTTGTATAGAGAGCCATTTAAAGGATATTCTAGAGGTGGAGATGTGCTCTCGCCTGGGGATATTTAGTGCTGCTCGTAGCGCGTTATTTTGGAGTACCTGTAGTTTGTTGATTATGGATTGGTTGGCACCTAGGTAGAGGCTGTTGCAATAGTCCAGTTTGGACTGTATGAGAGCCCTAGCCAGCGTGAGACAACTATTGGTAGATAGGAAAGGCCTGCAGGCCCTGATCAATTTCCTAGAGACCCAAGCTACTCCTCACTGATGACGCCCAACAAGGCTGAAACATGTCTGGGGATGCTTGTGGTCTCATGCAGAAGGGATGTGACCTAGCAGTTCGGTTTTTCCCCTTCTGTAATGGCTTGGCAGGCTGAAAAACGATGGTCTGGAGGGTTGCCCAGAGCTTTGCCCGCGGTTATGATTAATTCAAAACCTTCCAGCCATCACCTTTCTGTTTTGCTAAAGTCACCCCCCGAGTGGGACGGGTATGCCCAAATGTGGGTCCTGAGTCTGCCGGGCCTAGAGACCCAAGCTACTCCTCACTGATGACGCCCAACAAGGTTGAAACATGTCTGGGGATGCTTGTGGTCTCGTGCAGAAGGGATGTGACCTAGCAGTTCGGGCTGGACTGCCTCTTTTGGGGTTGGACCAAGCCTGATTTGCATATGGTTTTTCCCCTTCTGTAATGGCTTGGCAGGCTGAAAAACGATGGTCTGGAGGGTTTCCCAGAGCTTTGCCCGTGGTTATAATTACTTCAAAACCTTCCAGCCATCACCTTTCTGTTTTGCCAATTTCCCAGTGTAGGCAGTGGCTGAGGCAGTCATATTAACTTGTTTGGCTAAGTTAGTATTAGCGTAGAGATAAAAGCCAAGGGTTTTCACATTTTTGACAATGGGAATTGTGTTACCGTCAATGATGATGTTGTTGTAGTTAGGGCTATGTTTCTGCAAGTTGTTGGGAGATCCGACAAGGTGAAGCTCAGTCTTCTCATCATTCAGGCAGAGGCCATGTGTGGCCATCCATGCCTTAATGATGGAGAAGATTTCATTTATCCTGATGACATCAGCACTGTAATTACCTGAGATGGTGAGGAGTATCTGGGTGTCGTCTGCGTAGTTGGTGTAGGTGACACCCAGATGGTCCAAGATGTCAAAGAGGGGCTTTCTAAAAATGTTGTACAGTGTGGGGGAAACACAAGAGCCTTGTGGGACACCGCAGGTAATAGGGATGTGGTATGCTGCTGCCGTTGATGAAAAAACACACGTTAGCCAAGAAGGATTGTATCCACATGACAGCAGAGGAGGAGAAGTGCGCTGCAGATGAGAGGTGGTTGCAGAATATTTTATGGTCGACCAGGTCGAAGGACGCTGAAAGGTCTAGAAGGAGTAGGATGGCGGCGTTACCTTTATCTTTAATATCATCAATCTGACTTTTGAGGTCAACAAGGGCAGTTTCTCTTCCGTGTTGAGGTCGAAAGCCAGATTGACGTATTCCTAGCAGTTGGTTGGTCTCTAGATAATCCTGAATTTGCAGGTAAGCTATTCTGTCAAGGATTTTTAGCAGAATTCGAACCATAGTGATGGGTCTGTAATTGGTGGGAATGGCCGGGTCTAGTGATTGTTTTTTAGCAGTGGGAGAACCCATGATTGTTTTAGGTTACTAGGTACTGAGTTAGTGGAGAAGGATACATTAATTTATTAGTTTAGAGACGAAGGGGGAGAGATCTCTAGCTGCATCTTTAATGATCTGGGCAGGGCAGCTGTCCCCTTTGCAGTTTGATGGTTTTAAGGAAGTTTTGATTTTTTGGACTTCTGGTATGGTTACCTTTTTGAACGTGAAGCCAGTGATAGTGTTTGTAGGTATGTTCGGGTATGTTCGGACTGGAGGGATTATTGCTAGCGAGTTGTTGTCGTTTGTCCTCAATTTTAGTTTGGAGCCCTGTGATTTTGTTGGCAAGGGCATTTTGGACGCTAGTGCACCAGAGTTTGTCTTTCACGCAAGTGTCCGTCGGAGGGTTGGGATTTTCTAGTTCCTTTAGAATAGTGAAAAGTTCTTTAGCACTGAAGCTTGCCTGGCTTGGTCTAACATAGGCATTCTTCTTGGTCCGGATTATCTCATTTTTGTAAAGGGAGGAGACGGTCATGAGTTAGGTTTTATTTTCAGCCGATGGGAACGTTTTCCAGAGGGTTTCCATCTTGGATTTCTTTTTTCTCAGTATTTTGAGTTCAGGTGTGTACCAGGAATTCAGGTGAGCTCTAGGTTTACCTTTTTGCAACTTTAGTGGGGCGATAGTGTTAATGGCATTGGTCATGGTTTCATTGTAGGTGTTAACCAATAGGTCGAGGTCAGCCGTGGCTGGGAGTGTATTTAGAGTAGGGTGGACCAGGGGTATTAGGGTTTCCACAGTAATGTGGTGCTTATTTCTGGTCGGACAGGCAGGTGCGTGGGGGCACTGTTTGAGATTAGGGTTGTCAATGTTAATATCAAGTGATATGAGGTAGTGGTCAGTCCAGGCGAGAGGTTGGGGGGTTTTGCAGGTGATATTGCAATTGAGGGCTGCAACCCAATCAATTATTCTACCTTTCTGATGAGTAGGTAGAGAGCTGAGTTGGGTGAAGTCATGCTCAGCTAGGGCATTGGCCAGGGAGGATGTTGGGGTGTCATTAGGGTCATTGTATCCCAACTTAAAATCACCAAGAATGATTTTTTGTGCTGAGGGTTTAGAGTTCTCGGCTATTAGAGAGGAGATGTCTTCCTCAAAAGGTACCAGAAGGACCTGGGGGTCTGTATATTAAATTAATGGTAATCGTACTCTTCAGGGTGGTTTGGAGTTTGCCATTGAGGTGCTAGCATGATTTAAGTGGGGGGGGGAGGTAACTGATCTGAGGTCTAATGAGGATTTAAATATGATTGCTACACCTCCTCTGTGAGCATTTGGTCTGTCAGCTCTGAGGATGGAGTATTTGTCGGGGACAGCTAGGGTTAGGTAGTGTCCTGCTGCCTCGTGTAACCAAGTTTCTGTTAAGGCAAGGAAGTTGAGGTTTTCAGATAGGATATCAGCGACTTCTGTGGGATGAGGAACAAGGGATCTGACATTAAGTAGAGCTCCTTTTAAGGGGTGGGGGACTTATGTTTGTTAGAGGCAGTGTCCTGATTGGTAGCCTTAGTTTTGGGAATTGTAGAAGGCTTAGTGGACCTGACATGGAGTCTAGCTCCTAATCTGCTGTTGCGGGTAGTGAAGCTAGGGTTGACTGAGGGGGGGGTAGCCTGGTAGTATGCTGTGTTTGAGGAGATTGGGATTGATGTTGGGGTAATCATCCTCTGTCAAGAGTGGAGCATTAGGCCTGTGTTGGCTCAGAGGTCTATCTGGGATAGTGTTAGCTGAGGTGTCAACTGAGTGTGAATGGCAGCTGTGAGGGAAGGGTAGTAGGGTGGGCAGGAAAGGTGTGGGGCAGGGGATGGGGTGGTGTCTTGGGCATCCAGGTTTGGCTAATCCATTGCTAAAGTAGAAGTAGCTATTACTGCTACATGGTACGTTGTTGTTCATGGCACAGTAAGGGAACATGATGAGCGTGAGCCAGGTGAGCATAGTTGTAGCTACGGGGTGAGCTAAGTTGTGGAGCTATGATAGGCAAAAGCAATTTAGGCTAGGCACATACAGGTGGGCACAGGTAGTAGATTTAACTAGACTATGTTAAATAGAGTCAGATTCGAAGTATGGTGATGGCATGCAAAAGTAGGCAAATTTGAATTAGCTAGTGGCATACAAGATAGACAACATTGAGTTTTGATGGTAGCATACAAGAGTAGGCAGATTCGGATTTTGCTGGTGGCAAAAAAAATAGGCAAATTCAAATTTAGCTAGAGGCATACAAAATGGGCAAATACAAATTAAGCTAGAGGTAGAAAAGTAAGCAGATTCAATTTTGCTAATGGCAAACAAAAATAGGCAAATTCGAATTTAGCTATCGGCGTACAAAATGGGCAAATACAAATTATGCTAGAGGCAGAAAAGTAAGCAGATTCAATTTTGCTAATGGCAAACAAAATGGGAAGATTCAAATTTAGCTAGAGGCATACAAAGCTGGGCAGATTAGAATTTAGCTAGAGGCATACAAAAATGGGCAGATTAGAATTTTGCTGGAGGCATGTAGTATAGGCAGAGTCTACTTTGGCCATATTTAACAAGATAGGCAGATTCGACTGTTCTACAGACATGCAGGATAGGTAGTCAATAGTCTAATTACAATATTGGCAGATTAGAGCCTGTTAGTATAGCTGTAGGGGTCACTGTGACCATAAAGTGAGGCATTAAGTGCTCATATAAAGGCATAAGGCAATGTTGTCAAGCAGGGGTACATAGCAACCTCGTAGAGCAAGATTTGGGCATTACAGTTTTTAGGCGGTTTTTAGTCAAAATGCGGCAAAGACCTGATGTCGTAGATTGAAAATACAGGGAAAGGAAGTAGAGAATTAGGGAGCTACATAGCGCAGTTAGGCATAGAATAACATTTGACTTAGTGCAGTAGGGTACAATGCAGTGAGTTATTTTCCTCTAGAGCAAATGTCCAGTTTGTAGTACATAGCTTATGTACAGAGGATGCTATAGAGTTAGCTGTGGCGGTTGAAGAGTAGGAAGTCCGAGTATATGAAGGCTGAAGCTCAATGGTTTGAGCAGAGGTGTAGTGAGAGCCTGAAGAAAGTTTATATAGGCAGTTGGCTGTGTGATGGAATAATAGCACACTTACCCTGGATAGATAGGCATCAAAGGAGAGGCAGGGATCGTGGCCCTAGGCTCGACGGCTTAGACAGGCTTGAGACAGGCAGAGGTGCCTCTGTTGTGTGCCTTAGTTTGTGGGCCGGCTCAAAGCCTGCCGGCTTGTGGTTGGCTACAGGTTGCGGTGTGTGGTCACGGGTGATGGGGGGGTCCCTTGTAGTGCAGGCTGCCTGCGGGTATGGTCACGGGTGTTGGGGGGTCCCTTGTGGTGTGGGCTGCCTGCGGGTAGAGTCACAGGTGATGGGGGTCCCTTGTGGTCTGGGCTGCCTGCGGGTATGGTCACGGTTGATGGGGGTTCCTTGTGGTGTGGGCTGACTGTGGGTATGGTCACGGTGATGGGGGTCCCTTGTGGTGGGGGCTTCCTGCGGGGTATGGTTACAGGTGATGGGAGGGGTCCATTGTGGTGTGGGCTGTCTGCGGGGTATGGTCACGGGTGATGGGGAGTGCCTTGTGGTGTGGGCTGCCTGCGGGTATGGTCACGGTGGATGGGGGGGTTCCTCGTGGTGTGGGTTGCCTGCAGGTTATGGTCACTGGTGATGGGGGGGGGGTCCCTTGTGGTGTGGGCTACCTGTGGGTATGGTCATGGGTGATGGGGGTTCCTTGTGGTGTGGGTGCCTGTAGATATGGTCACTGGTGATGGGGTCCCTTGTGGTGGGGGCTTCCTGCGGGGTATGGTCACAGGTGATGGGAGGGGTCCCTTGTGTTGTGAGCTGCCTGTGGGAATGGTTACGGGTGATGGGGGGGTTCCTTGTGGTGTGGGCTGCCTGCGGGTATGGTCACGGTGATGGGGGGTACCTTGTGGTGGGGGCTTCCTGCGGGGTATGGTCACAGGTGATGGGAGGGGTCCCTTGTGGTGTGGGCTGTCTGCGGGTATGGTCACGGGTGATGGGGAGTGCCTTGTGGTGTGGGCTGCCTGCGGGTATGGTCACGGGTGATGGGGGGGTTCCTCGTGGTGTGGGTTGCCTGCAGGTTATGGTCACTGCTGATGGGGGGGTCCCTTGTGGTGTGGGCTACCTGTGGGTATGGTCATGGGTGATGGGGGTTTCTTGTGGTGTGGGTGCCTGTAGGTATGGTCACAGGTGATGGGGTCCCTTGTGGTGGGGGCTTCCTGCAGGGTATGGTCACAGGTGATGGGAGGGGTCCCTTGTGTTGTGAGCTGCCTGCGGGTATGGTCACGGGTGATGGGGAGTCCCTTGTGTTGTGGGCTGCCTGCGGGTAGAGTCACAGGTGATGGGGGTCCCTTGTGGTGTGGGCTGCCTGTGGGTATGGTCACGGGTGATGATGGTTCCTTGTGGTGTGGGCTGCCTGCGGGTATGGTCACGGGTGATGGGAGGGTCCCTTGTGGTGTGGGCTACCTGCGGGTATGGTCACGGGTGATGGGGGTTCCTTGTGGCGCGGGGTGCCTGTGGGTATGTTCACAGGTGATGGGGGGTCTCTTGTGGTGTGGGCTGCCTGTGGGTATGGTCACGGGTGATGGGGAGTCCCTTGTGGTGTGGGCTGCCTGCGGGTATTGTCATGGGTGATGGGGGGGTTCCTTGTGGTGTGGGTTGCCTGCAGGTTATGGTCACTGGTGATGGGGGGTCCCTTGTTGTGTGGGCTACCTGCGGGTATGGTCATGGGTGATGGGGGGGTTCCTTGTTGTGTGGGGTGCCTGTAGGTATGGTCACAGGTGATGTGGGGTCCCTTGTGGTGGTGGCTTCCTGCGGGGTATGGTCACAAGTGATGGGATGGGTCCCTTGTGGTGTGGGCTGCCTGCGGGCATGGTCACGGGTGATGGGGAGTCCCTTGTGGTGTGCGCTGCCTGCGGGTATGGTCACGGGTGATGGGGGGACCCTTGTGGTGTGGGCTGCTTGGGGGTTATGGTCACAGGTGATGGGGGTCCCTTGTGGTGTGGGCTGCCTGCGGGTAGAGTCACAGGTGATGGGGGTCCCTTGTGGTGTGGGCTGCCTGTGGGTATGGTCACGGGTGATGGGGGGGTTCCTCGTGGTGTGGGTTGCCTGCAGGTTATGGTCACTGGTGATGGGGGGGTCCCTTGTGGTGTGGGCTACCTGTGGGTATGGTCATGGGTGATGGGGGTTCCTTGTGGTGTGGGTGCCTGTAGGTATGGTCACAAGTGATGGGGTCCCTTGTGGTGGGGGCTTCCTGCGGGTATGGTCACAGGTGATGGGGAGTCCCTTGTGTTGTGGGCTGCCTGCGGGTAGAGTCACAGGTGATGGGGGTCCCTTGTGGTGTGGGCTGCCTGTGGGTATGGTCACGGGTGATGATGGTTCCTTGTGGTGTGGGCTGCCTGCGGGTATGGTCACGGGTGATGGGAGGGTCCCTTGTGGTGTGGGCTACCTGCGGGTATGGTCACGGGTGATGGGGGTTCCTTGTGGCGCGGGGTGCCTGTGGGTATGTTCACAGGTGATGGGGGGTCTCTTGTGGTGTGGGCTGCCTGTGGGTATGGTCACGGGTGATGGGGAGTCCCTTGTGGTGTGGGCTGCCTGCGGGTATTGTCATGGGTGATGGGGGGGTTCCTTGTGGTGTGGGTTGCCTGCAGGTTATGGTCACTGGTGATGGGGGGTCCCTTGTTGTGTGGGCTACCTGCGGGTATGGTCATGGGTGATGGGGGGGTTCCTTGTTGTGTGGGGTGCCTGTAGGTATGGTCACAGGTGATGTGGGGTCCCTTGTGGTGGTGGCTTCCTGCGGGGTATGGTCACAAGTGATGGGATGGGTCCCTTGTGGTGTGGGCTGCCTGCGGGCATGGTCACGGGTGATGGGGAGTCCCTTGTGGTGTGCGCTGCCTGCGGGTATGGTCACGGGTGATGGGGGGACCCTTGTGGTGTGGGCTGCTTGGGGGTTATGGTCACAGGTGATGGGGGTCCCTTGTGGTGTGGGCTGCCTGCGGGTAGAGTCACAGGTGATGGGGGTCCCTTGTGGTGTGGGCTGCCTGCGGGTATGGTCACGGGTGATGGGGGTGTTCCTTGTGGTGTGGGCTGCCTGCGGGTATGGTCACAGTGATGGGGGGTCCCTTGTGGTGGGGGCTTCCTGCGGGGTATGGTCACAGGTGGTGGGAGGGGTCCCTTGTGGTGTGGGCTGCCTGCGGGTATGGTCAGGGGTGACGGGGAGTCCCTTGTGGTGTGGGCTGCCTGCGGGTATGGTCACGGGTGATGGGGGGGTTCCTCGTGGTGTGGGTTGCCTGCAGGTTATGGTCACTGGTGATGGGGGGTCCCTTGTGGTGTGGGCTACCTGTGGGTATGGTCATGGGTGATGGGGGTTCCTTGTGGTTTGGGTGCCTGTAGGTATGGTCACAGGTGATGGGGTCCTTTGTGGTGGGGGCTTCCTGCGGGGTATGGTCACAGGTGATGGGAGGGGTCCCTTGTGGTGTGGGCTGCCTGCGGGTATGGTCACGGGTGATGGGGAGTCCCTTGTGGTGTGGGTTGCCTGCGGTTATGGTCACGGGTGATGGCGGGACCCTTGTGGTGTGGGCTGCCTGCGGGTTATGGTCACAGGTGATGGGGTTCCCTTGTGGTGTGGGCTGCCTGCGGGTAGAGTCACAGGTGATGGGGGTCCCTCGTGGTGTGGGCTGACTGCTGGTATGGTCACGGGTGATGGGGGGTTCCTTGGGGTGTGGGCTGCCTGCGGGTATGGTCATGGTGATGGGGGTCCCTTGTGGTGGGGGCTTCCTGCGGGGTACTGTCACAGGTGGTGGGAGGGGTCCCTTGTGGTGTGGGCTGCCTGCGGGTATGGTCACGGGTGATGGGGGTTCCTCGTGGTGTGGGTTGCCTGCAGGTTATGGTCACTGGTGATGGGGGGGGTCCCTTGTGGTGTGGGCTACCTGTGGGTATGGTCATGGGTGATGGGGGTTCCTTGTGGTGTGGGTGCTTGTAGGTATGGTCACAGGTGATGGGGTCCCTTGTGGTGGGGGCTTCCAGCGGGGTATGGTCACAGGTGATGGGAGGGGTCCCTTGTGTTGTGAGCTGCCTGCGGGTATGGTCAGGGGTTATGGGGAGTCCCTTGTGTTGTGGGCTGCCTGCGGGTAGAGTCACAGGTGATGGGGGTCCCTTGTGGTGTGGGCTGCCTGCGAGTATGGTCACGGGTGATGGGGGTTCCTTGTGGTGTTGGCTGCCTGCGGATATGGTCACGGGTGATGGGAGGGTCCCTTGTGGTGTGGGCTACCTGCGGGTATGGTCACGGGTGATGGGGGTTCCTTGTGGTGCGGGGTGCCTGTGGGTATGTTCACGGGTGATGGGGGGTCCCTTGTGGTGTGGGCTGCCTGCGGGTATGGTCACGGGTTATGGGGAGTCCCTTGTGGTGTGGGCTGCCTGCGGCTATGGTCACGGGTGATGGGGGGGTTCCTTGTGGTGTGGGTTGCCTGCGGGTTATGGTCACCGGTGATGGGGGGTCCCCTGTTGTGTGGGCTACCTGCGGGTATGGTCATGGGTGATGGGGGGTTCCTTGTTGTGTGGGGTGCCTGTAGGTATGGTCACAGGTGATGGGGGGTCCCTTGTGGTGGGGGCTTCCTGCGGGGTATGGTCACAAGTGATGGGAGGGGTCCCTTGTGGTGTGGGCTGCCTGCAGGTATGGTCACGGGTGATGGGGGGACCCTTGTGGTGTGGGCTGCCTGCGGGTTATGGTCACAGGTGATGGGGGTCCCTTGTGGTGTGGGCTGCCTGCGGAGTATGGTCACTGGTGATGGGGGGGTCCCTTGTGGTGTGGGCTGTCTGCCGGTATGGTCATGGGTGATGGGGGACCCCTTGTGGTGTGGGCTGCCTCAGGGTATGGTCACAGGTGATGGGGGATTCCTTGTGGTGTGGGCTGCCTGTGGGTATGGTCATGAGTGATGGGGGTCCCTTGTGGTGTGGGCTGACTGCGGGTATGGTCACGGGTGATGGGGGCTCCTTGTGGTGTGGGATGCCTGCAGTTATGGTCGTAGGTGATGAGGGCATCCCTTGTGGTGTGGGCTGCCTGTGGGGTATGGTCACTAGTGATGGGAGGGTCCCTTGTGGTGTGGGCTGCCTCCGGGGTATGTTCACGGGTGATGGGGGGTCCTTTGTGGTGTGGGCTGCATGCGGGTATGGTCACGGGTGATGGGGGGTCCAATGTGATGTGGGCTGCCTGCGGCATATGGTCATGGGTGATGGGGGATCCCATGTGGTGTGGGCTGCCTGCGGGTATGGTCACGGGTAATGGGGGGTCCCTTGTGATGTGGGCTGCCTGCGGGTATGGTCAAGGGTGATGGGGGATTCCTTGTGGTGTGGGCTGACTGCGGGTATGGTCACGGGTGATGGGGGTTCCTTGTAGTGTGGGCTGCCTGCGGGTATGGTCATGGGTAATGAGGGGATCCCTTGTGGTGTGGGCTGCCTGTGGGGTATGGTCACTTTTGATGGGGGGTCCCTTGTGGTGTGGGCTGCCTGTGGGGTATGGTCACTTTTGATGGGGGGTCCCTTGTGGTGTGGGCTGCCTGCGGGGTATGGTCACGGGTGATGGGGGGTACCTTGTGGTGTGGGCTGCCTGCAGGTATGGTCATGGGTGATGGGGGGTCCCAGGTGATGTGGGATGCCTGCGGGATATGATCACGGGTGATGGGGGGGTCCCATGTGGTGTGGGCTGACTGCGCGGTGTGTTCTCGGCTGATGGCAGCACACGCGGTCCTTTCCGCGCGATTTGGCTGGCACGAACGGGGTATGCAATTTCATGGGGTTACGGAAGTGCCTTTTCATGTGATTAGGCCGGCGCAAGCGGGGTACATGATTTTGCGGGTATACGCGAGGGCCTTTTCACACGATTTGGCTGGCGCGAGCGGGGTACGCGATTTTGTGGGCATATGCAAGGGCCTTTTCACCCGATTTGGCTGGCGTGAGCGTGGTATGCGATTTGGCATGGGTACGCGAGGGCCTTTTCACGTGATTTGGCTGGTGCGAGCGGGGTTTGCAATTTCGCAAGGACCGTTTTGCACGATTTGGCTGGTGCGAGCGGGGTACCCGATTTCGCAGGGATACGCGAGGGGCTTTTCACGCGATTTGGCGGCTGGCGCGAGCGGGGTATGCGATTTCACAGAGTTACGCAAAGGCCTTTTCACGCGGTTTGGCTGGCACGAGTGGGGTACGCAATCTCTCAGGGGTACGCGAGGGCCTTTTCGCGCGATTTGGCTGGCGCGAGCGGGGTATGCTATGATTTTTCACGCAATTACCATTGATGGGGACTGAGTGCTGGGCCACGGATGCCGCGGGGCCTTGTGCCGTATTGGACATTTCACTGGCTTTTTCCTACTCAATAGGCGGTGTTGGGGGCTTACTGGCGCAGATGGTTGTTCACTGTGCCACGGCTGGTAATGGCTCAGGAAATCCATGAATACGCATTGTGCTCAGATGCTGCTCTGAGCCCCGGCTAGCGCACACGTGGCGCATAATCCCTCGCGGCGCGCAGCGCTTGCTCTGCTTCTGCGCTGGAATCTATGAATCGGGTCCTTCATTTTACAGTGCTTTTTTTCCTTTTGTATGTTATGCCGCTTTGTTTTCCAACCATTTGCTATAGGTGGTTAATCAGTGTTGTTCGAAAGTATGCATGGGAAAAAAAATACCACAGTATTTCCCATTAACAAATGGCAAGACGGTTAAAATGTAGTGACTGATTGTTATTTGACATCACATATTATTTGAGCAGCCTTATTGGGATTCTATGACAAGACTGGAGGCAAGCATTATGCTTCAACTTCTTTAATTCACTACTCTTCAGCAGTTTCAACAAAACTCAAAAAGCCATAACAAACACTGAAAACAGTCTGAACAGACTTTTCTTCCATTTGAACTACAATCCCCATAGTCTCTGTAGTCCATCACACTCCATGCCTAGTAATAACCACTTCCTGTCCCTGGGCTCCTCCTCTTCTTTTACTGTTCTTCAAGCAAATAAGTACTATTTCCGGTTATCTCCCTATTGTGTATGGAAATGTGTTTATTTCAGCAAGTAGGGTAGATATAGCGGTATAGAAATTGCTAGAATAGAGCAGGCAAGAAACGTGCATGCGTAGATCTTCAGATCGTGTATTTTAACACAAACGTAGGCTGCGCAGCGGCACGCAGTGTAGAGTACAGAGCGATTCGTAGCTCAAAGGTACAGATAGCTCGTTTTTACAAGCTGCCTTACCCACGACTCGCGCGCCTCGTGCCATATATCCGGCATGTTAGGGGAGTTAGCCGCGAGCGGGTAAGTAGAAGCGGTTAGCAGGGCCGCTCAAGGCTGTGCCCGGCTCCCCTCCCTTGCGGAGTCGTAAACCTCGGGGAACCCAAGCGCCGTGTAGCGGCCCCCTCCCTTTGGGAGGGGGGAGTCTGTGGTGCGTGAGGAGATCCTCGCGGCCTCCACCTTTGTGGGGGCGAAGCCAGTGGGTGCCTGCTTCTGTATTCGCATTCGTTTATGCGACACGGAGCAGTGCGCTCGTAATGAGCCAGGCCCGGCGGTGATTGTAAGATTTTCTAAAACACACAAGAGCACTAGAATTGCCTAATGGTATGGTATTTTGTTATTCATGTCAAGCACATATGAACTAAAGGATTTTCTATTTATGAATAACCATCCACAGTCAGCACAAGGAATTGTGGAACCTGATAATGACATGGGGATATATGTCAAGAACTTGCAATTGGAAAAATCTATGCACATATAAATGTATGGATTATCCTTCCTCTTCCCCAATGTTTTAGGAAGCAACAACATTGCTAAAGAAATATATTGACGTAATATATGTCCATCGAGTTGTATCTCTGAAAAAATCCATCCTGCAGGACAAGTAAGCATAACCTTGACATGTGTTTTTAATTTTTTTTTTTTTACAGAAGAATAATGTTCTGTAGTACTACTGAAGATCTTTTGTTAAATACATTAGTAAACACATATTTTCATTTTCGCTTTGCCTTCCCAATGGATGCAATTTTATTGGAATATTATGTGAATAATGATGACAACATCATAGGTCAATTGACCAGCTGCAGATTTGAAAAAGATAAATCAATCAACCTATTACGTCATGATCATCTCAGAGGCGAGCCAAAAAACCTCTGGTCTGGTTGGGGCAGTTTCAGAAGCGTGCTGATATGTCTGTTCCAGGTGCAAAATCAACTAGGCAATTGGATGCATATTTTCTGACATTTGTCATTTCTGCAAATATGTTTTTCAAGATATCAGTAGCATGATGATGGTACATCGCTCTAAAACAGCACTTCCATTGTACAGATATGATTTGAAAACATTATAAGCATTAACTTTATTTGCATTAATATGATTGGGGCATTATCAATTTTTATTCAACAAGGGTGGTGCGCTGTAATATCTTCCATGCAGATATAGTATCAACACATTTTTTAGATGATGTACTTGCAGAAAGAAATCGTTGAGACATACAAATAAATTGTTAGAAGAATGGGTTTAGGGACCAAATTACTCAACTATACTAACAGATTCACCCGAAGAAATTGATAGAATGCTACATTTTCTTGAGGAAATATGAAAATAATGAGATAATGTTCTGTTGACACCGTCAATGTGCTTAACATGTTCAACTGGATATCATTTTGAACCTTGCAAAAGTATACATTATTAACTTGTGTGAGGAAGTAGGGTGCACAAAGGAGCCAGCGGACTACACTAAAGTAGTGGATGCTGGACCCAGATGATGTATTCTTGCGTTCCCAAGACCACTCCACTTGGGTCCTTACACTAAGGCAGCGGGCAGTCACATGAGTGCTCACACCCCCATACTATGATCCCATGAACACCAAGAGGGCAGCAAGAGGACAACTCACAGTTCCACCATCTCCACATATGCCCAAAAGCACCAAAAGAGTAGTCACAGGAGCATTCACAACCCCACCACTTGTACAGATATCCAGAGTCATCTGGGGCAGAAGGGGCATGAAAAATACCCAAAGACATTCCTTTCCATGAGGCCACACCTTTAGAGAACCTTTAAAGATCCCTCGCTAGACCAAAGCACTCCTCCTAGGAAAGAAATTCTTCTACTTTAAAGAAAAAAAGTTGGAAAAAATTGAAAAGGCTCCGGTGAGCCATGAAACATATTTCTTTCTTCAACACAGATGCTGAGGGAAAAATGTCCTAGTATGAGCCATACTCAGGCAGACCAACAAACTCCTGTGGATTTAAAAATGTCCATGAACTAAATGAGACAGCGTCAGAGCATTGACCCTGTCGGTGGTGGGGGGTAATAGGAGCTCCTGCAAGCCTGGACTAGGAAGTGTACCAGAAAATATGCCAGAGACTGTCCTATCCCAGAGGTAAGGTGAGGGAATTGAGAGGGCCCAGTCCCAGAACGCCCTGAATGTGCCTTGAGTGTGAAGACGGGTAACATTCTCAATCACCAATGCCATGCAGCCTCCATTCTAGCCTGTGTTCTCTTTATTTTCTTTCAGAAATTCCAAGACCAGCATGTACAGCCATAGCATACCAATTGAGCCCAGGGCACCATTGGCGAGAGCCAATGAGACCAGTACTGATCCCGACATCCCGGCGCCTGCCATCAAAGGGAAGCATCACTCACTGCAGCGTAGATTAATCGGAACGCCAAACCGTCATCCAGATGAGAAAAGCACAGAAACTGTTTATTTTAATTTTATTTATTGGTCATTTGCATGGCGTCTATACATCAAAAAATGTTTCCAGGTGCCACAAGACAAAAAAAAAGGGGGGACAGAGGAGATAAAACAGTAACGGTCCTACTAGGCCTTGTGACATTCGATTGTGCAGGTGCAGTATCAGTAAGCGCAGGGAGAAGGGAAGAGGGAGAAGTGCAGGGGAAAGAGTGGCCCAGAGCTGGGTAAGTGTTAAGGGAGGCCCAAGAGGACAAGTCCTCGGGGAAGAAGGAATGGGTGGGTTCTAGTGCAAAGGTGTGTGGGGAGAACCATACACAGTAGGCTAATCGTGGAAGGGTTCCCAAAGGTAAATGCTGGTAAGGGAAAAGGGAATGACTGGGCGAAGGAGGGTATGCTGTAGTAAGACTTATAAGGGACACAGGCAACCAGACATAGAGGCAGGTGGAAACTGGCAGGTGAGGGGTAGAGGGAAGAAGGAGGAGAAAAGGAAGGTCTTGAGAAGCTTCCCAAACTTAAGGAGATACGACTCAAGCCGTAGAGGGGCACGGAGGCCTTTCCTGAGGGAGGCTCCTGCTGAAGAAAGAGATCTACCCCCACTGTCTGCTTGGAGAAACATCTGACCTGCAGATAGTTAAAGGTAGAATACCAAAAGACTCTAGAAGGGAGTATTTAGGGAGAGAGAGTTGGATGTAGTGAGGTCTCAGGCCCCAGAAAGCCTTGTGGATGATGCAGACGGTCTTGGATTTGATCCTTGCAGCCACAGGGAGCCAGTGGCGAGATTTCTGGGCTGTAGAGATGTGGTCCCTGGGCTTGAGGCCAAGGATAAATCTTGCCGTCTTATTCTGGATTATTTGAAGAGGGCGGAGGGCAGATGGAGGAGAGATTATGACAAAAAAGGATTGTGGGGTGGGAGGCACAACAGAATTTAAAGAGTTAACATTCAGCAAATTAAATGGTGAGCTGTGAGATCATCATTTGATATTTAGATTATAAATTAGTTCAACTTCAGGTGCAGCTGGGTAAATCTCGAGGCCACTCGAGATCCAAACAAATAGCACAAAGAACAAACACTGAATGTCGCCAGCCGGTAACCCTGTGCTGCACTCTTAGAGGGATATGGTCCCAGAGGAATTTATGACCAACCGAGATCAGGAGCCTCCCAAAAGGGAGACAGCTATCTCTATTGACCAATGTTGTCAATATTTTAAATTCAATGTATCCCATTCGTAATTCACTTGACTTAACACAATAGCACACATACATGCATGCATGCATCAAAGATCCTGCCCTCCTGATTTAGCACAGTCGAGAACCACAAGACTGTAAATACAGGTCGGACAGGTATGTAAAATATTTTTATATCCACATTAATAAGTAACACACTGTACAGAGACAGTGTAGAGGGGAAATAATGATTAAAAGAAAAACTTACATCAATCATTTTGAAAACAGTGTCATACCCAAGCTGATGAGTTGCTCAAGTAAAACAAAAGATTAAGGGCGTAATTCATGGATTATTTGCGCCAAAAAAACAGGATTTGTGCGCCATTCTGCCCGCAAATCCACATTTGCTAAACAGGGATTTGCAGGCAGAATGGCGCACAAATCCCGTTTTTTTCGGCACAAATAATCCATGAATTACCCCCTAAATCCCCTCATTCAGAATATCAAAAAGATGCATAAACATATAAATACATTTATGTATTGCAGATATGAACAGTACAATTCCTTCTGCTCAATAAATCATCCTAAACACTCCTATTAGGTCAGTGCCAACGCGTTTCGGAATTCCACTGAATCCATCTTCAGGGCAGGATGTGTAAAGTATTTCTTACTGTATCTCCTAAAAAGATGAAAATGGCCAATTAGGTTTGTGTGAATCGTTAATAAGGTAAAGACTTGGGATCCAGTGCTAAAACACTAACCTTGTATTTGGAGCAATAGAAGACACTGGCTTCTACCTGCATTATAAACACATAACCTACATTACTAGAAATCAATTAATAAAATGTAAAATGACATGCCTTACAGTGTAGAATATTTGCTATGCTGGTGTCCCTACTCACCCGGTCAGAAGACAAGCTTCAATGAATGAATCCCAAACCATGAAAAATGATCCAGCTCTCCTTTCAGTAGATGGGGAAAAAGCTTTTGACAGGGTGGAATGGGGCTTTCTCAGGGCAATTCTCCGCAAAGTTGGAATAGGCCCAAAACTCAGGGGAGGGATCCAGGCGGTGTACACGTCACCCAAAGCCTTGGTTTTTGTTAACAGCGAATATTCTCGCTGGTTTGAGTTGGGTAGGGGGACACGACAGGGTTGCCCGCTCTCAGCAATCCTCTTAGCTCTCTCGATAGAACCTTTTGCTCAGAAACTAAGAGACGACCCCCAGGTACAGGGACTCATATTGGGACCCACAGAATACAAAGCCACCTTATACGTGGGCGACTTACTATTGCATGTTACAAACCCTATGTCCGTTATCCCTAGAGCAATCCAGCTGATAAAAGAGTACGACACCCTCTCGGGTTTCAAAATCAATGAGGCAATATCAATCTTGTTTCCCCTGCAAGAAATTACACAGGCAGACGTTGACAGACTCTCCTCTCTGGGCCTTATCCTTGAAAATGTGAAGTTCAAATACCTCTGCATAAAGATTACAAGAAACCTATTTAAACTTTACGAAGCCAATTTCCCACCCCTTCTCCTAAAATTCCAGGTGGACTTTACCAGATGGAAGAAACTCACAATATCATGGATGGGAAGACTTAATGCGATAAAAATGGTATGTCTCCCTCGCTTCCTGTATCTCTTCCAAATGCTCCCCATAAGAATACCTAACACTTTCTTTGAAGAGGCCAAAAGAGCCATGGTGAAGTTTCTGTGGGATGGCAAAAGAGTGAGGGTAGCCTATGATACTTTAACTTTGCCCAAGGATAAGGGGGAATGGGACTGCCAGACCTAAAAAAATACTATGAAGCCGCCCAACTCCGAATTTTGATCCCCCAGCTGTGAAACTGTAAAGAACCCCAATGGGTGGCGATGGATAATCACTACCTGTCACCGGCAATGGTCTCTGAGTGGCTATGGGTCCCGAGAACTAAATTAGTACGGAGACTAAGAGATCACCCGATACTGGGGACTATTTGGGAAATATGGAGGGCAAGAAGAGATATGGTGGGCATAACTTCATGGCCATCCCCCCTGAGTCATCTATGGGTACTTGGCATCAGAGAAAAAATTCCGAATTTAGAAAGATTTCAAACCTGGTTTGAAGCGGGCCTGAAGAGGGCGGGTCAACTTTGGAAACAATGGTCCTTTATTACTATTACTGAACTGGGTGTGAACCTAGGGCTGGGCCCCCTCCCGATCATCCACTTCTTACAGATCAAAGGGGCTCTGACCAGAACCGAATGGAAAGACAAAGTGGATAGAGAGCTCACCCCCTTTGAAAAGCTCCTGAACTCCAGAACGGAAATGAAGGGTTCGATATCCGCTATGTACAGGGAATTGTTTGAGGCAGGAAGGGGTTCCACGTTAAATATGAAGAACAGATGGGAAAGGGATCTTGGGGAAGGGATTGACCCGAACATGTGGGCTAGGATTTGCAGGTCCGCCCCTCAGGCCTCTATAGCTGCCCAATACAAACTGCATGCGATAAAATTATAAAAACAAAGAGGTGATGGCTGGAAGGTTTAGAATGAATCCTAACCACTGGCAATGCTCTGGGCAACCGTCTAGACCACCGTTCTAGCAGTTTGGGCTGGACTACCCCTTTGGGGGTGGGACCAAGCTTGATTTGCATATGGTCTTTCCCCTTTTGTAATGGCTTGGCAGGCAAAGAACGATGGTCTGGAGGGTTGCCCAGAGTGATGCCAGAGGTTAGGATTCATTCAAAACCTTCCAGCCATCACCTCTTTTGTTTTGCTATTGTCACCCCGAGTGGGACGGGTATGCCCAGACGTGGGTCCCATGCCTGCTGGGCCTAGAGACCCAAGCTACTCCTCACTGATGACACCCAACAAGGCTGAAACATGTTTGGGGATGCTTGTGGTCTCCTGCAGAAGGGATGTGACCTAGCAGTTCGGGCTGGACTACCCCTTTGGGGGTGGGACCAAGCCTGATATGCATATGGTCTTTCCCCTTTTGTAATGGCTTGGCAGGCGAAGAACGATGGTCTGGAGGGTGTCCCAGAGCGATGCCAGAGGTTAAGATTTATTCTAAACCTTCCAGCCATCACCTCTTTTGTTTTGCTATTGTTACCCCGAGTGGGACGGGTATGCCCAGACGTGGGTCCCGTGCCTGCTGGGCCTAGAGACCCAAGCTACTCCTCACTGATGACGCCCAACAAGGCTGAAACATGTTTGGGGATGCTTGTGGTCTCCTGCAGAAGGGATGTGACCTAGCAGTTCGGGCTGGCCTACCCTTTTGGGGATGGGACCAAGCCTGATTTGCATATGGTCTTTCCCCTTTTGTAATGGTTTGGCAGGTGAAGAACGATGGTTTGGAGGGTTGCGCAGAGCGATGCCAGAGGTTAAGATTCATTCTAAACCTTCCAGCCATCACCTCTTTTGTTTTGCTATTGCGATAAAATTATTACACAGGTGTCAATATGACCCTCTCAGGCTCTCCAGAATGTTTCAGTCATTAAGCCCACTATGCTGGCGTAAGTGTGGGGGAATAGCGGACCAATGGCACATGTGGTGGAACTGCCCCAGGATTAAGATCTTTTGGAGTGTGGACTTGGGGTGGATCAGAGACCTCGATGGACTCCCAAGGCCTGCAGATCCCTTTTTAGTTCTCTTTGGATTCGAGCAATGTGAAGATGAAAAAGAGAGAATCAAAGGCCTAGCTGCCCATTTACTATTAGCAGCTCGCGCCACTTTAGTCACCAAATGGAAGTCCAAACAAACCCCGAGCAAGAGCGAATGGATTAATGTTGCATCAAACATGTGCGTCATGGAAAAGATCACAGCAACACTACATGGGAAAACGACCCAGTGTGACATAATGTGGGGAGATTTTGTAAGTAAGTACATGCTAATCCCTAATTTGCAAACTATGTACTGTATTTGGTAAGCCGCACCTCTCCCCCTGTAGGGAACACCTCACCCTGTTTTACTGGAAAAGACATACAATAAGACTCAGAGGACTTCATGCTTAAATAGCTCATGTCAGTGTGAACACCAGGGAGAAAATAAAAAGGAAAAAAGAGGACATAAAGTGCATCTAACAAGTGGCGCTCTCTATCTGTTGTATATAAATATTGAAGAGTTATTGAAGGTGGGGACAGAGGATATTGGATGGGAGGGGGTGGTGGGACGAAAAAGGGGAAGTTATTTTCTGAACAAAGTACAGGTTTTTTCCTCCTTGTTCTGGAGGGTGGGACTATTTAACTCAGGTATGTTCCACAGGATTTAGTTGTTTCTTGAAAAATGTTTTGCAATGTACCTTTAAATGACTTTGAAAATCTTAATAAACTCAACAAAAAAAAAAAGAAGAAGACAAGCTTCAACCCCCAGGTATAAGTGTGTTGCAGGTCGGTTACTTCCAAACTTGAGAACTAGAAATAGAAAAATACAAAAATACAATTGGGGCTATAGTGAGCATTGAGAAATTCACGCAATCTCTGCATGTAGCTTAGCTTAGTTTTACATGCTACTCATATCTCATAGTGCTGTTCGATTAGGTAAACCGCGGTATAAATGTGCCCATGTAGCATGTGCTCTCGTGATATCTAGATGATCATTACTACCCCTCACTAAAGAGCACATCTGAAACCCACTCAAGGGGTGTACAGCAATGAATAGCAAGCCTGTCAGGTTGGAAAACACTCACCTCAAAGTCCTTACACCGGAGTCGAGCCGCCCGGCAAACAGACGCGCTGTCTGACACGGCTCTGTGTTATTGGTTTTGCGCGCCTTGCCCATGGTCACCATCTTGGTTTGGGACTGGGTAAATCGAGTGGACTAGAACCAGCCCACTCGTATATCCACTATCCCGTATCGCTCTCGTAATCACCAGCATACAATCGTGTCTCATACAATTAGCTTAAGGCACCAGTGTAGTGCCGCTGCCTGATCAATGTGCTGGTCCGCATCTCGACTGTGTCCGTGTTGCGGACACGGCATCCATTTTGGGTGCACGGCTGTGGTCAAGGAAGCCTCCTCAACTGGCCGGCCGACTTATACAGAAGAACATTTTTTGATGTGTTCCTAAAGGGGACCCTCAATTGTGACAAGAAATAAAATTAGAATAAAAATAAAAAATACAACTATCCGTAATGCTTGTTATTAGTGACCAGATGACTGTAAATAAAAAATAATGACGATAGAAAATTGACAATTGAAAATTGCAGATGCGGTAGATGGGGCACCACCGCAGCACATGACTGTGTGGTGCCCCACCTCTCACAAAAGGGTAATCGGCCTACTGAGGCTGGCAATCGGGAAATGCGAAAAGAATACCACATCCCTACCCGCCCAAGCATGGCACCGTTAGTCAATCTACTGGACAGCAGAGGGAGGAGAGAGGCAGATTAAGGAAGAGGCTGTTATAGTAGTACAACCTGTATAGATCCAGAGCTCTGGAGACATTGAATTTCTGGGGGAAGGTGAGGAAATGGATAATACCTCAGAGGAGGTGAAGCTCAAAATTACATTTCTTGATAAGGTCAGTAATATGAGGTGAGAATAAGAGAGAGGAGTCACAAATGACACCTAGGATTTTTGCCTCATACAAGGGTGAGGGGAGCGGGCCCAAGGAGGGCAGCCAGAGAGTAGGAGGGAAAGAGGGGGCAGGAGTCCCAATGAGGAGGATCTCAGTCTTACTGGCATTAAGGCATAGATCATTAGCAGCACACTATGCCTGAATAGCAGACAGACAATTGGGAATGAGAGAGGAAGGAGAGGAGGAAGAGGAGGGAAGTTTAAAGGAGAGTTGAGTGCTGTCAGCATAGCATTGGAAATGAGGTGAGAAGGTGGAAATTAGGTGGGCAAGAGGGGCAAGGTAGATGTTGAAAAGCCATAACGAGAGGATAGAGCCCTGAGGGACTCTGCAAGTATAGCGAGTGAAGTAGGAGAGAAACTGGCCCAGTTGCACATGGGAGGGTCAGTTCGAAAGGAAAGAGGTCAACAAATCCAGTGCCCGTCAGTGATGCCCAGGGTATCACAAAGCCGATTTATGAGGGTGGAGTGATTTATTGTGTCAAAGGCAGAGGACAGTTCGAGGAGGACGAGAGGGGACAGTTTAAAGGAGAGCTGAGCGTCAAATTTCTGTGCACCAAAAGAAAGTGGGCAGGCTGAGATGGGGTTATGTAGCCTTGCACTACAATGGCCGACTTGGAGTTTCAAAAGACAGCTTGAGATTGGGCCCCAGAGTCGGGTGGAACGCATACCTAATGGGAGAGGTGGGAAGGTTAAAGACAGGAAGTCAATGTTATAAAACACCAGTGGGAGCCATCGACACTGGGGTGTTCAGAAGGTGCTAAGGTGGACCGAGAGACCAGCAGAAGGACGGAAGGTGGAGCAGAGTCCTGAAGAGTCTGTAGAGGAGTTGGATATTGATATTGATATTTTATTCTATCGTGCTCGTACACAAGTGTTTCACCTGCATAGGAATGCAGGTGAAGTTTGGTGTGTGTTTTTGTGTGTGCGGGGGGGGCGGGGTTGGGACCAGTGGTACCCAGTGGAGAGAAGAGAGTGAAACTCTGTTTGGGAGAGTGTGTCTCAGAGGGAGTGTTAGTGGAGTGCAGTGCAAGAGGTAGGAAAGGGGCAAAGGTTGAAGGAGACAGTAGAGAGAGAGTGAGAGCGGAAGTGGGTGGTGAGTGGTAAAGAGAGAGCAAGAGGTGACTGGTAAAGAGGGGTAAAAGAGAGGCAGGATTTGTAGAGGGTGTGTTTCAGGTGCAGAGAGAGTGGTAGGTAATGGCGGGTCGTGGTAGGGATGAGAGGGAGAGGAGTCTGAGAAGATTGCAGATACGGAGCAGGAAAGAGGTGGGAGTAGAAAGACAGAAGCGCACAGGAGAGAGAGAGAGGGACCAAGAGGAAGAAGGGGTGTGTTATGTTTATACTAAGGTATGCAGGTAAGCTCAGCTCCATTGTAGAATGTTCCTTTGGAATGTTTATGTATGGGTTCAGGGAACGTTCCTTTCAGAAGCAGTTGGGAGCCTGCTCTGGTGTATACAGGACCGGTGGATGCCTTTTCCCTGCCTTCATACTTACCTGTTAACTTCTAAATAAATATACTTATAAAGTACAGAGCGCGTGTTCTTCATTCTGACATAACCTCCATGGACAATCTAACATTGGCGACGAGGATGGGATTGAGGAAAGCAGCAGATGTCCACTCAGAAGAAGGAGCGCTTACACAAATGGATCACATGAAGTATACGGAGAAAAAAAAGGAAGGCACATGTAATCTCATCAGCAGAAACGAAGAGAAAGAAATGTATGAGGTAAAGGGAATTCCGCATGAAAGGCCCGAAATATGGGGAGGCATCCACCGGGTCCATTACCCACCCCTTCCCCTAGATAAGGAGTCCGCTATGGAGAGGGTGGAGAAAGTCGTTGAAATATGGCAGTGTGACGACTTAGTGTGCAGTGCTGGCAGATTGAGAACAGCTCTGAGCGCTCCAGCTGTGAGAGTTATGGGAGAAATGGAGAGTTTTCACTTGTGTTCTGTGCCGTTAAGCTGCTGTGTCCCGTTAAACATGAGCGGAATGGGAGAAGAAAGCAGTTTCTGGGCTGTATTCAAAAATACAAGAGTGAGAGAGCAAGCTTCACCTTTCGATGTTAGGAGGCCTGGTTTGTGTCGTGCGGAGTCTCTGCTTAGGCTGACTGCAGAGGGTCCAATGATGACGTTGCTGGCTGGAAGATTAACTCCATCAGCTCACGAGAGCGACGGTTGGCCAGATATGAAGAGAATGCCTCGCATAGAAAAAAAAATAGGAAAACACGTCCATTTGTTTCTAAGGTTGATTGGCCTCACACCACTGCCACCAATCATTGGAGATTAGGTGTACTGCAAGACTCTCAAAGTGGAGGGTGTGATTGTAACATATCGAATGATTTGAAGAAAGGTCCTATTTTGTTTCCGGATGAACGTCGTGTAAGTGAAGACACCAACAAGCTTTTACCTAGGAGCTCCATGAAGATAAACTATGAAACAGTAAGAGATAATGACTGTTCATGTTTTAAGTTAATGCTGCCAGATCACAATAGTGAGTTTGTAAAGCATCAAGAGCCAGCACGGAGGCAGCTGGACGGCGTGCCTTTAATTTACGGTTGGATAGATGACATTTTCGGAAGTTTCTGTCAAGAGTGGAGCTCACCTGTATCTCGGTGTCTGATTCACTGGAGGATAATTCCAATCCGGGTAGTTCTGTTGTCTCTTTGGAATATCCTTTTTTTGAGAAGAGATAGGGTCTGTTTCGGGAATGCGCCACAATGGTTGCTATTAGAAAACAGACTGCAATAATATATGGCACCTTCCCTCTACAGCCCTATATGGGGAAAAAGCCAGCGGCATAAAAAACCCCAGTAGCATTCAATTCCGAAACCGAAAGAGGAGGAGTGTCCAAAGTCTTGGTCTTGAGATTCCGCAAACTGTACTTAAGCAAAGGCTGAGTCGGAGATCTCCTAGATTGTTCCGTAGTAGAGGCTGGGCAGGAGTTTCCCCAGTATGTAGACTGTATAACCAGGAGGGGAAGCCTTCACAAACCACCCGGAATCCAGATGGAAGGTAAGCCAGTGACACAGGAAGCGAAGGAGGAAGGGCTTCAGGTAGGCGAACAGAAGGAGCAAAAATAACAGTGAAAGTACGACAGTAAAAGAAAGAATGAGGAGGGAAATGGGCTAAGAGAAAGGATCCCCCAATCTCTACGGAGAAAACTCCCCGAACCGTTAGAAAGGTAAGAAACACCGGAACTCGTGGAATACCAGGTGTAGGAGAAAGGGCAAAGGGGGGGGAGGAATAGGAGACGGTAAGGCGGTAAAGATGGCAGACAAATACCGGAACGAAAGTCTGGAGGGCGAGTAGGTAAGAATCAGAAGGGAAGGCAATGCAGAAGGGAAGAGGAAACTGAGGCTGGAGGACGCTAGGAGCACTGAAGTATACGACTACAGTGGAGCGAGGAAACGAAGATAGTTGCAACGCACTGAAGGGGCGTGGCTAACCTCGTTATGAATGTTCCCAAAACGTAACTACTAGAACGGCGCTGGAGGTGCCGTAATGGGTAGTTTAATGGTGCTTCCATCGGGACCAAAGCTTCCAGCCTCCAGTCCTCATGACAGTATGCCTCCTTCTTGGGGTACCGACCCCAGGCTTACCCGGATAGAGGGCGTGAAACTGTCGCACACATCTGGGAGCTGAGAGATTAGTCACAGGTTCCCAAGAATCCTCTGCTTGAGAATAACCTTTCCATCTCACTAGGTACTGGAGTCGACCTCTGTAGTATCTTGAATCTATTATCCTTTCCACTTCATATTCGTCTGCCTGTGGATTAGTGTCCTTTAAATGAAAGGTTCTTCTTTTCCTGTGGTGTGGGTCTGGGATGAACTTTTTTAACAGAGAAGAGTGGAAGACTGGATGAATTCTGCTGAGCTGAAAAGGGAGTTTCAATCGAAAAGCCACAGGATTAATGCGAGCAGTGATAGTATAAGGGCCCAGATATTTGGGAGAGAATTTAGAAGGATGTGTCCAACGAGGTAAGTATCTGGTTGAGAGCCAGACTCTATCCCCTACTTGCCAGTCAGGATTCTGGATCCGATGTGTATCAGCTTGATGTTTAGATCGAGCTCTACTTTCCTGTAGGTTGATAAGAGAGTTCTTCTGTGTTCTGGTAATGTTTTCCAAGAGAGAGTCTATCGTGGGTAGACATGAAGCCTGGATATTGTCCAAGGGAAAAGAACGGGGATGATGACCAAACACACAAAAAAAAGGTGTCATTTTAATAGCCGAGTGAAGGGTGTTGTTATACGAAAACTCGGCCATTGGAAGAAGAGAGACCCAGTTATCTTGTTGTTCGTTAACAAAACAGCGAAGATACTGCTCCATAGTGGCGTTAAGACGCTCCGTCTGTCCATTCGATTGTGGATGGTAACCTGAAGTGAGGGCCCGTTCTATTCCCAGTAGATCACATAAGGTTTTCCAAAAGGTAGAAGTGAACTGGGAACCTCTGTCCGAAAGAATAGTTTCTGGGATACCATGGAGTCGGACAACGTCCTTTAGAAACACCTGCGCCATCTCCGGAGCAGAAGGCACTCCTTTCAGTGGTGAGAAATGGCCCATCTTACTGAAGCTGTCTATGGTTACCATGATTGCTGAGTATCCTTGAGACTTAGGGAGATCTACCACAAAGTCGGTAGAGACATGGGCCCACGGAGCTGTAGGAAGTTTAGGTTGGTGCAATAAACCAGCAGGTTTTGAAGTCAGACCCTTGCTCCTGGCGCAGATAGGACAAGACCCTACATATAAACGAATGTCAGACAGCATGTTAGGCCACCAGAACATTCGTCTGATCAGGTCGGAAGTAGCTGTTAAGCCCTTGTGACCTGCGATCCGTGATTCATGACCCCAATGAAGGACTCGTGACTGTAGCTTGGTGTTGGGAATGAAAAGCTTTCCTTTGTAGAACCACAGTCCTTCTTTCTTGCATAATTGCTCCTGAACTGGCTTGGAAAGAGGTAGTATAGCAACCTGAGTTGCTTCCTTGACGTCCTGTAGAAATCTTGAGATTGTATGGATGATTCGGACCTCAGGTAACAAAAGTTCCCCCTTAAAGGGTGGATTAACCCAACTGGAGGGGCTACGAGATAGACTATCCGCTAGGACATTCTTACTGCCCGGGAGGTAGGTAATAAAGAAATCATATTGGGCAAAGAAGTAAGCCCATCGGGCCTGTCGGGTGTTCTTACACTCCATTTGTTGTAGTACTTTGAGATTGCTATGGTCTGTGCGAATCTCAAATGGATGTCTAGACCCTTGGAGAAGATGTCTCCATTCAGAACATGCCTGCTTAATGGCCAGAAGCTCTTTCTCTATAACAGAGTAGTTGTTTTCGCTAGGCGTAAGCGTGCGAGAAAGATAGGCTATTGGGTGTTCCTTACCATCGTGTTCTTGTTTGAGAACAGCCCCTATTGCCCCTGCAGATGCATCAGTTTCAACCACGAAGGGCCTTCGCTGGTCTGGCTGTTTGAGAATCGGAGCCGAACAAAACGCCTTTTTTAATCCTAGGAACGCTTGTTCTGCGTTGTGATTCCAAATAAAGGGAACGTCCTTCTTTAGTAGAGCTGTTATCGGAAGAACTTGCTCAGAAAAGTTGACGATAAATCGTCTGTAGAAATTTGAAAGACCCAAAAAGGCCTGTACCTCCCTTACCGAAGAGGGGGCTGGCCAGGAGAGAATAGCTGAGACCTTTTTGGGATCCATCTTAATGCCATGTTCCGATAGGATAAAACCTAGATAGGGAACCGAAGTTACTGCAATCACACATTTTTCCGGTTTAGCCAAGAGTCGATGTCGTCTCAAGCGTTCCATAACTTCAGTGAGATGGCTCTGATGTTGAATAGGGTTACAAGAAAAGACCAGGATGTCGTCTAAGTATACTATAACTGAGACAAATAAGAGATCAGCAAAGAGATGATCCATAAACCTCTGAAAGGCTGCTGGGGCATTGACTAAGCCAAAGGGCATTACCCGATATTCATACAATCCAAAGGGTGTGCGAAATGCCGTCTTCCATTCGTCCCCAGTCTTGACCCTTAAGAGATGATAAGCACCCCTAAGGTCTAGCTTGCTGAATATACATGATCCTTCAACTGCCTCCAAGATATCTTTTATCAAAGGCATCGGGTAGCGATCTCTCACTGTGATCTTGTTTAAGCCCCTATAGTCTATACATGGGCGTAGTTCACTCGTGTCCTTCTTGGCTATAAAGAATAAGGAAGCCCCTGCTGGAGACTTGGAAGGACGAATCAATCCGTTTTGGAGGTTTTGATCTAGATATGTCCTCAATGCTTGTTTTTCTGGGAAGGTTAAAGAGAACATACGTCCAAAGGGTACAGTGGTACCCGGAACGAGATCGATAGCACAATCTTCGGACCGATGAGGGGGCAAATCTTTGGGTATTCTATCTTCAAACACATCAGCAAATTCATGAAAAATGGGGTGAATGTTAAGAACTCGAAGGGAACCAGAAGTTCCTGATGGACTAGAGATAACGGTTGCTTCCGTCTGTTTGGAAGAGCAGCAGTGTTGGAAGCAGTACTCAGATTCGAATTTTAAGGTGTTGAGGGACCAGTTAATATCAGGATTGTGTTTACGAAGCCAAGGGATTCCTAATATTATGGGAAAATGTGCTGCTCTTATCACATCAAAGGTGAGGGTTTCCTGATGAAGAGATATGCATACCTTGATGTCGACTGCAGCTTGTACAATGGGTCCCGAACATAAGGGACGACCATCCACCCCTTCCACCTTTTGTTCCTCTGTCTTTTTTACCAGGTGAATACCTTCTTGTTTAGCCCAATTGATGTCTAAGAAATTACCAGCCGCCCCACTGTCAATGAGGGCTAAGGCGTTCTTTTTTGGACAATTCTTCCACTGTAGTGACACTTGAAGGACCATAAGTCGGGCGTCTTCACCTGACGTCTGAGCACAATGTGAGCCTTCCACTGAACCCCGGTAAGTGGCTCCTTCTAAGACCGGGGTCCGTCGTTTCCCCGACGTCTCGGGGGAACCTCCGGGCAATCCCTGAGGAAGTGTGTTTCTGACGCGCAGTACATACATAAGCCCTTTTCCTTCCGTCGGTTTCTTTCTGTGGTTGAAAGAGGACCCCTGGTCGTACCAATCTGCATGGGTTCTTCACCAGAGCGATGTGACCCCTGGGTGGAAACAGGTGCCGGTCCAGGGATAGAAAGAGTTCGGTTTTTTCTTTTCTCAGATCGTCTTTCCATGAGTCGATAATCTATCTGTAGGACTAAAGTGTACAAGTCGGTTAATGTCGCCGGTCTAGGAACTCGTGCCAATTCGTCTTTCAGGTCGTCGTGCAGACCTCTTCTGAATGCGGTGTATTGCACTGTGTCTGGCCAGCCCGCTTCCGCCGCCAGCTTCTTGAAGGTAGAAATATAAGACATTAAGTCCATCGAACCTTGTTTAATATCAAACAAGGCTTCTCCAGCAGAGAATCCAATCTCTTGTCTTTCAAAGGTTTGGCGTAGCAGGGTTGTGAAAGCATTATAGTCTTGTAAGACAGGATTGTTGGACGTGACCAACGGAGTTGCCCACGCAAGGGCGTTTCCGATCATGTTGGATATGAGAAATCCTATCCGAGTGCGATCTAGAGTATAAGTAGTAGGTCTGAAGGTAAAGTATATCATGCAAGCATCTAGGAATTCCTTAACCTTTTTGGGTGAACCATCAAACTTTCCTGCTGCCAAGGACAAGGGTGGTAAATCCGTCTGGTGGGCTTCTCTGGCGACTGCCATTTGACGGAGAACAGCGTTCTCTGCCTTAACTCCCTGCAGTTCGAGGGAAAAGTTCTGTACAGCGTTTATTAGCTCCTGGACTTGTTCTGCCGTGGCCATTTTTGGGCGTTGCAATCTGTCATGAGTGGAGCTCACCTGTATCTCGGTGTCTGATTCACTGGAGGATAATTCCAATCCGGGTAGTTCTGTTGTCTCTTTGGAATATCCTTTTTTTGAGAAGAGATAGGGTCTGTTTCGGGAATGCGCCACAATGGTTGCTATTAGAAAACAGACTGCAATAATATATGGCACCTTCCCTCTACAGCCCTATATGGGGAAAAAGCCAGCGGCATAAAAAACCCCAGTAGCATTCAATTCCGAAACCGAAAGAGGAGGAGTGTCCAAAGTCTTGGTCTTGAGATTCCGCAAACTGTACTTAAGCAAAGGCTGAGTCGGAGATCTCCTAGATTGTTCCGTAGTAGAGGCTGGGCAGGAGTTTCCCCAGTATGTAGACTGTATAACCAGGAGGGGAAGCCTTCACAAACCACCCGGAATCCAGATGGAAGGTAAGCCAGTGACACAGGAAGCGAAGGAGGAAGGGCTTCAGGTAGGCGAACAGAAGGAGCAAAAATAACAGTGAAAGTACGACAGTAAAAGAAAGAATGAGGAGGGAAATGGGCTAAGAGAAAGGATCCCCCAATCTCTACGGAGAAAACTCCCCGAACCGTTAGAAAGGTAAGAAACACCGGAACTCGTGGAATACCAGGTGTAGGAGAAAGGGCAAAGGGGGGGGGAGGAATAGGAGACGGTAAGGCGGTAAAGATGGCAGACAAATACCGGAACGAAAGTCTGGAGGGCGAGTAGGTAAGAATCAGAAGGGAAGGCAATGCAGAAGGGAAGAGGAAACTGAGGCTGGAGGACGCTAGGAGCACTGAAGTATACGACTACAGTGGAGCGAGGAAACGAAGATAGTTGCAACGCACTGAAGGGGCGTGGCTAACCTCGTTATGAATGTTCCCAAAACGTAACTACTAGAACGGCGCTGGAGGTGCCGTAATGGGTAGTTTAATGGTGCTTCCATCGGGACCAAAGCTTCCAGCCTCCAGTCCTCATGACAGTTTCAAAGAGCCGCTCTCACGAGTTTCTGAATACTCTTTGGGCTCTGCTCCAAAATATCCTGTCATCACAAATGAAAGGAACGTTCCCTGAACCCATACATAAACATTCCAAAGGAACATTCTACAATGGAGCTGAGCTTACCTGCATACCTTAGTATAAACATAACACACCTGAACCCAGGAAGACCACCAAATTAATTGCACTCTTTGAGCCGGGACAACCAATCCCCCAATTTGCGCATATAATATTTGGTAAACAAGATTGTGCAAAATCAATTGAGTCCAAAATATCCTGTCATCACAAATGAAAAGGAACGTCAACATTTGGCATGGTTTGATGATATATTTGGGCAGTTTAAGGAGCCATTGAGAAGGAAAAAGTATTGCTAGTGTGGCTCTTGTAAGAAATAAAGGGGGTTGATAATTACATGTTTGCCATTCACTAATTGCACAATGCTAATTGTAATTGTGTTTCGTATTATTAACCTTTCTTTGCAGCATGAAAAAAAAAAGTTATTGGAGAAAAGTGCAACAGTGGGGTGACTGTTTGACTTTGGCGGACAAATGTCCTCGCACTAAGTGCAATTTTTTTTGAGTGAGATATTTTGGTGGGACTGTTTGTCCGGGCACAAATTGTGCAATTAATTTGGTGGTCTTCCTGGGTTCAGGTGGTTGCACCACAGTTGGGGGATTGGTTGTCCCGACTCAAAGAGTGCAAAGTTTTTGGTGGTCTTCCTGGGTTCAGGTGGTCGCACCACAGTTGGGGGATTGGTTGTCCCGGCTCAAAGAGTGCACATTTTTTGGTGGTCTTCCTGGGTTCAGGTGGTCGCACCACAGTTGGGGGATTGGTTGTCCCGGCTCAAAGAGTGCAATTAATTTGGTGGTCTTCCTGGGTTCAGGTGGTCGCACCACGGTTTGGGGATTGGTTGTCCCGGCACAAAGTGCAGTTTTGTTTTGGGGGATTGGTTGTCCCGGCACAAATAGTGCAATTAATTTGGTGGTCTTCCTGGGTTCAGGTGGTCGCACCACGGTTTGGGGATTGGTTGTCCTGGCACATAGTGCAAGTTTTTGGTTAGTGATAATATACTAATTGCATCAATGTGATAATATAAAGTTTTTTTTCACAGGTAACATCACAAAGGACTTTGTAGCTGAATATTTTGGACTCAATTGATTTTGCACAATCTTGTTTACCAATTATTATATGCGCAAATTGCCTAAGTGTAAATGAGTTTCTGTGAGAGAGTGTGAAAAAAGAAGGACTGTTGAGATTGAGTGTACTTAGGTGTGTCAAATTGTGGGAGATTAGAAATCCCGGCACTGTTTCAAAGAAGTATTCTTCCAGGAACCCATCCCGCATACTACTAGAAGCAAAGTAAAATTGCCATTCCCCTCAACATCACAAAGGTCTTTGTAGCCAAATATTATGAACGCAATTGATGTTTATACACTTGTTGTCAGATATTTTGCGCGCAAATTGCCAAGTGTGTGATGTGATTTTATGCAAGAGTGGAAGTGAGCAAATGGAGTATTAAGTGTTGGTGGGATTGGTTGTCCCGGCACTTGGTGCATGTTTTTTGGCGGTCTTCTGGGTTCAGGTGACCGTTCCATATTTTCTTAAAAGGTAGGTCTATTCACACATTGGAAATCAGTCTAAGTTGTGGATGGATACAGTTCGTGGGAATTAGCTTTTATGGTTTCATTGATTTTGGTTTCATTGATTTTTCCTGTGGTTGGTAAAGATTTTTTTTTTTAGAGAAAAGGGAGTAATTTATCTGTGCTTAGGTAGTACCATCTTTGAAAAAAATTATCAGCGATTCAAGGTTCTTGTTTGTCATTGGTGGATAAGGGTGTGGTGTAGTTGATTGTGGGCAGGTTCCCTATTGCGAGGATGTAGTGGTAATGGCCTGCCACAAATTAGATGGTTTTGTTAGAGAAGTTGAAGATACTATGAAAGTGTTCCTGATGTTCATTTTATCAATTACTTGCAATGCACTAAGTAATTCTGTGTCAATGAAATGTTCAAAAAATCTGTTTGTACACTTTATGAGAAGTTTGATTTGCAATGAAATTATTTTCACTTGGTTAAATAATTTGCATCATAGTCATGAGTGCTTTGTCAATGAAATCTCTCACAATCTTCTGGTACATCTTGATGAGAAGTGTTTGTTGGGCAATTTTACATTTTGCCTTAATTATTAATTGGTCAAAGGTTAAAGGGGGGAGATGTGTTATGTTTATACTAAGGTATGCAGGTAAGCTCAGCTCCATTGTAGAATGTTCCTTTGGAATGTTTATGTATGGGTTCAGGGAACGTTCCTTTCAGAAGCAGTTGGGAGCCTCCTCTGGTGTATACAGGACCGGTGGATGCCTTTTCCCTGCCTTCATACTTACCTGTTAACTTCTAAATAAATATACTTATAAAGTACAGAGCGCGTGTTCTTCATTCTGACATAACCTCCATGGACAATCTAACAGGGAGCGACCAGAGGGAGTACATAGTGAGAGGAAAATGTGGGAGAGGAGGAGGGGAAAGAGGTGATAGAGAGTATGAGGGGAACGGAAGTCAAGAGTAGGAGGTATAAGACTAGGGAATGGATGTAAAGGGAGGTAGGTGGTGAGATAAAATGGGAAAGTGTCTGAGGGAATATAGGCACCATCCTTAAAACCATCCTTAAGACCATCATTGTAGTGAATGCCAGAGTAGGGCACCCGTAGAAAGTCCTAAGGGGGGTAAGACAGATAAGGCCTTCACATGATGAAGAAAGTACCATATCTAGTAGGAGTTACCAATAACTAGCATTCACGCAGAACTGGGATGATAGGGAATCTGGGTTAGGGTGATTGATGCACATGGAAAGTCGAGGGACTAAAGAAAAAACAAACCATTAGTTGGATCATTATACAGTCTCAAACCTCTGACATGCAAATACACATAGTGCTGAAAATAAAAACCTTTGAACCATCTATAGTTTTTTTCTGTGTTTCATCTCTGACACCTGCGTTATATGTGAGAGAAAGTAAATAAGCAAAGCCATTTCTCCTACTTCTGTGCCCGTTGTGGTAGTTACAATTCTAGAAACCTCCTCTTAGGATACCTACAAGAGGGGTTTCTGATTTAAATCACATGCTATGAAATCAGAGGCACCCAGACTGAAGCAGGAGGCAAGGGAAGCAGAGCTATAAGCGGGGGAGATGGAGATGGAGACTTCACACATTTACAGAGCACTTATAAAATCCAAATTGGTGGCATTCCTTAAGAAGAGAGGGGGCTGGGCTAAGGCATGTGGAGTATTGGGTGAGCTAGATGTGTGTTGGAAGAAGATCTGGAGGAGAGACATGGAAATTGGAGAAGGAGATTTAAGTGTTTGGAGAAGGAGTTGATACCATTTAGAGGAAAGTTGGAGGTCAAGGAGATTGCAGAGGATAGATGAAGAGGTGACATGGTGTCATCTGGAGGGGAGAGGAGAGTTGGCTGGTGGTGAGAGGAATTGAGGAGTTTGGAGAAGGAGATGATACCAACTGGAGGGTAGATTTTGTAGTTGGAGGAAGAGAGTATGGAGGAGGTTGGGAGAGAAGAGACAGCATCTGGAGGAAGATAGTACTGAGGAGGCGGAAAGAGATCTGACATCCTTTGTAGAGGGGGACTGAGGAATATATATCACTAGCTGGGGTACCTGGTGTTGCCCGTGTCCTAATCGAGTGGTGTCTCATGTGCCCTGGTGGATGTTGCTTTTGTCCTCTTGTCGGCAAGTCTTGCTACAGTTTGCTCTGGTATCTCATGTGCCCCGGAGGATGTTGCTCTTGTCCTCATGTTATGTTATGTTATATTATGTTATGTTATGTTATTTGGCATTTATATAGTGCTATATATCATTGATATGACTTCAAAGCGCTGGTAGGTTGATCGCCCTCGGGGACCGTAGTCCAGGTCAATTGAAAGAGTGGGTGTCGAAAGGTGTTTGGGTGCACCAGTTAAGTGTGCAGCTGATAGAATTGCTTGATGGCATCTGCATTCTAGCATGAGGTGTGGTGGTATTGGTATTGGTTCAATGTGTGCAGTCTGGCAGGTGGACACCAAGACTGGGTTCTGGCTGCGTTAGGCCTGTGGGATGCTTACATGTGCAACTGGGCTGGTTTTTCAGGGGGTATAGCTGCGTTTTATTAGACTGATGAGGTGTTCATGGGATAGAGTTTGTATGTGAGCAGCTAGGCCGAATTGATTGAGGGATATAGCTGCACTCTAATTGTGTGATGGTGTAGAGTAGAGAGTAAGCATAGTGATATGATATATGCTCGCTTCTTTGTGTAGCTGAGCGTGGGAGAGCGGTCGCCGGTGGCCCCGAGGGAACTGCAGGCCTGGAAGCCCTGCCTCGGCATCCCTATCGGGCATCCATGAGTAGATTGTGTTTTTTTTTTTTATTCAAAAAGAAAAGTTTCATCTGCGCTCGTAGCGCGTTGTTGTGCCTGCTCTCCCCCTCCCCTCCCACTTCCTGGTTCTCCTCTCCCTCCCGCCTCCCTGCCCGCCCACACCCCCCCTCCCCTTCCTCTCCTCCCTCTTCCTATAACCACACCCTTTGGGGCAGCCCTCTGCCCGGCAGCCCCCTGCAGCTAAGGGCCCCAAGGCCAAGGGCGACTCCTTCAGTTGTGGCTCCCTGTGTGTCTGCAGGTGTCCGCAGGGGACGCAAGGCACCTGTACTTTGCCATTTCCACCTTGCGTGGCCCACCCCACCTACACCTGGTCACTTCCTTCGCATGGGGTCTTCACCTCACTGTGTTCCACAGTTGAGATAAACTTGGGTTTTTTCTCTCCTCGCAGGATTCTCTAACTTAGGTGGCCTCTGTACCTAATACTCATTTACTGTTCTCAAATGTGGTAAACTTGGGTTTTTTCTCCCCTCGCAGGATTCTCTAACTTAGGTGGCCTCTGTACCTAATACTCATTTACTGTTCTGAAATGTGGTAAGCTTGGGTTTTTTCTCTCCTCGCAGGATTCTCTAACTTAGGTGGCCTCTGTACCTAATACTCATTCACTGTTCTGAAATGTGGTAAACTTGGGCTTGCCGCTCACGTCCTGCCTGCGTGCTTCTCGTATCGTCTGTCTTCTCGCCCCCACACTCCCTCCTACTCCATGGTGCTCTCTATCTCGCCTATCTTCTCTAACTACTTCTCTATTGACTATCCTGCTCTCCTCACTAAATCTGGTAGGAAAAAGTTTAAAAAGGACATCCTGGTCTCCAACCCAGGCCTCCCTATCGCTGACACCTACACTAGTGCCTGCTCTAAGGAAACTCTCACTGACATCCTCTTTTTCGTGCCTTCACCTGACCTATGGACCCTTCATATGGTCTCTGTGCTCTCTCCTTTTTCCTCTTCTCCCATTAATGGTGGCACCCGTTGGGATGTCCTCTTGGCCCCCTTCCACTCCTCTAAGGCCATCATTAATGTCTACGCTAATGGGACCGTCTTGGTCCAAGGCCCTCAGGCCAACCTTCACCTCTTTGATAGACGCTTCCCTCGCCTCATCAACTTCCTTTCCTCCCCTGCTGTCCCCCCCCTGTCTTCGGCTACCTTGCCTCTACCCTCCCTCCCTGCCCCCTCTCGCACTCCCTCTTCACCTCCTTCTTCTACACCTCCGCAGGGGGTACCTCTGATCTGTACCCCTCCCCAGAAGTCCTTCAAGGATGGCAACCTTCTCCACTTTGCCACTCTTAACTCTCGCTCTGCCATCAAGCATTCATCCGATATCTGTCGCCTTCTTGAGGAACTGGACCTTGACGTCCTCGGTCTCACTGAGACATTGTTCACAGCCAGCTCTGTCACGAGCTTTGACACACTCCTACCTGAAGGTTACAAGATCCTCTCTGTGCCCAGGCCCAACCGTGCAGGGGGGGGGTGTTGCCCTTATCTTCCCTGAGTGGATTCCTGCCACTGTCACTCCTACGCAGACCTACTCCTCTTTTGAATGTCTTGTCTGCCGACTCTCTCTCGCTCCTAGCCATTCCCTTACCGTGGCTACTATCTATCGGCCACCTGGTCAAATTTCCTCCTTCCTCTCTGAGTGGGCTGACCTCTCCTCCTCACTCCTGTCCTCTACCACTCAACTCCTCTTTCTTGGTGACTTCAACATCCACCTAGATGCCTCCTGTCCCCCCACTGGACTCTTTCATGACCTCTGCGACTCTCTCTCACTCTCTATTCTCCCGTCTGGGCCTACTCATTCTGCAGGGCACACTCTTGATGCTCTGATCGCTTCTGACCTTCCCCTCTCTGTCCCTCTCTCCACTCCTCTCTCCTGGAGTGATCACTTTCTCCTATCCCCCCACCTCACCCTCCCTACCCCACAGGCAAAGCCACCCTCATCATTGCCACCCACCTTCTCGGTCATCCGACCCATGAAGCGCGTGTCAGTTGCGGCTTTCGCTGCCACCTTCTCGCCCCCCCTGCCCCTTCAGCTGACTCCCACCCTGACACAGCCCTCTCCTTGCTCCACTCTGCTATATCTGATACTCTTGATATCCTTGCCCCTGTCATGAAAATCCGCCTGAAGCCCAAAGCCAAATGTAACTCTTGGTATGATTCGGATCTCGTCACCCTAAAACGCAAGTGCAGGGTGGCAGAGAGGAAATGGCGTGCTTCATGTTCATCCTCTGACAAACTGGCCTGCCGCCTGCTCCAAAGGCAATACCGTCTCTCTGTTCTCACCAAGAAGAGAGCCCTTATCCAAGCCCGCATCTCTGCGGCATCTAACAACTCGGCTGAACTCTTTAAAATCTGCAAGGAGCTTGCCAACCCTGCTGCAGTCTCTACCTCTCCTGTCCCCTCCCAGGCCCTCTGCACTGCACTGGCCTCCCACTTCATCTCTAAAACTCAGGACATCCTGTCCTCACTCTCCTCCTATCACCTCCCCCCCTCTCTTCCCTGCTCTTCCTCTGGCCCTTCTGCAGCCACCCCTCCTCCCTCCTTCTCTGCCTTTCCCCTTTTTTCTGCTGACAAGGTTTCCAGACAAATCCGATCTATGAAAGTCTCGTCTAAACAGATTCACCCCTGTTCCTCCAAAACTATCAAGGACCACATCGACTCGCTGGCTCCTGCCCTGGCTGACTTTTGCAACCACTCCTTCGCCTCTGGAGTCTTCCCATCCCCCCTCAAGCACTCCCTTGTGCACCCTCTCCTTAAGAAACCCTCTGCCGACCCCTCCTGTCCGGCTAACTATCGCCCAATCTCCATCACTCCCTTCCTGGGCAAGCTCCTGGAGAAACTGGCCATCTCCCAGCTTAACCTCCATGCTGAAGCTGTTGATAGTCTCCATGACCATCAATCTGGCTTCAGAGCAGCCACAAGCACGGAAACTGCTCTCCTGAACATCCGTGAGGACCTGCTCTTGAACCTCGACTCCAACACTCCGTGTGTTCTCATTCTGCTCGATCTCTCTTCTGCCTTTGACACTGTCAACCATGCCATCCTGCTCAACCGTCTCCGTGATAACCTGGGTATCACTGGTCAGGCTCTGGCGTGGCCGACCTCTTTCCTTTCCAATCGACCCTCCCAGGTCCAACTTTGGTCCTTCCTCTCTGACATCTTTTTCTCCACCTGTGGCATTCCCCAGGGATCTAATCTCTCTCCCTGGCTGTTCAACCAGTATCTGGCACTCCTTGCCCACCGCATCGCCGCCCTCTGCCCCAACTTTCAGTGCTATGCGGACGATACCCAGCTCATTTTCAGGCTACCCTCGGCCTCCTCCTCTCCCTCCCTCATCTCTGACTGTCTGTCTGCTATCCAGGAATGGTGTGCTGCCAATGACCTCTGCCTTAATGCTAGTAAGACTGAGATCCTACTCATCGGCACACCCACTCCCTCCTTCCCTGCAGCTCTCTGGCCGGCCTCTCTTGGCCCTCTTCCTGCTCCTACCTGCAAGGCAAAAAACCTCGGGGTCATCTTCGACTCCACACTCTCCTTCTCTCCTCATATATCTGACGTCTCTAAGAAGTCACATTACCAGCTGCACCTCCTCAGAGGTATTCTTCCCTTCCTCTCCTTCCCCCAGAAGCTCACTGTCTCCCGAGCCCTGGTTCTCTCAAAGCTGGACTACTGTAACAGCCTCTATCTTAATCTGCCTGCCTCCACTCTCCACCCTCTGGAACTCATCCAGAACAGAACTGCGAGACTTGTCCTTGGCCTCAAGCCCAGGGACCGTATCTCTCCAGGACTGAAATCTCTACACTGGCTCCCAGTGGCTGCGAGGATTAAGTTCAAAACCCTCTGCATTGTCCACAAGGCCTTCTGGGGCCTGGGGCCTAAATACCTTCAACTCTCTCTTCCTAAATATCTTCCTTCCCGAGCCCTACGCTCATCCGTCTCCAACTCCCTCAGGGTCAGCCGCTTCTCGAAGCAACGAGCTGGGGGTAGATCTCTCTCCGTGGCAGGGGCCTCCCTCTGGAACAGCCTTCCTGCCTCCCTGAAACTTGAGGAGAACCATCTCCGGTTCCGGAAGCACCTCAAAACCTTCCTCTTCACTTCTGCTTTCTCTCTCCCTCTCCCCTGCTAAATTCTTCACCAACACTGCACTGATTCTGCAACTGGGCCACTCGCACCGACCTCGGTCCTGGGTCCAGTCACTCTTCACTTGCACTGCCTCCCTGGCAACCCCTGCACTGCGGGACTGTCTCTGTATCACTACAGCCCCCCCCCCAGCACTTGTCTGCACTTACCTTGTACTTGCCACCAGCTGGCCCTATTTATTTATTATTTTATTTCTATTCTACTTATTTGTACTGCACTCCCCCTCCTCCCCCTTCCCCTTGCACTTTTTCCCTTCCCCCTACCCCTGCACCTGCGCGGTCTGAATGACACCTGGCCTAGTAGGATCGTTGTCTGTCTTCCCCTTGTTCCCCCCTCCCTGCCTCGTCGCGCCTTGAAACACTTGTGTATAGGCGCGTTACAAATGCCATATCATATCATATATAATATGGTAAGATATATGATATGATATATGATATATGATGGTTCATCCACACAGCGCCCAAACACAATGCGCTTCAGAAGCGCTCAACAACAAGGGAGAGAACACAGGAGAACTCAAGTCTTGCTTCAGTTTGCCCTGGTATCTCATTTTCCCTGGAGAAAGTTGCTCTTGTCCTCTGGTTGGCAAGTCGTGCTGTGGTTTAGTGTTGTGTTTCAGAAGCTTTGATATTGATTTTCGCTTTGCATCAGATGGAGCTTTTCCAAGTGATGTTCGTTTTTTGTGCGGCATGTTTCAGTCACTCAATGGCTTCAGCGCATTTGAGAAAATGTCCAAGAAAGATTGATTGTTGTGCATGAACTGTAACCTTGCCATATTCCATATTTTGAGTGGCGTGATAAAAAAAAAAGTTTTTAATCCCTTTAAAAATGATTTAATGAACACTTTCGAACTGTATACAGTAGTAATACATTTTAAAGGACTAATCAACACATTGAACATTTTGCTTCAGACACTTTCCAAATTTTGTCTCCTTCTAGTACCTACAGTAGTGAATCGGGGTGAGCATCAGTAAATGAGAGTGTCTATGGAGTGTATTTTTTGCATCTAAACATAAACTACAATCTTGCCCCAGGAAAATGAGGGATCCATGAGAAATTTGGTAGACATGCGTTCAATGGTGTGGATTTTTATAGCTGGACAAACATACACACATGCATATATTCAGCTTTATATATAAAGATGGATGAGAGGCGATGGAACAGAATTATTGTACACTCAATCTGATGCTTGACCATATAGATTCAACTTTTGTTGATCTCTAAAATGGTTAATTTATTTGTTTTCTCCTTTCCATTGACTGTTCCCCTTACTTTTTTCCTTACTCAACTTAATTCATTCATCATATGGGAATGAAGACTATCAATCAAAACTGATGTCAAAAACTATATTACGATTGAAATGTCTTTATGGATTTCTGATGGTGAATGAGCTTGTATACAGAACGGAAATTAGACAATGTAGTGAATTGTGTATTTCTAGATGTTGAGTATTTATATAAATTACTCATCTGTCCCAGCCTTGAAAAATCCCAGGGGTGAAATACATGTCAGCTGTAGGACACTGACGAATAACAATGGAATAGGGTCACTAAAAATGCCCAAACAGTAGGTTACTGATCTATATACTTTATCATGATCTTGTAAAACTCTTGTATGCAGAATCTTATAAGAATTCCCATTTATAAAATGATCAAAAACAGCATATTTATGCATGCATATCATACTACCAGTGTGAATGTTACAATTCCTCCTCTTCTTACATATTATAAGTATGTGACCAGCTCAGGAAAGAGGAACAGGCAGACATGCGTTCCTACACGAGGACTCCTGAGGATGATTATTCAACTTCATGATTGCACAAGTCTAAGTACGGTTGGACTAGCTGGGCTTCGTATCGGGATGAGTTGCATGAATAAGGATCTCAAGCAGGGGTGCATTCTTGCACCTATGCTGTTTAATTTATATCTAGCGTATCTTGGGGGGCCATTGAAAACTCAAACCATCTCCCGCCCAAGTTAGGTGATACCGCCCTACAATGGTTAGCCTATTCAGATAATCTGGCCATATTAGACCTTACCCCACATGGCTTGCAAGAATCTCTGAATATGCTTAACATTTGCGCTACCCTGAATTCATTAGTGACTAACACCTCCAAAACAAAAATGATGGTCTTCACACCAAGATACAAGAAAATGAATAATTCTCCATGGTTCCTCAATGGGGAGGTGATCGAAATTGTCCACACCTACAAATATCTGGGGATCTGGCTCGGTGACAAACTTAGCGGCACCCACCATGTAGATCAGCTTCAGGTGAAGATCGCCCAGATTGCAGATGGTGTTCTTTCACTCGCACTCAGGGGAGGTGGCGACTCTGTGGGCATCTTTATAAGGCCATATGTGGCATAGATGCTCTCAGTATTGCTCTTTGGGGTTGCGACATATGCTACAGGGAGGCTTTCCATCTTGTCCAAACTGCAACACTCAACTTTACAGTGACTACTTATATTGCCAACTTACACCATCTACCTGGAGTTTGGCATTTATCCCATAAAGTTCAAAGTGAACTTTAGCTGTCTGTACATATTGGAGACTGGTCAACACATCACCTGGTACACTTACGGGGCTACAGCATGACATCCTTACATCTAGAAGAGGCCTAATGAAGACTAGCTACATAGCTCATATGAAAGGGACAGCAAATTGCTGGTGGACCCAGTCTGGCGTTAACCATTTGTCTCTGACCCTCCTCAATTTTAGGAAAGGCATGAAGGACATAATGTTCTCATGTGGAAGAGTATCTAAATCCTCTGCTGCATTGTTTTACACTTATACTAGCACACAGTCCGGATTCCCCAAATACATAACTCGATGTTTGGGAAATTACTGTGTCTAGGAGTATCTCAAGATCAAATGTAATGCAGTGAAGACTCAATAAGTTATGGGCGCTTGGCAAAAACTCCCTAGAATAGAGAGAGTGTGCCGCCTATGTGGTGGTCCTGGCGTTCAGACAGCAAAACATCTCCTGTCAGAGTATGCACATCTTGAGAGGCTGAGACATCAAGAACGTAGATCTGCTGGCATAGATGGTAATTCCACTGCAGAACAATTAAGGTCCATATTCATGAGTGTTAATCATGCTGCTTGTATCTCATATATGACTGTCTTCTGGAAACAGATTCAACCAATGCTACAGAATCCAGGGCCTTGAGTCTTTAAGTGTGTCTTAGGTTTGGGGGAACGTGCAATGAATTCGCAGATGTCGTATGTTATTTTGTAATGTATGAATGCATGGATTGTTCTTTTCTCTTTTTTAATTGTATGTGGCATGTATTAAAGGTTGCATCGTCAACTGTTCAAAACTAAATAAATTTCAAATAAACAAAAAAATATACAACAATCATAGCAACTATGTTTTCTTGGGGTCTTTGTTTACAATGCACATTTGTGAATAATCAATCCAATTTGTACACTAACAGTACTAGGAATTTCTCATAAAATCTGTAAAGTGAAGGACCTAGTTTGAGTGTTATCTATCGGAAATATATATATTTATGGGTTTTGGACCAATTTAGGATTACTCAAACAACAGTATGCAAATATTGAGTGTGTTGGCAGAGGAGCAGAGGATTAAACACCAACTCTTTCTGCAGGAACTTTGTGTTCCAGCAGTAGTCAGGACTGCAAATGTGAGTTTCGAACCTGCTCTGTGCCACTGCATAGCTCGGTCTGTAGATGTCTGATTAGCAGCCCTGCCTTTTTGTAGTGAAAGTATCTGAATCATTTCATGTTATTAAAAAAAAGATAATCAAGGGTTTTCACACCCTTGCATATGCCAATCCATCACGCTTCCACCAGCCAAAAACATTGAGCCTCACCCTTCTAAGCATCTAGGTCATCCTCAAGGCGTAAAACTATATTGAGACCATGTGCCTTGAGTTCCATGCTCAGGCAAAATATCCATTTGAGAACTCTCTAGAGACATGGCCCAATGCAAATTACTTGGATTCTTCTCAACTGTTGTCCAGTTTCTCCCTCTATCAGCAGCCGGCTAAGGTACGCCATGAACTGATCAATCCCTTCTAACCTCAACTGCATTGAGTCTGTTCCACTTCCAGAGTTACAAGTCCCTGTCTGACTTAAGACTCCCTGACCATAGTCTGGGAACTCTCAAACTGAGGCCATGCTCAAACTATCTTTCCAGCTCTGAAATGCTGTTTGGCAAGCAAAGGTCTGTTGATATTCCTGTGGTATCTGCATAGCCACAGACTTCAAGTGGGGTCCCTTCTCAGATATTACTTCCTGGGGGGGGGGGATCCCAACTGAGATTAAAAATAAATTCCTCTCACAAGACCGCCCAACCACATGTAGTGGATTTCAGGGGGACTTGGGTGCCACTTCCTATTTACAAGAATGTTTGCAAGACTGAAAGATCACACTGATTCTTCATTTCTACACCCTCCTGGCAGCACATTTTGAGAAGCTATGGCTGGTAGGAAACCTCTGGGGCTGGGGAGAATGACGAACTCATGGCTGCAATCCTGCCTCAGAACTCTTGTACTCAATATTTTTAGACAGGCCATGCCTCTCACTGTGCGCCTGTTCCCTGCCTTGGGATACACAAGGATATTCACCCAGCGCCTGCTGCCCTGGCTGCTTCTGCAGACCTTCCAGATGGGTACAGTCACTTTGTTCTTGGCAAAAGTCAAAATGATCTGGGCATCTGCCTATGGACAAATCGCTCAGTTCTGACAGGTCCTTCAGGTCTGAAGGTACATGGTCATCCATCTCAGGTTCCTTTTCTAGAGCAATAGGAAACCCAGAGATCAATGAATTTTGTGCTACATCCATAGATACCTCAATGGCGCTGAGCCCTCTCCCGTAAGGGTTAGCACCTCAGGAGACTTCAGGACTGGACTGGAAGCTACCCGTAACACCAGTTTTGTGCACTCTTTAACAGGAGGAACCTCTCGGCCTAAGGCTCAAGCAATTCTTCCCATGCTGTTCTAAGAGCTCTTGCCCTAAGGAGTTCATGTTTTGGGGGGGATTTTCTTAGAAACCTTCTTCTCTATGCAAGTTCTGACATACCGACCAGCAGCCTTTTCGAAGATAACTAGTGTCTATGATAATCTTGTCCACTAGATGGTACTGCAACTTCGCCTCACAATTTCTATGGACATGGTGAAATGAAACCAAAATCAACATTCCTTCGAATGCATCACCTTTTTTTTTTAACAGTGACCCCCCTATTCCGATACTCTATGGACAAATGTATAAACTCCTCAAAAGTTTGAGTCCCCCTTTTGATGAACTCTCTAAAGGTCCTCGTGCATTGTTCTGGTGTTTGAGGCACTTCCGGAGGATGGCAGCCTTCATGTTGGCATACATGGGTCTCTTTTCAGGAGCCAACTGATTTATTGCATCAGTTCCAGGCGCCAGTAGAGAGCTCAGAATTATTGAAGCCCACAATCCCTCTTCCACATCCCGGAGTTGGAAGTCTGACTGTAGTGCCTCATACCAGTCAGAGACATATTTCCCAACCTCATATGGCTGGTCGAAGCCCTTGGGGACATGGCTTTATCTTTTGTGCAAGTAGGCTTTACAAATAACACATCATCAGTCGATCAGTTTCTTAGATTCTACTGGGTTTTATGTAAATGTGTTCTTATTAATGGTGTGTATGCATTGATGTACTTGTTTCATATACCCTGTGAATCTAATAAAGCTAAATCGATGATGATGATGCCTACTCTTCCCTTGTGTGCCATTGATTGAGACGCTTTTGGTGGTTGTACTTGTTACCCGCCATGTCATTAGTTCACTAACCCACCACGCTCCGTACACGCCGATACAGTTCAATGGGCTCTCACCTGCCAAAAATAAAATCAGCTGCATTCACCCGCTTTGGGGATACAAAGGGTTGGGGGCTATGGAAAGCCGAAAATCCTTGTACTCAAAGGTGGGCTCATAACCATCAACAGACCAGGGATCGGTCTGCGGACCAGTCTTTTGTTCCATGATGTAGGATAGGTGGACGATAAGGACAAAAAAATGGCTCAAAAAAGGTTGACTTCATTTTGTAGCATACTCACAAACGTCAGTGACTGTTAAATAAATGCATTATCAATCATTAAACCAATCCCCAGGTCCGCGTTAGACAGGATTAGATGGCATGGACCCGTTGCCTGAAGGCTTGCAATAGGAGAGAGTGTGCAGTGCGTAGGTAACATCCATAGCCGCAGGTACAGGGTCCTGATGGCAGCTTGGCAAGTGAACAATGTGACAGCATCATGTGTTCCCATGGAGCTGTCTTTTCCGGGGGATATCAGTCAGCGTTTGAAAAGGATTCATGGCGCAGAAGAATGTTGCCAGAGGGTAGGGCGGGGGAGAGGGGGTGAGGGAGAGATCCCCTGGGCTTGCCAAGAACCTTTTACACCACGTTTACCGAAACAGTGTGCAGCGGGGAGAGGGATTCACAAAGACATACCCGGCAACACAACTAGATGGGGAAATGACCCTGACTCCTGCGTTGGCGCTTGACCTTTCTTTGTGTGGTTGTTAGAGCGTGTGTGTTCCATTCAACAGTCCCCGGCTGCGATGATTTATGAAGTAGGACGCAATAGGTAGATGGGTGGAATGCGAAAGCACGCGCTCATATAATGAAACCACCGCGACGCCCTTTTCATCACTCTCAGCACTGTTCTGACAAACAACACAAACATCTTTGTGGACGTGGCAAACTCAGCACGGAAACAATGCCTTCTTTCTTAGTGTCCTCGGATAAGCTCTCACGTGAAGCAAAAGGCAGGTTAAGTGTGGGGAACTTACAATCTCAAGAATGTATGCGAACGGGCTGAATACTAAACTCTCAATTTTGAAATTGTGTGGTTTATATCATTCTCTTTTTCTCCGTGTTTAATGACAAAATAAATGCAATCTTCACGTGGTAAAAAAAAGAAAAAAGCTCTTGAAGCCGGAATAAAGATAGCAGCGAAAAGCTGCTAATCAACTATTAAGATATATGTTGAATTCGTGCCAAGATCGCACGTACAGTCAAGGGTGTGAAGCAGGTAGTGATGTCAGACCAAATGACCACAGTATTCAATAAATCAGGGATGCTGGAATGCACGTCTTCATACTTCTTTTATTAAGCGCCGCGCAAACTGCCAAACTGGGCGGTAACCCTGCCCCTCAACCACGTGGGTCGCAGCCCACAACTGAAACAACGGAAAGGGGACTAGGTCCCTGACAAATAAACAATAGACAATGAAGTAGGACATTACATCTCTCCCTTGCTTAGCGTTGTGGCTAGACTACTCATGTGTGCGCTGTCGCTGTCACTGCCGTCAGCATCTCTGTCTTCCCCTTGGTACTCAGAGTCGATGTCAGAGGAATCACTTGCAGTGACCACTGTGCAGCTTGTTTGTTTGCTGTCTCCTCTGACGGTCAGCAAGCAAGAGGATTTTCATTTGACCGTGCCTTGAGGGCTGGCAGCTGTTATCAGTGAGCCATGAACGTGTGTCACAGTCATTGGTTCTGGTTTGAAAGCTGGGGTGTCTTTGGCATTTTGGCTCTGTCACACCATGACTTGATCTCCTATCTGAATCGAGCTTGGCCGTGCTTTCTTCTGGTGTCTGCATAGTCTTACATTCTTGTCTTGCTTTCTTTATCTTTGGTTCTGGCAATGTCAACTTAGGTGGGAGTCAGCCTGGCATGTGGGTTGTGTTGGTAGCGTGGTTCTTACGATGCGTCTGAACATTAGGGCAGACGGACATTCTCTTGGAGCTATGGGGTGTGTTTCTAAATTCATGCAGTGGCGTGAAAATGGCTTGAATGAATGAGCCATTGGTGATGGAGCATATCTGGAGGGTGCGTTTCACGTTTCCCATGAATCTCTCAGCCATTCCGTTCGCCTGTGGCCACAGCCGCGTGATCTTGCGGTGCTGGAAGTCGAGGTGCTCTGCAAAAATGGCAAAGTCATGTCCTCTGAAAGAGGGTATATTGTCCGAATTTACAACAGATGGGATGCCATAGTCCGCAAAAGTCTTGTCCAGGGCTGGTATGGCTGCTTGTGCACTGATGGAGTGGGTGATGTGCACTTCCGGGAAACAAGATATTTCATCGATGATCACAAGAGCGTATTTGCCATTCGCTAGGGGTCCAAACATGTAATTGGCTACTTCATCCCACACTTGTAAATACATTGATGAGGTTTTGATGGGCTCGGGGAATGTTTGTGGGGCTACTGCTTGACAGGCGAGGCACTTGCCTAGCAGTTGCTCTACTCTTTCGTCCATAGACTGGAGCCACACCTTGGTCCTGAGTTGTCGTTTAGTCAACACTATACCCCTGAGGCCTGCGTGTGCAATGTCCAACACCTGGTTCTGTAGACTGGATGGAATGACAGTCCTGTTTTATTTTAGTAATAGTCCTTCTGATGACGTTGACAGGGTGTGTCTAATGAGTTTGAAAGTGCAGGACTGTTTGTCGCCTGGTGACAAAGCTTGACCTTTTCCTTGCCTCCTGTGCCACTGGTCGGACCTTAGACATTCTTGTACTATCTGAAGTAAGTGGTCCTTTTGTGTCGCTTCCATCAATAAAGCTGTTGTGATGGATTTGGGGAGCACACTGCTTACCAGGTAGTTTAGGTACTGGTTTGCCTTGATTGACTGCCGCTCATCCTGGGCTGGAAGCGGGTATCTGGACAGAAAATCCGCTGGGTTGTTGTCCTTTCCCGGGTGGTGAATGATTTTGAATGAGTATTCTTAAAGTCTTAATCCCCACCTGGCAATGTGTGGCGTCATTCTGGCTGTTGGTTTGCCGTAAATGTTGGTGAGGTCCTGGTGGTCATTGATTATGGTGAAAGGTCGTCCGTAGACGAACAAGTGATAGTGTTCACACGCCCAGACAACTGCCAGACTTTCTTTTTCTGGTTGTGAATAGGCGCATTCCATGGTGGACAGGCTGTGGCTTGCGTAGGCCACGATCCATCTCGGAGAATCTAGTGATGCTCCAGGTTTGGATTGCGCTAATATTGCTCCAAGTCCTACTGGGCTCGCGTCTACTGTCAGTTCAGTGTTAAAGTTGGGATCGTACTAGGCCATGCATGATGCTGATGCAGTTCGCCGTTTGATTTCCTGAAAAGCCTCTTCGCATGCACTCGACTACTGGAAGTCTTGATGTTTTCCTGTGAGAAGCCTGAGAGGCGTACTTATCGACGCAAAGTCTTGTATGTATTGCATGCAGTAGCTCGCCATGCCGAGGAATGGGCGAATTGCAGATACAGAGGTGGGCGTGGGGGTCTCCACGAGGGCTTGTACCTTTTCTGGGTCAGGTTTCAGACCATCACTCGAGAATATGTGGCCAAGGAATATTACACCGAAACGGAGTCTTGTGTACCTGAATAATCTAAAATGTGTTGAGAAGGTGCTGATGTACCTTGAAGCTGGATGCAATTCGAGCTGGTGGTAGCCCTTGTTTAAGTCTAGTTTTGTGAACACCTTGGCCCCATGGAGTAGGTGCATCATGTCAGTCATCCTTGGGGCGAGGTGGCGTTCACGTTCTATGGCAACATTTGGAGCCCTCACATCGACACAGTTGCAAACACTGTCTTTGTTGTCCTTCTTGGTCACGGATACAATCGGGGATACCAATAGCGTTGGGCCAGAGGCTGGTTCGATGATGTCCTGCCGAAGTAATGACTGAATTTCGTCCTCAACGTGTCTCCGGATGTTGAGGGGAATGCCTCTGCAGTGTTGAGCCGTCGGTGGGATGCGTAGATTTATGTGTTGCTTGATTTGTTTGTCCTTTAATTTGCCCAGGCCTTTGAAAAATGCTGGAAACATTTTCTGCATCATGTCCTTCGGGTTGGCTGTGTAGGCTGACCTTAGCTGGTACATTATTTGAATAAGTCCCATTTGAATTGCTGACTTGAAGCTTAATATGCTGCCTCCTGGCACCTTGCCTTTTCTAACAGATTTTGATTCTTTGGTTCTTGTCTTTATATTGACAGGTTAACGTGAACATACCACGACAGTCGAGTGGCTTGTTCGATCCGTAGGGATAGATCAGGGTGTCTACCTCTTTCAGCGATTTCTTGTCGGCAAGTAATTTGTAGGTTTCGTCATTGATTACATTCACGGTTGCGCCTGTGTCTATTAAAAATTCCTGGTTTTGACGATTTATTTGAAGTAATAAAGGGGGGCTGTATTCTGCTGCTATGCTGTTGCTGATGGCATGAACGTATCCTCTTTTGTGGTCTCCGCTGGAGGAAGATAAGTGATATCCGACTTCGGCGGGGCGAGTCGTCCAGTTGTCAAATCTTCTGTCTTGACTGTCATCTTGGAGAGTCGTGTCTGATCCTGTGATGCCTGGGGTTGTTCCTGCTTTCCTCTCGCCACCTGTCTTCACAAGGCGGTTCACATGATGTGCTGTGAGAGTGGTGCCTGTTGGCTGCAGGCGAGTATCGCCTGCGGGTTCTCGGGCTTTCCCGCCTTGAGCTCCAGCCATCTTTTCTCCCGGAATCTTTGTAGGAATCTGTTGCTTGAAAGAATGTAATGTTTCTGCTGATGGATTGAAAATGATTCTCACCCCCACATTTGTCGCAGTGGTATCCTATGACCGGGCATGGGCAACATGAGGAAATATAAATCCGCACCTGTAGCATTTCTTTTGTTCTGCTGTGTCTGCGGGAGTGCGAATGGGGCATATTGTAGTTGTTGAGGCGGATTGCTTGATTTTGATGTTGCCAAGTTATTCTCTCTGTAGCGCTAGGGCTGAGTCAGCTCTAGCTAGCTGGAGAATTTCATCAAGCGTTCTGCATTTTTGAAGAAGTTTCTTGCGAAAGTCTGGTGATCGACAGCCGGCGATGGCTTGTGATTTGAGGGCTTCATCTGTCAAGTATTTGTCAAAGTCACAATATTTGGCTCTTGTCCGTAGTCTCATGACAAAATTGTCCATGCTTTCGCCATTTTGTAGTTGTGTGGAAAATGTGTCTTTCATAGTCGACATTTCTCAAAGGTGCAAGGTACGTGTTCAATGAGTCAATGATGCCCTGAAATGAGTCTGTGTTGGATTCAGGCATTTCAAATACGATGTCCCATACAGTGGGACCTAGTGAGTGCAATAAGATGGCTTGCAGCCTGCGTTCCTCCCTTACGCCAGATGCGTCAATGTATATGTGGAGTTCCTTTAGCCAGCTGGCCCACCCGGGAGCCAAGCTGTTGGTGTTCGACATATGAAAATGAGGCATGGCTTGGAGTTTCAGAGATTCTGTGCCCCCATCGTCCCTCGGGATGACATGGCGTGGAGCTGGATTGTGGGCTTGGGAGGCCACTGTCCGCGTTTTTATCAGACATGATGATGTGGGCGCACTGATCTCTGTGACCGGCAAAAGTGCGCCCGCTTGACAGTAGTAGGGGCTGTGGTTAAATGTTTCACCAACCTGTTGATGACTGTTGGCTGTTATGATGAGAAGCTGTCTGGCTCTTGCTGGAGACTTAGAGGTTTGATTGGGTGCGCACTGCTGCGTGTGGAATACGAGTTGTTAGTTGCGTGACCTTATGATGACATCGATGCAATTTAAGCAATGCTTGTCCCTCTGTCTTGATTAGGCATTGCTTTGTATTCCATGTTCATTTCACACGTGTGGCACGTGAACGGAGCGCTCACACAGAGTGATTTCCTCCGTGGCGGTGCTTTAGTAATGAACGAGTTCGCTTCAGAAGGAAGAGGAGCGTACAGTGCTTGATGGCCACGTTTGCATGGGCAATTAGCCGCGCCAGATGCTTGCCTCCGGCGCTGCAGCCTCTCGGCTGACATTCGTCGCTAGATCCTTTGTTGCTGCAAGTCATGCGGCTGTTAAACTAAAGTCCTCGTCGCCATTGATGAATTCATGCCAAGATCGCACGCACAGTCAAGGATATGAAGCAGGTAGTGATGTCAAGCCAAATGACCACAGTATTCAATAAATCAGGGAGGCTGGGATGCACATCTTCATACTTCTTTTATTAAGCGCGAACTGCCAAACTGGGCGGTATCCCCACCCCTCAACCACGTGGCTCGCAACCCACAACTGAAACAACAGAAAGCGGTCTCTGACAAGTAAACAATAGACAATGAAGTAGGACATTACAATATATTTGGATGGAAAGAGAAGGGAAGATATATTTGAAAAAAGAAACATAGTACTCTTCACAAAATCTGTATACGTTTTATACCATCTGAAGATTCTATTGGAAATGTATGCCTAGAACCTTTCTAAAGAACTATTTAGTAATGTCAGTGTCAGACCTCCTCGACATGTATAGGAAGAGCTGAGGGTGGGGTGGGGGAAAATGGATGTGACGCAGGAGGGAAGACAGGGAGTCAGTTAGAATAAAGTATTAGGATGGAAACATTCCCCGATAGTTTGTGCAATGTCAATATTGAATCCTGCGGGGTTCCTCTCGATAACCTGCCCGTGTTAAGGAGTGCAGCATGCTGCTGAGTAGACTCCGCCCCAGAGCCACGTCGGAGAGCAGCACCAGCGATGAAGGAGGTTGCCAGAGCACGACATGAGAGCAGGAGACACGGCAAGCGCACCGCTCAGATGATAAGGACAGGGGAAGATCCTTCTGTCGCAAGCGGCAAGTGGTCGCAGCACACAGGGTGCAGAGAGAGAAGTCAGAGCACCGCCCGTCTGGAGAAAGGAGAAATGGACAGAAGGCCCAGGCAGACACACTGGGTCCAGGAAGGCACTGATAAGCTGACAAGACCATCATAAAAAAGGGCACCTATACTCACACAGGGGACAAGGCAACAAAGTGGTTGACAGCAGCACCTGGCAACATTAAGCCCAAAGCACAGGATGAAAAGTGCAGCACAGTGATAGACAGCACCACATGGACTTATCATGAAGTGTGCGTCATGGAGGGGAGTCCTGATAAAACCAGAACCATGCACCAATGCCACACGGTGACAAGCACATCCTGCCCCACAATAAGGGCACTGCGACTATGCAGGTAACCTTCCGATCAAGGGAAGACTCACACACAAGGCATCACAGAACTGGGATCAGGAAGAAGATGTCAGACAAAAACATCCCAGAAACGGTTTAAAAAGGTGGGCGCTGGCTGGAACCCTGGGTCCAATATTAGCAATTCTGATTTTTGTTACTGTCTAGTAATAGTCCAGTCTTTAGGTGTGTAGGCATGGTGATTTATTGGTGTACACAACCAACAAAGTCAATGTGGCAATTTTAAGCCAGACGTGGTGAAAACAAAAAGCTGTCGCGCGTTTCAACCAAAGTCTTTCTCAAGGCTGTGATTAGTGGAGTGAGTGACGTGAGATGTGAGAGAGTGGGACAAATTACAGTGACATTATTAAGAATTCATATGACAGTTGTTCAATGTTGGGATTTTGGTTCATCATTATTGACATATTTTTGTGCATCAACGCAAATTGTCATCATTACAGGTAAGAGCAATAGTACATTAGATTCATTATTTGTGGTGAAAGGTGAGTTTGTGGTGGTAAAAGATACATTCAGCATGGCATTCATCATTTGAAATCACACGGTATTGAGGTTATAAGCAGCATGAGTTATGAGTTCGATTTGGAGAGACATAGTACCAAGGGACATGAGGGGGAGAGAAAAAGAGGAGGTTGTTAGGGCCAGTAATGTGGCAAAGCTGGATGCTGGGGTAGGATGCAGTTAGGGGGGATAGGGGTAATAACGCTTACTGGAGGTCAAGTGGCAGCAGACTTGTTTTAGAGGTGGCAGCTGGTCCCCTCAATCTGGAGGCTTGGTGGCCTGGTCTGTTAAGAATCAGAGGATCTGAGTTAGGCTACATTGCTAGAATGGTCATATTAAAGATTCATGCTTGAATGGATGTGGGGCCGGGGATGGCCTTGTGTGTCTGGTGGGCAGATGCTGCCGTGCCAGATGGTGGTTGGATGATGTTTGGAAAAGCAGTGGGTGCCGTGGTTTAGAAGGACATGGGATGCTTGGGCCTCTGTTGAAGGATGTCAGAGGTGAGGCAAAATGACCTAGGCGGCATGTGCGCAGACCTCTGGGGGTTTATAAGGGGGGTGCTGGGCCATGAAAGAAGAGTCCCTGTGAATGCGGTTTGGCAAGGGGTGAACATGATCTGGCAGATTATTCCACAGGTTAGTGGTGGACGGTACGAAGGCTGGGGAGGTAAGGGGGGGTTAATTAAGGCGGTGGACATGGTGGAGTGGTGTGGCGTCCAATTTTAGACGGGGCATGATTGGTGCCCCACATCCCATTGCTGCGGTCTGCCCGGGCCAGGCGGCCATGGTGCTCATGCTCGAGTGGCCACAGGTTGCTGTGACTTTGTGGGTAGAGAGGGGGGTGTGAGGGGTGGTCACGGGGCGCAGCCTTGGGGCCAACCAGGGGGTTGCGAGGTATGGCCCATCGGTGCTGTTGGTGGACCCCGATGGGGCCAAGGCCGCGTGGGTAACCGGGGGGGAGGGTGCATATTGCCCCGTCAGTACGAGGAGCAGTAGCTCAGGTGGGGGGGGGGTCTCATGGGGAGGCCCACTGCGGCAGGATTGGGGCCCTCAGTTATCCTATCTGGCTCCGGGATCGGCGACGTGTTCCCATCGTGGTCAGTCAGGAAGTGGAGGCAGCTGCCTGTTTGGTCCTAGAACTTCCTGACTGACTGCTGTGCCGACGTCTGATTGGCTGATTGGGGAGGGCTGAGGTGCGCCCTGATTGGCCAGCCTTGAGGGGCATGTCAGAGAGGCGTATCCACCTAGCGTGACCACACGACCGCACTTGGGGTGATGTAACCCGGTGGGGGTAGTTTTAGGGATCCCCAAAAGTGTTGGTGGTTGGAGCAGGGGTCTGCAGGGGAATGGGGTGGGTGCGTGGATGGTCGGCAGCATGGTTGGTGAGGTGATTGGGATCGAACTAATGTGTTAAGCAAAGCGGTCTGGATGTATCACACTGATCACTTATCTGACACTTGCATTGATACGGTCGAGGGGTAGTTTAGCCAGAAAGGGGGTAATAGAGTGGGGCGGGGGGGTTGTTGTCTTGAGGCTCTGGTGGGTATAATTGATGGATGCTCGGTGGCCGTGCGTGTGGCGTGGGTTAGTTGGCAGTCCTGCTCAGTGGCAGGTGTATCAACCCGTGGGTCCAATTGGAACCCATAATCAAAAATATTTTTTGATTAATAAATAAGTGGTCCTGGCAGTGCAAGATAGTTAATAGATTTCAATCCAAGATGAGCGAATTGAGTGAGGGCGGGAGAGGTCCAAAGGTGATTGGAGGGCAGCCTATGTGCCATGTGTGGCGTGGGTTGGTTGGCAGTCCTGCTCAGTCGCAGGTGTATCAACCCGTGGGTCCAATTGGAACCCATAATCAATTATTATTTTTTTTAATTAAATAAGCGGGCCTAGCAGTGCAAGATAGTTAATTGGTTTCAATCCGAGATGAGTGGATTGAGTGAGGGCGGGAGAGGTCCAAGGGTGATTGGAGGACGGCCTATGTGCCATGTATGGGGTCAGGGCTGGACAGGTTATGAGGCCCATTAGTGTTGGGGCAAGAAGGTTTAGCAAGCAATTGCTCATGGGTTTGATAGATAGGGATTTTGAGAACATGGTAGGTGTACAGGTCCATGAAAAGGAGCATGGTTTGTTCATAATTTAATACAGAGTTACTTGGATTGGTCATAAAAGCACATGGAAATCGTGGCCGCTATTCAAGCCAATGGTGACGCCTCTGTATTTTCATATTAGGCAAGCTTCTTTCTGGCACAGATGGAGTTCCCTGTCACCTCCCCTTGCGTCTGCCAGTATTGATTCAAGTCCCACGAAGGTGATTTTGTCTTTGTTGTCCCACTGGTGTTGTTCCTGCTAGTGGAGAGCCAGTGGATATTTGGAGTTTTGTGAGTGAAGGGAGCTGAGATGTTCCCTTATTCTGATTCTCAGTTCTTTCTTGGTGCTTCTAATATACTTACGATCACATACACAAATAATCCCATAGATTACATATTTGGATTTGCAATTGATATATTGTTTGACGTCATGTGTGTTACTGTCACTGAACTTTAGAGTCTTCGTATTCCTAGCAAATTTGCACATGGAGCACATTCCGCCGAATTTAGAAAAGCCCACTGGTTTGTTGCTCGTGAGCCAATTCTCATTAGTTTTGGGAATCAGTGCCATGAAAGAGGGGCTTAGGATAGTCTTGAGTGTTCTGGCCTTAGTGTGGGTCAGACAGGGTTTGTCTGGTATCCATGCCCTGATGTCTTTGACAATCGATAGAATATGCCAATGTCTTTTCAATATTCTCTGTACTTGCTGGCTGTCACTGCAGTATTGGCTGATATATCGTATTTTGTTGTCATCCGTGGATAGTCTTCTAGTGCGTTCTTTCGGAGTGAGTAAAGTTGTGCGTTCTCTTTTGTTTGCCAGGGTTTTTGTAGCTTTTACAGCGTGTTCAGGGTAGCCCCTTTCAGAGAAGCGTCTGGTAAGGGTTGCACATTCTTTTCCATAGTCTGACAACGAGCTACAGTTCCTTTTGGCTCGTAGAAATTCACCTTTGGGGATATTGTTAATCACTGATTTTTTATGACAGCTTGATGCATGTAGTACCGAGTTCACTTCCGTGGGTTTACTGAAGGTTGTTGTCATGAGCTCTGTACCTACTGGCATGATGGTAATGTCCAGGAAGTAAATCGATGTACTACTTGAAGTTCCAGTGAATTCAATGCCAAAATTGTTATCATTGAGATATTGTTTGAAAAATTCCGGACCAAATCATCAAGACATCGTCTATGTAACGGAATCATGTATGAATTAGTTTGTTGAAATCCTCATTGGCAAAGGCATGTACCTGTTCATAGTGATGCATAAACAAATTGGCCGTAGATGGTGCGTATGTGGCCCCCATGGCTATGCCTTTGGTTTGTTTGTAGTACTGTTGGTTGAATAGGAAGATGGTTTTAGTTAGACCATGTTTTTGTCAGGAATATTTCCACCGAAATGAGGTGACTCATTGTCGCTCAAACTACCAACAGCTTTTGACCAGACTGACACAAGAAATCTAGGCCCCAAATGGGGGAGTTGGATCAGGGACTTCAAGGTCGGCATAGGGGAAGTAGGTGCATTAGATGATGAGGACATTTGTTTACTAACAATAGCGGTAGGGGACGCAGTACAGAACAATCTATATCAACTCCCAGGCAACAAAAATGCCCAATTTGACGAACTGAAAGATGCACTTTCCCAATATTTTGCACCCCACATGAATATTGACTATTAACAGCATATATTGCACACAACCACACAAGACAAAAGGGAAACAATGGAAAACGTTGTAATGCGACTCCGGATCAGAATCAAACACTGCAAATTTCACTGATACTACAATGCAGAGACGTTGAGGTACCAAGTGATAGCGGGCTGTGAGTCTCTGCTATCTCAGAAAAAGTTGTTTCAGAAACCTCAATCACTGGAGAAAATATTAACAATGGTGTGCACTTTCAAGGGAATGTAGCTGAAATGCACCACCAGCCGCACATCCGGCCTCACCCCCATGTTTGCTACAATGATCACATAAGCACAGTAATGCTGCCTGGAAATCAGGCAAGGGCAGCAAACACTGCTACTATCGCCCGCAGGCCAACAGATACCGCTCCCAGAGAGAATACAGATCACCTGAACGGAGGGAACAGAGACTCCCATGAAGGATTGTGCATTACATGAAGGCCAGATCACCATCAGGGAGTGAATCAAACTTGTCACGGGATGATCAACGAAAGGTAACACATCAGCAAAAGGACACAGCCCAGTAATCTTGATGCAAGTAAATTACACCTCCACAGAATTTATATGGATACGGGAGCGACTGTGAATATCATCAGTGAGGAAGCATACAATACTCTACCAAAAGAAGATCACCATAGCCATCGTAAGTGGATATATATCTGTATGGGTCAAATGTCCCATTTCCATGCAAAGGAATATTCTCAGCGGTATACACTTACAAGTAAGCTCGGCCAGAATACAGCTGCATGTGGTTTAGACAGCGACAGAGAGTGGATGTATTCTCAGTTTCAAGACCGCTTTGAAGATGGGACTTGTGCACATCCTATATAACCTAATGGTGCAGCAATACATGGCCTGATGTGGTAACATTGATCAGGCTTTCCTGGCTCATTTCAAAGCCCTGGGGAAGCTCAAGAACTGCCAGCTCAGGCTTCACATAGATGAGGCCGTAAAGCAGGTTGCCCAACACTATCGAGGCATACCAATCAACATTCATATACAGGTAGAAATGAAATAAGGAAATTACTGGACCAATACATCATAGAGCCTGTCATGGGACCCACACAATGGATATAACCCATTGCTCCCATCCCCAAGAAAACCGTTGATGGATCCATCTATTTCTGTGTGGACATGAGGAGACCAAATGAGGTGATACAGAGGGAGCACCCGCAGGAACCGAGAATCACGGACACGATTCACTTACTAAATGGAGCGATAGTGAAATCCAAATTGGATCGCAACAAAGGCTACCACCAGCTACAACTGGCACAGGGGTCCAGGTCATAACAACCTTCATAACACATCTGGGTCTACACCGCTATAAGTGGTTGAGTTTTGGAGTCTCGTACGTGGTAGAAATATACCAGGAGGGAATCCACAAGGTAATCCTGCATGTGCCAAACTGTATAAATTACATTCATGATATACTGATTTTTGGCCAGTCCATAGAATTATATGATGCCACATTCCAACAAGAATGTGAGTTTCAAAAAAGTATTCTGAAATTCTTCGGTCATATATTCTCGGACCAAGGGATGCGCCTTGACCAGATAAAGTGGCTGCACTAAATGAGGCTTCATTACCGGAAAACATATTCGACAGATCATTTCTCAGGTTAGCGAGCTACTGCTCCTGGTGCCTGCAGGACTACGCCGCAGGGAGTGCACCCCTGCGGGACCTCACCAAGAACTATGTAGTTTCAGATGACTCCAACCTGTCAGAAGGCACTTGAGTAGATTAGACAGAAGATAGCATTCACAGAAAATATGGCCTACTTCACTGCCAATAAGGTGACATAGCTAACTGTTGATGCTAGTCCAGTAGCACTTGATCCAGATTCAACAAATGACAAGTTCATTGTATGATATGTAAGCCAGAATCTCTCTCCCACGGAAAAAGCATACTCTCAAGCAGAAAAAGAAAGTCTGGCACTGTTGTAGGCCTGTGAACACTGCCATCTATTCCTATACATAAAGGAATTCACTATTGTCACTGATCATCAAACGCTCCTCACCATATATGGAACTACCAAAGTGAGGATGCCACCAAGAATCACAAGGTGGGGCCTGAGACTCCAAGATTATGACTTTAAAATTCAGCACATACCAGGAAAATAAGAAAACCCTGCTGACTATTTTGTCATCCAACGGGGTCGGCCAGGTTGCAGCCTTCAACAGAAGACAACTACATAAATGACCTTATCCACCAAATTGAATTGTTTCCATTGCATTAAGCCACTCTTGAAAGGGAGTAAGAAAAAGATCAAGCTCTGGCCATCATTGGCAGGTGCATCACAGGTGGTTGAGTGAAACACACTAAAGAGATGGCATGAGAGAAAGGGCAGCTGTACAGGAGGACGTGGCTAGTCTGCAACTGGTACAGGATGAATTGACTGCCACAGAAGATCACATTATACTAAAAGGAAATACAATAGTGATACCAGCGTTGTTGAGACAACAAGCCATTGTGGCTCATGAAGGTCATAGGGGAATAGTTTCTACCAAATGGATGTTGCGACAAAAAATGTTCCCTAAGCACAAGGATGGAGGATACCTACGTCACTGTCCTATGTGCTGTGTGAACACCCCAGTTCCGTATCCTAAACCGTTGCAGATGTCAGCATTGCCGGGGTAGGTGTGGGAAAAGGTCACCATTGATTTCTTCTGGTCCATAAGAGATGGAACATATGTTATATGAGGCCCTTGGGCATGTGGCGTGGTATATAAGAATTCTTAATAAATAAATTATAGTGATTGTGGATGAATACTCCCAATACCCTCAGGGACAAATTGTACCATCAATGGTGACTACAAGCGTAAATACCACATATTGCATCCTACAGACAGTAAAATCCGACAATGGGACACCTTTCACATTTGAGTACTATCATATATGTCCTTTATCAAAATGTCAAAACAAATAAAAAAAATCTCACTATATATTATATTAATTTTGTTGACTAAAATATTGAATACCATACAGTAAGTCTTGAGTAATCCTTGTAAGGCCATGCACGATTTGGGCAAAAGGGAAAACCTGGCCTATGTAGATGATGTTCTGATCAAGAGCTCAACAGTGGCGGAACACATAGCCGAAATATACTATGTTCTGACCAGTTGTCCATGAAATAACCACAAAAAAGACCCAATTAGATATGATCAAATTTTATTTGGTTGAAAAACTAAAATTACTTTTGTTTTTTCCCCTTTTTTTGTAATGCTGGGGGAGACCCCAGCAACCCCTCTCTTACCCCTACCTTAACTTATACCCTTACCCCACCCCCACCTATTTAATAAAAATGTACAAACATTTTGAAATAATTCAACCAAAAATATTCAGTTATTTCTAGTTACAGTGGTGTAAGACCTGCGTGAACTTCTTAAAGCACAAGATCACCCCTGAGGTGATCAATCCCTAGATGAAGAAGGTGTAAGCCTTATTGACATTAAAGGACCCTACTACTCTGCGAGAATTGGGAAGCCTTCTCGGACTCGCTAATTATAGTCAACAGTTAATTGAAGAATACGCTGAGATCACTCGACCTTTGGTCCATTTATTAAAGGCCGAAGTCAAGTGGGAGTGGGATCTGGAACAATCCGAGGCAATAAAACAACTGAAAAGAAACCTTTCCCCAGGCTCGTTGTTTGGGTTACTCCATAAAGAACAAGGAGTTATTCTTGGAGACAGGCTTCTCAGATACTTGTCTAAAAGCGGTATTGTACCAAAAGAAAAACAAGTTCAACAAATTCATTGAAGAATTACCATCCATTCATCCAGGGGGAGCAAACCATCATAGAAACTCCTCACCGACCCTTGCAATATCTGCAAAGTGACAGAATCTGACAGGGAATGTCAGTAATTCCAGAAATACTTCCTGGATTCTGTCCATGCAAGCCTTTCCTGTGGAAGTCAGATATGGCCAAAACAAGAAGAGTCCTCTAGCACAAGGGTTGGCAGACGTGCACGATTGTGCTCAAGAAAACTGCCTCAAGGACAAAGTCTCATGACCAATGACAATATGGAGGCGTACCTTACTTCCCTGCACAAGGTCTATGAAGAAGACACGTGTCAGGGGACACCCACAGTTTATGTAGATAGGAGTTCCTACCATGTTGACAATATCAGGGAAAATAACTAGTGGCTGGCATTGGGAATGCATGGGTAAATGATACCCCGGAACACTCTGTTGGTTACAAAATAGGACCCCGAAATAGTCTGGTGACACAGTTGATGGCCGTTTATCAAGCCATCCTCACTTCAGTGCACCATCAACTCCAAGAACTGGTCATAATCATTGACTCTGATTATGTCAGGAATGGGTTCATGGAAAACCTGATTAACTGGAAGAATCGAGGCATGCTTTGCACAAACAATAAGCAATTAAAGCATGGTTAATGAATCCAGTCAATTGATGATCTGACAACCTCTAATGAGATGATCATCTATTGGAAAAAGATCAAAGGACACTCCAAAATAGAGGGGCCAGATAAGACTGGAAATGACTTGGCTGATCAGCTGGCTAAACCGGAGCTCTTCACAAGGATTTCATAGAAACAGAATCCCGCCTGGGTAAAATCCAAGTCACCGCTGTCACCACGTCCCAAACTCATGCCAACCATGAACTTTCAACTGCCCAGTGGTGTAAAGAAACCCCAGAATCAGATTTGATTACTGCACAAAAAGAGAACACGATTATGGGACATTTTATCAACGTATTGAAGACCCCTGAAATTTCCTCTGACAGAATCAAATTATACCAGGAGAGAGGATCTCTGGGTATTGATGAAGTTTTCCCAAATATTCTGAATACAAGTCGGTTTGTTGGTATGGAGATCCATATCTGGATGTGACCAGTGGGTGATACTAACCACATTCTGAATCCTGGTGTTGAGTCACGCCCATGACATGGCCACTGCCGGTCATAGGGGGTTTCATACAACATTAGAAATCTTGTGTGAGCTTGCATACTGGCCACAAATTGGTCCGGACCTTGAAATCTACCTAAAGGGGTGTCTTGTGTGTGTTCAATTCCAGCCAAGCCCTCTCACACACATAGCTCCCCTACAGAAAAGGGAAATGACACTGCCTTGGTCAGATTTGAAAGTCGATTTCATCGGTGGCAGTGATTCGCTCCTCTAGAGGAAACAAGTACATGTTGACTGTAACATGCTTGTATGCCAAGTGGGTAGTCTTCTAGCTCCGAATTGTAAGGCAGAGACAGCTGCCGCACTAATGATTAACCACATCTTCTCTCAGTTCAGCCTCCTGCAAAGTATTGATTTGGACCGAGGATGTCATTTTACCAGCAAGGTGATGGCAATGATGTGGGAGATTCTATGGGTAAAAAGGAAACTCCACATTGCCTACTACCCAGCCTCGTGTGGGGTAGTTGAGAGGTACAACAAGACAATTTTGGGCATCTTGAAGAAGTTTGTGGCAGACTCTGGACTCAGTTGGGACATTCAACTCTGCACTCCGTGGCAGTATCTGCACTCATTTGGGACATTTGATTACCTTTTGTCCTGGTGGTGATTAGGTCAACACTATCTCTTCAACAAAAATGTTTCCATTTCAGCTCATGACTAGATGATAGATGGTGCTACCTCAGCAGCTGCTCTACAGAACTCAGGAGCAGACACTGATAAATGCATCCACTACCCATGAATACATTGAAGATTTTACAGAAACACCTCCAGCACGCTTTTGCTTATGCCCAGCACAATCTAGAAAAGTCAGCTTAAGGAATGAAAACCTACTACGTTATGTTATGTAGTCTCGTAAAGCGCATGTATGCCCGAAGGCATCTTGGCGCTGAGCAGAGGGAGGTGGAGCCAGACATACATTAAAAAGATAAGGGACTTCAGAATAGAAGGGTCTTCAGGGCCCGCAGGAAGGCCAAGTGGTTGGAAGTTGCACGTAGTGACCGAGGCAGTTGGTTCCATGCTATTGCGGCTGCCACAGAGTAGGCACGCCCATCGGTCCTAGTCCGTCTTACACAGGGGACTGATAGTAGTAAAGCAGCCTGAGAGTGAAGAGGATGAGCAGGAACGAAGTGAACACATTTTTCCTGGAGATATTCAGCTCCTAGTTTATAGAAGGCTTGATACTCCAGGCACCTAGATTTAAACAAAATCCATTTTTCGATTGGAAGCCAGTGCAGTTGTTTCAGAAGCGGTGACATATGAGAGCGTGCCGGGGGGCGCACGACTACTCTGGCTACTGAATTCTGGAGCATTTGAATACGGTTTATCAGATGGTGTGGTTGGCCGAAGTACAGCGAGTTGCAGTAGTCAGCCATACTAAGAACCAACGCTGCTACCACAGGAGCATGAAAATGATCAGGAATAAAGGGAAGAACCATCCGCAAGGTACGCAATTTAAAATGAGCAGATTTGCAGACAGCACCAACCTGCTCTGTCATTGCAAGGGAAGATAAAAACTTAACCCCCAGATTTCTCACTGCCGGAGACGGAGAGGGGAACAGGCCAAGAGAAGCCGGCCAAAAATCAGTAGTGCAGTAAGTCAGAGGTCTAGTCGTTCCCACGACAAGGACCTCCGTTTTACTGCCGTTGAGTTTGAGTGAGTTGTTTGCCATCCAGGCACCCAGACCCTCAAGACAGTTCCTCAGCCGGACCGTGGTTTCCGGGCGAGAGAGATCCAGGTCTACCAGGATCTGCGTGTCATCTGCATAAGAATAGAAATGGAAGCCATGAGACAAGATAAGGAGAAGAGGGTGAATGTAAATGTTAAAGAGAATTGATGACAACGCAGATCCTTGCGGAACTCTGCAGAACAAAGAAATGGATTCAGAGCAGAAAGGTGGCAGAAAAACTGACTGGGACGGGTCAGCCAAAAAGGCTGCAAAGCAGTTCAGTACCTGTTCACCAAGGCCTGCACTCAACAAACGGGAGATCAAAATAGAATGATCTACCGTGTCGAACGTGGTGACCGATCCAACAGAAGGAGTGCTCCCACACCGCCCTGATCAACTAACCTGGTAAGATCGTCAAACACAGAATTAAGAACTGACTCAGTTCCTCTCCCTGGTCGAAAACCGGACTGAAATGTATCAAAGAACACAGAAGTTTCCATGAAAGATGACAGGAGGGGAGAGACTAAAGCTTCAAGCACTTTCATCAAGGATGGAAGTAGAGGGATTTGATGGAAGTTTGCTTGCATGGCTGGATCCAGCGAGGGCTTCAATAGAGGGAGCACATGTGCATACTTCAAGGATCTTGGAATGAGCCCCTCTTGAAAGGACAAATTCACTGCGTTGTAATATGAGTAATCAGGTCTGTAGAGATATCTTTAAGCACATCCAATGGGCTAGCATCGGCAGGAGGGGCTGATTTAAGGCCGTGAATAGCTTTAAAGATATCCTGCTCAGAAAAGACATGGAAGGAAAGCCATGAGGTATTAGAGATAGGCAAGTTGGAAATGGTCTGCTTGGTCGCAGACCAATCAGTGTTGTCTCGAATATCCTTGCAAATTGCTTCAATTTTAGAATGAAAAAAAGCAGAAAGAGAATCACACAGAGCTTGTGAGGGCTCAATAGAAGTACCGGTCTTAGTGAGAGTGGAGAGGGATTGCACTAACGCAAAAAGTGCTTTAGGCCTATTAACAGCATAGTCAATCTTTTTACTGAAGAACGATTTTTTTCTGCCAGAATAGCCTTTTGATAGGTTGTTAGAGCCAGCCGAAAGGCAGTTCTATTAGCAGTCATGTAACCGGCGTGCCATTTTCTTTCGGCCTGTTGGCACCCGAGCTTTAGAGTTCTAAGTTCCTCCAAGAACCAAGGTTCGGATACATGGGCTCTTTCCTTACAGAGTTTGGCAGGAGCTAGCTGATCGGCCACAGCCAAAAACGACGAACGCAGTGTCTCTAGGGTACAGGGGCTGTAAGGAGCACAGTGGGCGAGGAGAGATGCAGACAGCATGGAAGGTTCCACCTTACGCCAGTTCCTTTTGAAACTGGTCGAATTGGGGGAGGGGGGCACCTGGCCGGTCTTGGGAGAAGACTATTAAAAGAGATCAGAAAATGACTGGACCATAGTACAGGAGAGATAGATACAATGGCAATCAATGATTTAGGGGCACAAATACAATCCAATGTGTTACCCAATTGAGTAGGTTCATGAATTAATTGCGGGAGATCAAGGTCCATCATTAGAGCAGGGAAATTATCGACCCGATTAGCAGTAATAGAATTAGCAGGAAGATTAAGATCACCTATCACTGAAAGACTGGGATGGTTAACGTGAAGTGAGGACACAAGATCAGGAAAGGCAGCATAGAAGGTAGCATCCTCCGCAGGGGAGCAGTAGACCAGCAGGACAGTTAGCATGCATACTGCAGATATAGAAATCGTGGCTAGTAAACGCTCTATCTTCAATGAGTGCTCTGGTACAGAGCAGACAACTTAATGGGAGGATCTGTGCATAATTCCTTCACCACCTCCAGGATGAGCAGAGGAGTGGTCAACCTGAGTAAAGCTATAATTGGACAGGAGGGCTTGCACAATGGAGGGGCCAGAAGAGTCTTGCAGCCAGGTCTCAGTTAGGAACAATAGGTCCAGCTGGGCAGTAGACATAAAATCATGACTGTCTGAGGCATGCGCGACTAAGGAGCGGGTATTAAGTAGGCCACAGTAAAGCAACCCTGTACTAAGTGTGTGTAAAACAAGATGGTCTTTATTTTTACTGAGACTAGAAGGCATGGTAGAGGCTTTCAGAAAGCCTGGGGGCCATTTGGTATCAGGGGGTGCCTTGGATAAAAGTACTTGGCGGTCCAGGCTGCCAGCATGACCCCCCAGCACGCCCTTAGCAGGGACGGGCACAGACGGGCTTGCCTTAAATGACCTGAAGACCACAAAGAAAGAGTACGAAGTAGGTGGCAAGGTGTACTTGTACAATTTTCAGAGAAACCAGACCAAGCAGAAGAGGTTTCTTCCAACTTGGCGAGGGATCTTTGAAATTGTCGATAAAATCTCACCTGTACCTATAAACTCTGTATCCCTAAAGGAGAACACACAGAAGGGAAATGGGTCCACATCAATCAGTTAAAGAGCGGTCACCCCAGACAAGCTTCACGACAGATCGAGAAGCCCAGTGAGGGTAGAACCCAGAGGCCATCAAATTAAAAATAATATTGTTTTTAGGATAATTTTAATGTAATTCAAATAGATGCAATGTGCTGTTTTGGTTGTAATAATTATGCAATGTTGTTTTGTTTTTCGAATTGTATACCTATTTACTGGGGAAAGGGGTATTGTATAATGTACTTAACCTCTCTGTTACTCCTATCTGCAGACCCAATAACCTAATGCACATCACAGCCTGGGGGGGAAGTAGATCCCAAAAAGGGAGGGGTTCCATGACCATGCCCAAAAATCTAAAGACAAGGTTGGAGGTCAGAGCGCTCACCCCCTCAGGATGGAAAAGAAGCGAACATGCCCCAGGGAAAAGAAAAAAAGAGAAAGAAAAACCACTCTCCCTTGCTCTTTCCTACGATTGACCTTAGTCAAAGAGCCCGGGGGGATCTGTGGAGTATAAATTCAGCCCCACAATGACATGAACTGAAAGGTCAAGCAAGGCCTCCACTCATGGACGTCATTTAGGGGTCAACAGGGGTCGCAACTGTGACCCCTGAGGTCTTACTTGATACCCCTGCGGTCTGCCTTGCTACCCCTAAAAAAAGAAAGAGAAATCTTTTTTTTTTCTTCTTTTTTTTTAAAGTTTGAGGCTCATGGGCTTTGCTCAGCAGCATGTGGCCCTTTGTTTCTGGAGTGGCTGGTTTTCTTATAGCTATAGCCGGTAAGATAGCTCAGTGGGTAGAGCGTTGGCTGCTGCATTGTGTGTGTGTGATCTGCAGGTTGCAGGTACGACTCCCAGCAAGGTCAACTCAGCCTTTCATCCTGCTGAGGTTGATAAATGAGTACCAACACAGCTTGGGTGATTTTATTTGTATAGTTGTTCCATATGAAGCGCTTAAGCATAAGTGCTATATGATAACACATCATTATCATTTGGCCTTGGACGTCTGTTTGCATTCAGTGTTTTGGTAACATGGGCCTATACACACTGATATTAATGATAGATGTGGTGATCCATTCCTATATGAAATGTATATCACTTTACATTGATATCATAACCATTTGTTTGTAGTGTACTTTGAAACAATGCTACAATGCTATGTGATGCCACTTCCTGTTTTGTCGAAGGGTGAAAAGTCACATTCCATCACTTCCTGTGATGTCACTTTGGGGTGGGGTCAAATGGCATCACTTCCTGTGATCTCATCAGAGGTCAAGGGTCATGTGATGTCACTTCCGCTACCGCTGGCATTTTGGTGAAATGACGTCTCTGCCTCCACTGCAAGAATTAAGCAGGCTAATAGAAAAGACACATTGGAACCTATGTGCCAGCTCTAACCTTGATACTGCATAGTGAGTGAATGCGAAAAATGGGCCCCACTGAACATTACCAAAATGGAAAGGCAGCCAGGTTAAGGAAAGCGTGCCTTAAAATATTAATACAGCTACATGCGCAGGACAGGTTTAAAGACGTGTTTCTGCAAATTACACCGAATTCATGTAAAATGGAAAAGGCACAGTCTGACTGAGGAACAAAACAGCAGCATTTTACATTGAATCCTATGCAATACAAGGCTATGCATTTGGAGAATAAAGGTGAAACTGTGCCTTATATGAAAAAAGCAAAGCAAAGTGACACATTTCATTTGAAGTAAATAAACACTTACTTTCTAACATATGAAGTGACATCATGTAAATTGAAAGGGGCACCTTTTTCCATGTGAACACTGGTCATGTTAAATGAAACTGTCTGTTGTAAATCACTTAGAATAATATAGTTTCCTTATAGTTGTGGAAAAATAAATAGGCCTAAGAAATCGAATTACACATGGACAAAAGGCCAAGATGCAACGTGATACAATAAATAAAAGACTTTACATGAGTGTAAAGACCGGAGGGGGGTCTGCACTTCCGCTCTCTATATGGTAGAGGGGAGGCACAGAGACCACTGCCAAGATTCTCTATTATTGGTAATGTAGTCGAGCAATCAAGGCCTAGCTTCTCAGGAGGTGATGCAAGCTGGTTCTTAAGTACAGTGTAGTCCCCAAGCACCGACAAAGGAATGTCCACACACTGTATCGGTTACAACACAGTCTTTATATAATAAACTTTCAAAGGTATATTCAATATCACGATAACGCACTTTGTACTCTGAAAATCAGCAATGGTAAATATACACAGTTTCTAAAGTGGTACCACTAACTTTATTAGATCTCATTAAAGTGATACAGTCAAAACGACACAAATATCTGAATAAAGAGGAAACCAGCAGTAGAGAGAGGCAGGAAAGCAAGATGGTTGAACAATTGGCAGAATACTGGTCACTACCATTAACCACAGTTCTGTGTGGAGATCCCCCACCTGTAAAACCTGTAGAAGAAATATACAAGCCCAGTCCATATATTGTTCACACTAGACTTTCCAATAGTTCTGCAACCCCAAAGTACCTTGGAGTTGTAGCGTTCCGCTTTGGGGAATCGACGGCCCTTCTTGAGTGTCCTCCCTTTCAGTCAGGAGTCACGGGTCGAACATCCGACAGAGAACAGGTCGGGCTATGGCGGTGAAGTGGCTGCGTCCTTCCTAGCGGTGCTCGTTTATGGGGAAGCGTAAACGTCCTGCCAGGAAGAGGCTTGCGGGGCACCTCGATGTCGATAGTTCTGGACCGCAAAGAGTTGAAGAACTGTGGCCCAGCAAGGGCGTTGAGTCGTCTGCGTCTCTGTGGTCTTTGGGTGGCGGGAAACCCACCGGTGGATGCTCCTCGGCGCGTCGATGGTCAGGCCTTCTCCAGCAGGATACACCAGCGATGATGCAGATGAGACCGTCCTTGGATCAATGAAGTTCTTAGGCAATGGGAGCACGGCGGCTCCAGTTGGCGACGGCGGTCGTCGACAGTGGCGGACAACAGTCCGGGCGCTTCTCCTTGGAGTTCCGCAGCAATCCCCGTATCGGGTCGGCAGCCTGTCGAAGGTCTGTTTTCCAGGGAGTTTAGGCAAAGATCAGCTGTGCACGATGGTCCTTCGTAGCTCAGGAAGAGGACGCCTTACCAGGTCCTCTCTGGGTCAGTTCTTGAAGCATAGTAGCTTTCAGATTGCGAAGGAGAGCAACAGCAATTCTTCTCGTCCAGCATGATTTCAAGATCAAGCTTCATTTACTCCAGTTACTCGTCGTAGTGGACTTCAGCTTCTGAACACGATTCCTAGCAGTGTGAGGTCCCTAGATATACTGTTGATCTCCCATTCATTCCGCTGGGTCCCACTCAAGCATCCAATCACGACTACGGTCATTCATGCAGGCAGGCAGCCAATCAGGCACACAGGGTATTCAGGCCATTCACTTCTCTCCAGACACTCACAACAAGTTATGTGTATTGGGATAAGTACCGAGCCATTCAACCCTCCAAGCTGCATTTATACCGGTTTCGGGCAGGGCTTTCTCAACCATTGTGTCAACTACCAGATACTAGACAGCCACAACATAGAATGTGTATTCGTCACACACTCCATTCACCCAGGTCCCACCCACAGGCATACCCACAACATACGGTCGTTGAGAAGGCTCCAGCCAGTCTGGTCGGCACTTCCCCACACTACCATATACGGAACTTCCACCCAAAAGCCAGTCAGGGAGAAGGGACAGAGGCAGGGCTTCCCAGGACTTCGGGAAGACCAAGGTAATGAGGTGATGGAAGGCAAGAGGCCATGGGGGCCATTTTGTCTCCATCCGGAATCTACTGATTCCAATGACAGGGCCTGGGCATCCCAAAATGGAGGACGCTCAGGGCACCAGTCATTTCAGCACAGAGCTGCCACCAGCCCATACCCTGCTCTGTGGGTCTCACACAGGTGCCCAAAAACATACACTAGGGGCACAGGGGTGCACCCCTACCCATGGGTGACATAAGGGTATCCCATGGGTCTGTTCACCAAACCAAAAGAGAGAGAGCTGCACCGCCAGGAGTCCCACATGAACTCCTGCGGGGAAAACACGACAGAACACATGATAAAAAGCAGTAAAGGACAAGGATACGGAGGCCCTTTCCCTCTGATGCATTTCCAGCATCACAATGAGGAATTCATGTACCAATTTAAAAGGTTGTTTCTTTCTGAATGTACATGTAGCTTACTTTGCATCATCCCCCATTGGACTGCTGGACTGTTTTAGCTATCCCTGAACTCAGCGATATTTGGTCAATGCATACCAGGAATGTGGCCTGGCTGGGGGGGTCACAAAGCTGGCCTGGGACTAAATAAATACACTTTAAGATCGAATTTGTGGTCACTGCAGATAGCAGAGGAAGGTCATATCTTTGAAGACTGTGACTGATGCATACTGCGTATTTACAACCCCAATAAACTGAGCCTTAGCTTCAAACAGAGAGCTCCTAATGGACTTAAATCACTGTTGCATAAAAATCAATGCCAGCTTGAGAAGTGGATGTTCCATACCATGTGACTTTCAAGAAATTGAAACTAAAGGGTTCAGATATGAATGCATTGCTATTGAGTTACCTTGGAAACTTCATAAAAAGAGAACATTGTGTGATACTAAGCTCATCCAGGACTCGTTTTGAAGATCACAATAAACATGTCAGTTCTATGAAATCCAACTCCATGTAAAGTGTAGAATTTGAGTTATAGATAAAAATGTGTTTCTGGTTTTCCTATAAATGATAGCAATCTGAAAGTTGGAGAGATAATATAATGTGATATTAATATTTGGAGTATGCAGTTTCATAGTCCAAACTATGTTAGATTTGGTATAAAGGCCAGAAAATGATAACATGCTCCAGGAAGGTTGTGCTAAGAACAAATTAGTTTCTCTAGGTCCAGCAGGAGTAGCTGAATCAGAATAAATATATATTATTGTGTTTTGTAGTAAATTACAAAAAGTTACCAACTTTAAAATGGTCATTTTTGACAATCCTTTCTCTCCCCCCTCATTATCCATAATCTAGATCTCATAAATCCCTTACCCTATCGGTTGGCAGAGGCCAGCCTTTTGGGAGGAGAGGAAAATGAATATCTAATCCGATGTGTGGAAAAATTGGTTGGCACTGCATACATATCATTAATGGGGATGTGTCATAGGTCCTATATAAGGTCAATACCCTATGACACTGAGCACTTGGACACTTGCTGGAGTTTGCTGAAATCTTTTGCTGGAGACCTTAACTTGGCAGGCTGGGAGTACCATCTGAGGGAACCATCCTAACACCTTACTAAAACCTAACTGGGCCCTGCTGTGAATAGCCAAGCTATCCTTACCTAAGGTGTGAGCTGACTCCTACCTGTTCCCGAAAAAGGCTCCTAATACCTGACAGGCCTCCTGAGTTAATAGTAGAGATTTCACATGTAAATAAACATATGCCAATGCTATTAAATGTGCCGGGGGAAACTACCTGCCTTAATCCTCTACCTTAACTGTGGGTGGGTGGGCAAAACTGTGTGGGCCCTTAGCACATTTGATTTAAAATATTTAATTAATTCCCCTATAGAAAAGATCATGGGATGATTCTTCTTAAAATTTGAAATGAACAAATCTCATTTCCAGTGTACTTTAATCTCTATATCCTATAAAGTAATTGGTTAACCCTATTTTTCCTGTAACCCCAGACTTCTTGACAGAAGAGGGCTGTCCCTGGTCCCAAAATAAACATCTCAAAACCCTTGCCTTTAATTTGAATGTTCTGTGTCCCCAAAACGAAATATCCCCATTCATTCACTGGTCCCGAACCCTGCTTTCAAAATATAAAGTTGTGTTTATTCCAAACAAAATACCCTATGTATTCCGGCTACCTAATGTTTTCCTTTAAACCAAGGGTTGTCAAACATATCTAATGCCTGGGGTGGGTGCTGGGAAAAAAATAGTATTTTGCCAAGTAAATTACAACAAGCATGATTCTCCAGTTAAGGGATATACACTCTCTCCTGAGAGTGATAAAGTGACACTCATAGCAGACAGGTTTGAGACTGCTTTGGGGTAAAGAAGGAACCAGGTGCTCCATACCGGGGGCATTCTAACTGACTGTGTTTTCAAAAGGTCCTATGTGTTAATGTGCAGAGAAACCCCAGGTGTAAAGCACTGGAAATGCAATGTGTGATTTGATTTAAAAACAAACCTGTGTTCATTGCAATTTAAATGTTATTCAGAAATACCTGTTAATTCATGATCACAAGAAGGTTGCCTCTGTGCTGATGTTATTGTGTTGTCCTACAGGGTTGGTGGCTTGTGATATTTTCAGTGTGATTTGTATTAATCCCATAATTTAAACAAATCTATATATGTTCTTCTATACACTGGCCTGGTGTCTAGCTCATTGGTGGCACAGGGGAGGGAGCTGCATGGCATTATACAGGTCAGTAATAGACCCAAATAGGAATCTGTTCAGTGGCTTGTTGAGTGACACCTTGATTGGAGAGGGAGGGAACTTCCCGTTTTGAGGGTGGTCATCCAATAAATCGTTACACACTAAGATACACTCCCACCATTGGCTCCAAGCTAACAAACTGCCAGACACTTCTGAATCAGGCACACACATGCCTCACCATCTTTACAAATCCTCCAAGTTGCCCACTGAATGAACAGCACCTGCTAGTGCACTGGAAAAACTACTTACCTGTGCACACAGATACATCCTAGTACCATTCATAGATAACCTTTACAACGGCTGTACAAACAAAACACTCTGGAACATAGGCTTTGCTACAGAGTGAGAGAATTTTGGAAACAAATTACTGATGTGATGAATAAAGTTCTGAGTGAAGAAAGGGAGTTTAACTTTTAAACTTTGATTCTGATTGAAGATACTGATCTACAGGACCTACCGTATATCATCAGGTAACATAGATTTTGAAGGGTTGTTTGACTGCGAAAAGGATAATTCTACATAATTGGAAATCGACTGTATTCCCCACAACAGAATCATAGATGGAGGAAATGTATTCAATATGTAATATTGAAAGAGTTGTAATGTTCCTGCAGAAGAAGGAGAGGCTATTTGATAAAGTATGGGGTGGTTTTCTGAGTTTGGAATCAAATTAAACTGGTAAAGATAGTGAAGAGATGGCAAATTGATGAAATCTGGATATTAAGATTAGTCTATTTTTAATAATTTCACGAATTTGTGCTCATGCTTATTGATTGAAATGTGTTTTTACAATTTGACAACATATGCACATTGATTTTTCCTTTTTGGCTTGATATATTTTTTTTTCTTTCTCTCTATGCTCTTTTCTTTCTTTCGATCCTCTTGTCCTCACTCCTTCATCTAACTGTCTCTGTTTCAGATCACATTAAAGGGTTGCGGGACATTAATGTTTTTCAATGTATAGTATTTGTCAAAGATAGGATACATTAACTGAAATGTCTTCTGATATGTTTATATGGTGGCAATTGAATAAACTAGTTTACAAAACAAAAAAAGCAACAAAAAAACACCAATGTTACATCCATCTGCCTCTGCTCTCAGAGCCAACGCCAAGTGAAGCAGCAACAATTCTCATTCCACCTCATCTCCCTCACCACACAACACACTCACTCCATCTCAAATTCCACTGCTGTTAGAACCAATTTAGTCAGATGTCGCTCCTGGCACCATTGGCATCCACAGAAGGGTGCTCTCTGGAGTTTAGTTCCTCTGTGCAGATGGGCACCAGGACACTGGGATGCCATATTCACAGACCGTTTTCTGCTTCCAGGTCAGGTGTGGCAACTCGGCAGTGCATTTATTCCACAGGATTTTAGGGTATATTGCGTCACAATGTGCATAAGTGTTCAAACTATTCTTCTTGTGTCATTACTCTACTCCGGAAATGTCCTCCTGCTAACTGTTTCTTCTGACCCTCTGGTCGTGATCTGACTGCCTTCTTGCTGTTTCATGGACCTATGTCCTTATCTCCTCTGGGCTCCTTAGTCCAGCTACCATCTTCATATCTCAGCTACACCTTGCATGGATGTGCCTACCTCCAATTCAACCTCTCAAGATCCTCGAAGCAGTTTTCCTCTCAATAGAGAAGAAGCAGATTTTGGGAGTCTGATAAGAGTGTTTGCCCCATCAGGGTTTTCCTCCCCTTGAAAGTGTGCATCCATTTTAGGGGGTTACCTTTGTTGTGGTGCTGATGATCTAGCATGGAGGTGGCATCAATAGACAGGTGGCCATGTTTCAGTCAACACAAGAACAAGTGTGCCCAGTTAAGATATGCTCTCATAAACTGCCCAGGTGAGGGCCAACACATCATAAACTGCCCAGGTGAGGGCCAACACATATTACGATCGAAAAACATACAGCATCACACTGGGGCGCCGATCTTGCAAGGTCACCAGTGCCACTTCTCATATAACTGCCTGAAAGAACATACAGCTATGGGTTTCACATCATTCTAGAGGCAAGCTTTAGAGGTGCCACACTCTACCGTGGTCCAGGAATACAGCACCTGACACATTTTTTTATTTTATTGTGCATTTGTGAGGTGCTTATACAGTAAGTCAATTCTGTTTCAAAGCGCCCACAGGGCAACATGGAGGGAACATGGGATTGAAGCAATACATACAGAGGAGGATAAAGATGAGCCTACTATGCCTTGTGAGTGTTCAGAACATGCATGTGCAGCAAGAAGAGGGGAAGTGAGAGTAGGGGTGGGTGCTGCACTGTCTATGCTCGTGGATGAGCAGCGGATGAAGTGCATAGTATGGAATTGCTATGCGACCTGCAGCCGTGTTGGGTAGATAGTGCAAGTCTACAGGAAGGAGGCCGGTGGGTGCAGAGGCAAGTCCTGCGAGGTATGCAGAGGCTGGGATGATTGGGTGTGGGAGGCCAGGAACACGAAGGATACAAAAGATCCCTGGTCACCAATCACAGTGACTGTGAAATTAGCAGAGTAGGGAAGAAGGGAAGGAGGAGGTGAAGAGGAAAGTCTTGAGGAGCTGAAAAAAGTGATCGGCCTCCTGCCCTCTTTTTAGCAAAACACTTTACACACAAGAAGTTGGTGCCAGAGGACTGTAGAGATCTACAGACACAGTATTTAATAAGAGAGAAAGTTGCAGATAGTGTGGTCCCAGGCCCCAGATAGCCTTGTGGATGATGCAGAGGGAATTGAATTTAATCTGTGCACCAACTGGGAGACAGTGAAGAGTTTTTAGGGCAGGACAGATGCAGTCCATGGGCGTAAATCCAAGGATAAGTCTTGCTGCCTTATTCTGGATTAGCTGGAGGGGTCGTAGAGTTGAAGAAGGTAGATTCAGGAGAAGGCTATAGCAGTAGTCAAGCATAGAGAGATCCAGGGCTCGGGTAACATTGATCTTCTGGGGAAAAAGTGAAAAGGGAGAATTCCTTTGAGAAGGAAGAGTTAAAAGTGGGACTTCTTGGCAATGTCCTGAGTGTGCGGGAGGAAGGCGAGAGAGGATCTGAATATGACTGCAAGGTTTCTGGCTTCAGATGAAGGAGCAGGGGGTGAGCCAAAAGAGGATGGCCAGAGTGAGGGGAAAAAAGAGGGAGCAAGAGTCCCAATGGGTATGATCTCAGTCTTGCTTGCATTGTGGCAGAGATTGTTGTAAGTGCACCAGAACTGGATGGCAGATAGGCAGTCTGGGATGATGGACAATGCAAGAGGGTCAGCAGGAAGTTTGAAAAAGAGTTGTGTGTCATCTGCGTAGCACTGGAAGTTGGCACAGAAGGAGGAAATGAGGAGTGCCGGCTGAGCAAGGTAAGTGTTGAAGAGCCAGGGGAGAGGTTTGAGCCCTGGAAGACACCACAAGATATATCCCAAGTCCAAATGCATTCAGAACATATTCTTTATTAAAAAATCCTCATCCAACAGAGCAGCATGACGCGTTTCACAACAGATTGGTTGCTTGTTCACATAGTATTTATAAAGTGACACAGTGCAGTATTTAAGAAAAACAGGTTTGTTACAATTTGCTGGTCCTATACTTCTGTTCACATTACGTTGTTGATAGTATGCTTGCAGATTTGTGCTTCACTATTGGCCATGTCGGAAGAGATCCCCTGCTGGGAAAGCAAGCGGGGAGAAGTGCTCGAGCTGGGCCGTGCATGGAGCCTGGTAATGCGTATCGCAGCAGCAATTAAGAGATGCGACACACCCATTGCTCGTTCGGCCTGAAATGCTGTGCTTCGAGTAGGGCGGGTGCTTTATTCCAAAATGCCTCATGACACTGCACACATGGTACATGAGGTGGATGTAACATTCCTCCTTTATCCCAATTAACAACAAACTTAATACAAACATTGTACAACTGTACATTGGTTCCCTGTGTATTCTAGTGCAGCCCAGATACCTGCCTCCCCCCTTACATGTAGAACACAAATAGTATTTTTCTCTTCTCACCACTCATAGTCTCTCAGTTTCGCTGGAGCTCTCGGGGCTTCCCTCAAGTGATATCACCTGGGCCGTCGCCAAAGCATTGTCTCTGCTTCACCTCCCCTTTCCGGTTCAACTTCAATTTGTGGGTATGCCTCCTCTCTCTCCAATGGCTCACCGCTGTCACTGCCTTGGGTAACGTCCTCCTCCGCTCTCTACCTTGGAGCATGCCCTGTAGGTCCACTGTCTTCTCTCTGCTGTCTTTCCCCGTCTGTCCACATCTCCTCTGGGACTCTTTTGAACCAGGAGGCATTTCTGGCGATTGTCTAATGCTCTCTGCTTGCTGTCACCATTGTTCCTTCCCCCCCTGATCATTCTCCACGGTGTGAGATCATAGCAAGTTTCTAGCTTTGTCTATGTGGGGTTCCGTAGCACCAGCACTTGGTCATCCACCCTGTACTTGGATTTCTTTTGTGTTCCTTCTGTTGCTCATGTGCCTATTTGCAGCCACCCTCTTGGCTCGTGTGTGCTCGCTGTCCAGGTCATTCACACCCCTGTCGCAGTGATGTGGTATCGCTGAGTATACCATTGTCCCATACATGAGGTCTCCAGGGGGCACGTTTGTGGAGCTTTGAGGCGTTACTCTGTAGTTCCGCAGCAACCGGTATAGGTCGACTGTTTTGAGATCTGGAGATTCATAGTATTTTGTTGATTGTCCTCAGGAATCTCTCTATATCTCCATTAGCTTGTGGCCACCTAGGCGTGATGCGGTGGTATTGAATGTGTGGGTTGTCCAAATATCTCCTTATGTCTGCTCCCAGGAAGTGTGGTCCGTTGTCGCTCTTAAAGTATTTAGGCAGGCCGTGTGTGGCGAACATTTTCTCGAGTGCTGGGATTACGGTTTCTGTCACTGTTGAGGGTATTATCTCCACCTCTGGGTATTGCGAATAGTCATCAATAGCCACCAGCAGTTAGGTTCCCTCCTGTACTGCTCAAAAGTCAATGCTGATGGCTTCCCATCTTGATGATCCACCCTCCTCTGACCGTATTGGTTCCGGGATTGGTGGTGCTCCCATGATTTGGCATGGGTGGCAGGATGCAAATCTCTCTTCCATTTTGGCGTTAATGTGGGGAAACCACACCCGGTGTCTTATTCTGGCCTTTGTTGGGATCATTCTTTGATGTTCCTCATGGGTGAGTGTTATGATCCTGTCTTGTAGGCCGATGGGATTTACAATGTGTGCTCCCCTCAAGATCAATCCCTGGCTGATAACGGAAAGCTCCTGGCAAAACCTTGGGGTCATCTTCGACTCCACACTCTCCTTCTCTCCTCACATCTCTGACATCTCTAAGAAGGCACACTACCAGATGCACCTCCTTAGAGGTATTCTTCCTCTCCTCTCCTTCCCCCAGAAGCTCACTATCTCCAGAGCCCTGGTTCTCTCTAAACTGGACTATTGCAACAGCCTCTATCTTTACCTGCCTGCCTCTACTCTCCGCCCTCTGCAACTTATCCAAAACAGGACTGCGAGACTTGTCCTTGGCCTCAAGCCCAGGGATCGTATCTCTCCAGGACTGAAATCTCTACACTGGCTCCCAGTGGCTGCAAGGATTAAGTTCAAAACCCTCTGCATTATCCACAAGGCCTTCTGGGGCCAGGGGCCGCATTACCTTCAACTCTCTCTTCCTAAAAACCTGCCTTCTCGGGTTCTCCGCTCATCTGCCTCCAACTCCCTCAGGGTCAGTCGACGAGTTGGTGGTCGATCTCTCTCTTCGGCAGGGGCCTCCCTCTGGAACAGCCTTCCTGCCTCCCTGAAACTTGAGGAGAACCATCTCCGGTTCCGGAAACACCTCAAAACCTTCCTCTTTGCTTCGGCTTTCTCTGCCTCTCTCCCCTGTTGAAACCCCCGGCCGAATCTGTACTGGTTACCTGGCCACCCTTCTGACCTTGGGGCCAGGTCCCACCCTTTGCACTCCTGCCCTGCCTTCCTGGAAACCCCCTGCACTTGTTTTTCTGTATCCCTTCAGTCCCCCCCCACCAGCACTTGTCTGCTCTACCTGCCCTTGCCACCATCTGGCCGCTTTTACCTAACCTATTTATTCCTCTAGCCCATGTACTGCACTTTCCCCCTCTCCCTTCCCCCAGGCACTTTTCCCTTCTCCCTACCCTTGCACTTGCACGATCTGAATGACACTTGGCCTAGTAGGATCGTTTGTCTTGCCACTGTTTTTCCCTCCCCTGCCGAGTCGCGCCTTGAAACACTTGTGTATAGGCACGTTATAAATATCATATCATATAATAGCATATCTTATCATACAGGGAGCATTCCAGTGAGAAAGTCCTTGGCTGCAGGCGTGCAGTGGCGATGTGTCGAAGGACCGATTTCCAATCTCCCGCCATTATAGTGTTTTTCAAAATGTCACAGCATGGATCGTCCCGTGTAGCCTCCATGATATCGGCAATGCTGTCTGCCTTGGGCTTGATGGTATTGAAGATCTGGCAAATGTGGTCTTCCGTTTCCTCCGATTCATCCACTTCACAGAGGGTTGTGGCTCTTGGGAGTCTAGACAGGAAGTCTGCTGGGTTGTCTGTCCCTGCCTGGTATGCCACGTCAAATTCATATTGCTGTCGTTGTAGTAGCCAATACCCAATCCTGGCCGTAGGATGTGCTGAAGACCGAGTGAAGATTGGAATCAGGGGCTTGTGGTCGGTGTAGGTTTTGAATTTCGTACCGTAGAGATATATATGAAAATGTCTGCAACTCCACAGAACAGCTATGGCCTCTTTCTCGATGTGGGAGTACCGCTGTTCGGTCGGCATGAATGTCTGGGAGGCATATGCAATCAGTCTGGTCTCACTTGTCTGTGATTGTTGGCCTAAAATTGCCCCAAGTCCCACAGGGCTCACATTTACGTAGAGTTCCGTTGTATGGGCTGGGTCATAGTATGACATGGTTGTGTCCGATAACAGTGATGCCTTGATCCGTTCGAAAGCTTCTGCGCTTTTGTGGCTCCAGTCCCATTTGACGTTCACTCTGGTGAGTTCTCTGAGTGGTTCTGACATTTTTGCGAGGTTGCGGATAAACCTGCCACAGTAGGTGACCATGCTCAAAAAGCTGCATACCTCCGTGGGGGTAGTTAGTGGGGAGGCTTCTTTAATGTCAGCCACTTTCTGGGGGTCAGCGGACACTTCTTTGTTGAAAACATATCCAAACATTTTTATTTCATCCTTTAGGAACTCACACTTTTTGCAGTGTATTGTGAGGCCTGTTTCCAGTCTGTTAATGACCATCTGAAGGCAGCCATGTGTTCCTCTTTGTCACTGGCGTGAATTAAAATGTTGTCGCTGACATTTAATACCCCATGGGATGCCCTGGTTCACTTCTTGGATTGCTTGCTGAAAGACCTCAGCCGCCGATGAAATTCTTAAAATGGAGTCTCTTCTACCGCCATGGGCTTAGGTGAGTTGAGAAGGCTGTTATGTACCTTGAGTCGCGGTGCAGCTTCAGTTGATGGTAGCCAGCATTGAGGTCAGGTTTCGAGAATATTTTCAACCCTCTGAGGTATTTCGTCCAGGGTGGGAGTGATGTTCCTATCCCTTTTTATCGCTGTGTTCGGTAGGGGCATGTCTATACAAATGTGTACCTTTACTGGTTGCTTGTTTTTTTTTTTTGTGATAACCTTCGGGGACACCCATGGCATTGGCCCCGCCACTTGTTTGATTATGCCCACTTTTTTAAGTTCCTTTGCCATCAGATCTCTCAGTTCTTCTGTGGCGTACTGCCTGGGGTTGAACTGTAGGGTCAATATGTAGCTTTGTTAGCTTTCCTTTGAGGCATCCAATGCCCTGGAGGATGCTCCGGTCCTTGGCTTAGGTTTGTGATGTCTGTAGAGTCTGTGATATCACAGATGAAACTTATGAGGCCCACTTCCTCAGCTGATTCCCAACTGAGTAGGCACTCAACGCCTGCATGGACTACGTAGACTTTCGAATTGATCGTCTTTTCGCCTCTACTCAGCACGGTTCGGAATCTCCCCACCACCGGAAGCGGCGTCTTGCTGTCATAAGCAAATAGGAAGGTCTCCGTGTGCTTGAGCTCTGGCTGGGGTTGTAGCTACCGAAGCACACTTGTTGGCATGACATTCACCGATTCTCCTCTATCGATCGGCATCATGGTTTCTTGGCCTTGTATGTTCATGAGACACTAGGGTCGCCTCTTCTTCTTTTTCAGGTTCGTGCCTCCCTGCTTCAGTGCGGATATTAGGTGGATTTTTCTTTCCTTCTTGTCCGCGCTCTGCTTCCGCCACCATTGCCGCTTCCTCAGGTTCATCCCCGGATTAATCCGTTGATGAGATGTCTCTGGTTGCCACCAGGCGTGTGTCCATGCTTTTTCTTACTGGTGAGGGGTTTTGGCAGCTGCTGTTGCATGCGTTGTGGCTGGCTCGCAGATTTGCAAATACGTGCATAATGGTCCTTTCTGCCACATGCTGCGCATGTGGTTCCTTGCGCTGGGCAGTTTCTTCTCCCATGTCATGCTCCTCCACACCATCTGCATTTGGTCGGCCGTGGGATTCTGGGTTGCCACCGTGGGGAGTTGTATGCTTCGCCGCTGTCATCTCTTGTGGAAAGGCAGTTTGTGATCTGCACAATGGTGGCCGTCATGGGTGTCGGTTGTAACTTCTGTAGTGTGGTGCCCATTTGTGGCGCTCTTGCATGAAATAGCTCCCTTTGGCGGCTGCATTCTATTATTTTTGCCAGGGTGATTCCTTTGTCGCTCAATACCATTCTGTGTAGCTTTTCCAAGCACATTCCGTTGATTATCTGGCGTCTAATCTCCTTTTCGACATTGTTGAATTCGCAAGATAGTGCCAGCTGTATGAGCCTTGTGTGGTAGGCATTGAAGGTCTCCTATTCTGTTTGCACTGTGGTGCAGAAGTTGAAGATTTCAAAATCAGGATTTAATTGCAGCATGAAATACGCTGTTCGTGCATCTTTTGCTAGTTGATATATGTCTGCACCATCGCCCACAGCCAAGTAATTGAAAATCTGTAGCACGTAATCACCAACATTGAGTAGAAGGTGTGATCTTAGTTTTCTTGGGGTTGTTATATCCTTGCAGTCCATGGCCATCTCACATTTCTGGAGCCAGATGGTCCAGCGGGGGCACCACTGATGACTGATAGGTCTGTTTATGGGCCAAATGGCCCCAGTGCTGCTGTGGCGCTCCCTTGGTGTTGAGGTGATGGTGCATGTAGAGTTAGTGAGGCCGCCATTCTCGCCGATGTGCTGAGCCTTGGTGTGGAAAGTCCAGTGGCCATGTTGGGGCACTATGAAAAATGGCACCTGTGTGGTGGTGGGCAATTTGTGTTTGCTCCTCCTCACCTGTGAGTAACTGTTATGATGCTGAAGAGGGTGGGATGAGGAAACGTTTTCTGTCCCTCTTTCTGTCCTTCATCAGTGTGTGGATGTGTGTCCCTTCATGTTTACAAAAATTATTCCTGTGGAATGTAGGTGGCACTGATCGATCGTGTGATCAGCTGCGTTCTTATATGCATCTTCGTCACCAGTGTTGTGTTTCGATGGGAGAGCCAGCGGGAAGGGTTCGAGCTCGGCCGTGCATGGGGCCTGGTAGTGCGCAGCGCAGCAGCAATGAAGAGATGAGAAACACCCGTTGCTCATCGGGCCCCGATTTACCAGACGTCCGGCAGGACACGTGGTTTATTCCAAAAGCGCTCCTGTCACTGCGCATGCAAGACATGAGGCGGATGTAACACTTGGTAACCCGTTTAATACGGGAAACATGTACAATTGCATTCATTTTTAACTTTTCATTTCTGTGGCCAGCAGTACAATTGTTCATGAAATACATCACGTATTATTCTATGCAAAACATATTAGAACCATCATTACCAGTCATGTGTTTATATTTAATCAAAGTTCTCTATTGTGCATCCACGACAATTTGTCAAATAGTACCAACTGAACGTATGGCATATAAGTCCATAATGCAATGCATACGAAAAAGAGAGTGTGCTCAATCCAGTATTCAATAAAGGATCTAGTGCAGCCCTGATTCAAGGAATTATTTGCGTGTAAAACGGGCATTTGCGTGCCATTCTGGCGGCAAATTCCCATTTGTCAAACAAGGATTTTCGGGCAGAATAGAACGCAAATCCCTGTTTTACACGCAAATAATTCCATGAATCAGGGCCAAACCGCACTAGGGTCTTTTCAGAAGTGCAAAGTGACTTTACCATGCACAACATTCCATGAATCCGGCCCTTTGTGTATCTACTGCATATCAAAATATATACACAGTGGTTTGTCATTCCAAATTGACACATTTGGTTTGTCATGCAAAAGACAATGTGCAAAATAAGCATGTTTGATCAGACTACAGTACAAGTTCAGAGTGAGGCCTCAATGATACCTATACTAGTGAATCTTCCACGTTACCGCCTGCACATCATTACACAAGTCAAAAGAAATTGTAGTAAAAGATGTTGTGCCAACACTCCCCACATGCTCCTCTCGTGCCCAGTCGTGGGGAGAGAGGTCGCAAAGTACCACATATGATTCACATAATAATGTATGAAAACGCCTAGATGGCTGAGTCTTGCAACAAAAATTAAAATGAATTTAACCACTACCTCATGAACAACTAATCTTCAAAATAACAAAGATAGGAAATCTTAACAACCCGCACATCCACAAACAACGCCGAACACCCGTTGAGACCAATTGAAACTGTATAAAACCACAAGTATTGCCTTTTGCAGGACCCTCAGACAATAATAAACAACAAAGAGACAGAAAGCAAGCAGCACACTTTAAAATGCTTATCAATATCCCACAGGGGGAAAGGAAAAGATTTGAGTGCACAAGTTTGGTAAATTATCAAAGAGCCATCAATAAAGAGAATCTCCCCTCCCGCTGGAGCATTTTCCTTCACCCAGGGTATATCATCAGAAAATTCAACATAATTTAAGCAGTCACGCACATGATCACCTTCTTCTACTGGTTCAGCTACAAACATGGCTGGGTTGTATGCAGATGCTCTTTGTGACATCAATGTACCTTTGGGTTTTTCTAAAATGGCAAATAAGGTGTGCTCCACATATAGGGTCATGAACAGCCCATGGTAATACTTGTGGACTTCTCAATTGCAAATGTGGTAACTGCCAAAGAATATCTGCGTGGAAAATGTCCTCTCATAACTGGGTCTAAAATCCTACTGTAATACGCCAAAGGTTTATACCCTAATGTTGTTCTTTGTTTGAGTACTGCTGTCATTACTGACCCATTGGTCTTTGAAAACAAATACAATTCTTTAACTTTAATTGGGAATTCCTAAAACTGGAGGCGTACAGAAAGAAGAAAATACACAGGTATATATATATATACATATATATATATTCAGTAAAAAATAAAAAAACTTTGTTACAGGGACGTTATGGTTCAAAGTAAAACCGAAAAACCCCTGAAATTCGGCAGTTATGGTAAGATGAGCAACCATAACTCGCGCCACCGTGCACTGCTAACACTAACACCCAGGACATCAAAGATGACATCACAAATGTCATTGATGACATTACTGATGACATCACATGTGCATTTACTTTTCATGAAAACTCTGTAGGAGGGATTCTTATAATGTTGACCAAAAAGTGTCAAGGATCATTTGAATAAATATCATGAGCTAATTAGTGCATTAAGCAATGCATTGATATAAATAGCATTCTATTATGAAGTTCTATCCAGTATACTAAGCTACTCATGCAGAAACATAGGCAGCGTGTGCAGCATACATGATGAGTATACATGATGAAGGTGCATTATTCATAATCTAACATGTAATAAGTAGCTAATAAGACCCACTTAATTCATAATTACATTATTATAGACAAAACACAAAGAGACAACAACACATACAAATATGAGTATATACAGGGACAGAGAAGTAAGCAAAAAGCAGAAGTAGTAGCAGAAAGAGTTCATAACCTAACTGATTATCTTTATGCAGAGAAATGATTGCTCTGTTTCAAAGCTGCTACTTACTGTATGTATGTGTATCAAATGATGTCAGTGAAGCCTAAGGAAAGGAGTGCGAGTACAATGTATACAAATATGAGCATATACAGGGAAGGTATAGTAATAAAAATAAAACTATGAGAAAGTGCTGATAACTCTAATGATTATCTTCATGCACAGAAAGGGTTGCTCTCTTTCAAGCCTGTGTCTTCCGCTATATATATATGTTTCATATGATATGACTTGGCCCTAAGTCTACAAATATAGTACCTTTTCAATTTTTACTTCCTGACTGCTACTGAAGAAAACTATGTGGCTTAGATATGTCACTAAAGGAAAAAAAATGGAGAGCCAGCCAGTTGATGTCATCAGTGATGCCATCAATGACATTTGTGATGTCATCTGTGATGTCCTGGGTGTTAGTGTTAGCAGTGCACGGTGGTGCGAGTTATGGTTGCTCATCTTACCATAACTGCCGAATTTCAGGGGTTTTACTTTGAACCATAACGTCCCTTTAACAAAGTTTTTTTACTGAATTTGATAGGTTTTTAGTAGCGCAACTTAACCATAACGTCCCGTTAACAACGTTTTTTTACTGAATTTCATAGGTTTTTTAGTAGCGCAAGTTAACCATAAACTCCCTTTAACAAACTTTTTTCATTAGCACGCAGACAATATACAAAGATGGAGTGTAAAAAGCAATTTCTCAAGGATGGCTTTACACAGAATGTTGCAAAGTAAGAATTTATGCTTGTTCACAGTGAAGGTCTGCTGCTTCCATTTTTTGCTCGTGTGCTGGATTGGCCCACGACTCGCACTATAAGGTTCTATTGTTTTTTGACCTTGACAGACAGGAATCGTGCCAAAAGACTTCTTTTGAAGGAGGGGTGCAAAAACATGAGAGACAATAAGGATGACATTTCTGAAACGAAACCGCTTTTATATATTATATCACTATGAGAAAGATCGTTGGCACAGACGGAGTCGTATTTAGGGACTGCATTACGCGTAGACAATGGAAAATGCCAATATAATGTAAGTAACCCTTTAAATTATTTTTTACCGGAATATAATAACAATAGCATTGCGTTAAAGCCCGGGTAAGTTGTACTTGTTCGTTCAATGTGGCATATTGTTTTGTACCGCGCACTATCATCGCCGAAGTGGTCCGCTGGCGCTCAGACGGCTCTGAAAATTATCAGCCTTCCGATTATCAGTGTGACCACAGTCCTTTTATCATAAACCAACACCCTGTGTAACGCAAAGGAACAGCGCGTGACTCAAGATGAACTTTTGCAGATCGACAGCAAAGACAAATGCAAATGCTGAATATTTTCTAAACATTTGATGTCAAATAAATGTACTTTACGAAATGTACAATCTTGCTGTTTGCTTTTAAATCACAGTTTCATATTCCGAATTGTGGCGCGCTGTGTTGTGAGATGATGTGTGTTGTTTTCCGGGTTCTGTGTAAAGTCGTGTAGGACTGGAGACGACTGGGCGCGTTTGGCTACGCACCCTGTTACGTCACAGAGAGAGACGGGAAATATGAATGCTTTGATAATGTCAGGCTTAGGGGCGGGAGATATGATTTAGTGTTGCAAAAACAGGTCTGCCAGGTCGATGGGGCAAGTGATAGGATTATCACATAATGTCGGCGCACAGCAGCCTGATTTATCATTTGTTTAGTGGACAAAAAGTCGGGTAAGGCCACAGGAAATTGTAATATCAGCGGACATAAGGAGGGTTCTTAGAACACTTTCAACCTGACAACGAACAATACGAACAGCATTCTCAGAACACCCCCATTTTGTTTAATTGCAAACATTTCAGCACCGCGAGTGTTCTTAGAACACTTACAACTTGCCAGAGTACAATACGGACAGTGTCCTCAGGACACCCCCATTTTGTTTATGTACCAACATTTAAGGACACCGCAAGTGTTCTTAGCTCAATTTTAGCTTGCTTACGAACAAAACGGACACATACTCTGTCCTCGGAACACCCCACCATTTAGTTTATATAATACATTTCAGAACAGCCGTGTTGTCCGCAGCCAAATCGAACACAACAAAAGCGTCTAGCACATAAAAAAAACAGAACATTGAACCTATCTCATACTCCCCCCTCCCTCCCCAAACACTCTTACACACCAACGCACTCCACTAAATACAATTTTTAATCCAAGTACCACTGCGCTGTCCGCGGTCGTCGGCGAATGCAAGATGGCAGGCGCCACAAAAAATCTGACGCGCTTCACGCACCACGCCGTCCAATCAGCGAACACGTTGCATGTCCGCGGACATCACACAAGCCGCTTGGCCAATCGGGGCGCTGTCCGCGGAGCGAACAGGGAAGTCTGTCCGCGGAGCAAACAGAGATATCACTAATGTTTTTGCCTTACATTTTGGTCATTTAAAAAAAAACTACTGGACGGATTTACACCAAATTTGCAAAAGCACGCTTTTGTGACTAAGCCCCCGCTCCTGCCGCAAATTTGGGTAAATCCGTCCAGCGGTTTCAGCTGTAGGCGTGCGCAAAGTTTTTTCCCATTACGTCTATGGGAAAAAACAAAAGTTTTGGGACCCCCCCTATAACTTTGCCCCCCCGGACCAAACCTCTCCACCTTTGCAAAAAAAATTCAGAGTGGGCCATATACTTTTTTTGCAAAGTTTGGTGAGGATTCGTCCAGAGGGAGCGAAGTTATAAGCCACCCAAAAAATGCTCTTCCCATGGAAACACCAATTTAACCATAACTACATGGACGCTACCGCTACCGATATCGGCCGATATATATATTACATATTACATGGACATCAGTGATGTTATCTTTGATGTCCTGCGTGTTAGTGTTAGCAGTGCACGGTGGCGCGAGTTATGGTTGCTTATCTTACCATAACTGCCGAATTTCAGGGGTTTTTCGGTTTTACTTTGAACCATAACGTCCCTTTAACAAAGTTAGTTTTTTTACTGAATTTGATAGGTTTTTAGTAGCGCAACTTAACCATAACATCCCTTTTAACAAAGTTTTTTCATTGAATATATATATATATATATATATATATATATATATATATATATATATATATATAAAGTCTAGAAAAACATTTAGTGTGCCATACCAATACTAGTTGAACTTGTGCTCTATCTATAACCACATTATCTCCTTCCCAAATCATTTTAATAGACATGCTCAATTTACATTTGCAGTTGCACAATCTGCTCAATTATCACAATCAGTAGCCTTCTTATAACTGGACAATTTTTTGGGTCATGGAGAAAGGTATGAATATTAACATCTCTCCTAACGAGAGTAGGTTTTGACTGAAGTATAAACACAAAAAATTACAGCTATAATCTGATGTGTATTGCTATCGGTTGGTAACATATATTATTTTTAAAATAGATTGTTTCCCAAAAATGAATCTGGATATTGAATTCTCTTCCAATTTCTAACCCGGAACTGACGTTTAGGCATAGTATTGATACACATTTTATTTTTTCAAAGAATCTCTAGAAAGTACGTCTAGCCTCTGGAATTCTCTGCAAGTCCATGCACTTCCTGCTATGAATTTTTAAGGAGTGTCCAATGAATTCCTGTCCAAAAGAAATGTATGCTAACCACATGCTATTTTATCTTCCTTTTTCTTGGTCATCGATTCGGTCTGCATACACTGCAATTCATCTTCTTGTCTTGCTTCTTGGTCAATGGGTGCTGGAGGGAGGGTCTTGCCTTTGTAGATCTTCACATCACCCAAACGCAACCAAACTCTTCTTCCTGATACCCTAACTGTAGTAGGGGAAACTTCCTCAACACAAACATAACCATTACATTTCAGTTCAAACCATCTACAAGTAAAATTCTTTATAAGCACTTGGTCTCTAACATACAACTTTGGTTGCAGCTATAATTCACTTGGTTCAGTTACTGGACCATCCTCTTCCATGTTCCCCAACCTCTCCCTCTGATGCTTGATTTTATCTGCAATGAAAGAAACACTGGTAGTTATACATGTCAAATAATCGTGCATTTCACAGGCTAGAGCCTGTGCTACACTCTGGGCATCACTCCTGACTCTAGATGGGTGGCGTATGAGGTGTCCTAATGCAATGCCCGGTCACTAACCTATGGGGTGAAAGATGATGGTCTGAACCTGGCTGGTTTCGAAGGGCATACAAGGCTAGCGGTAGGCAGTATAGCCATGCTTTTTGAAAGTTAATCTGATCTTGGCTACCTGTTCTTTTAGGAGGTCATTGAGTTTCTCACATATCCCATTTGCTTGTGGATAAGCAGTAGAAAACGTATGTTTTATACTCAAAAGAAGTCCTATTTGTTCAAATAGCTAATTGGCAAAATTTGGCCCATTATCTGACCTCAATACTTCACACACACCCCAACTCGGAAATACTTGGCACACTAGAAACTTTGCTGCGCAAGTGGCATCAGCGTGTTTACAAGGACCGGCTTTGATCCACCTAGAAAAGGGACAAACCACCACTAATAGATATCTGTATCGATTACATGTTTGCAACATATTGACATAGTCGATAAACAAATGCTGAAACTGGCCATTTGGATGGGGTATTACTCCTATGATTGTTATTAGTGTATGCCCAGCTGTAAACTTCTGACACACAATGCAATTCACAATGAACTGGGCAACGTGTTCCAATAGATTGGAAACAAACCAATCTTCTGCAATGGTGGCAGCAACACTTTCTTGGGTTTTGTGCGTGGTGTAATCCAACTGCTCGAGTGTGACTTTCAGCAATGCCACTGGCATCACTGGCTTTCCAGTGCTGTCCTGTTTCCATAATGCTTCCATGGGGGATAAAGAACACTCTCTACGTTTCCATAGCTCCGGCTCTTCTTTTGGGGATCTACCCCGAATCTCTATTAGTTGCATAATTAGAAGCATATTACACCCCTCTTGTACTAGCATGCTTCTATTCAAAACGTCTTTAGCATCTTTAGTATCTAAACTCAAAATTTCGTAAAAATATGCAACCGTTTTGGCTTCCACATCTGCGTTTTTGTTTCTGCAAGGGACAAAATCTGTTAGCTTAGTATGCACTGCACATTTTACAAGCACAATGGCTACTGGGAGTTGTGGTGCCTTAAGTAGCCTATCCAATAAAGATGCATGCTGCACTGGAGTGCTATCTGTGCAGAGATAACTCCTCATTGTCTAGCATGACAGCCCTGTGTGTAGGGTTCAGGTCACATAGGCGTAGTCACTGTATACAATCACTACATGAGTTCATTCCTCCGTCCAAGTCCCCAGCCTCTTCAGCGCTCTTCTTCGTGCCAAAGAAGGAAGGGGACCTCAGAACTTTTATAGACTATAGGGCATTAAATCAGATCACCGTGAAGAATAGGTACCCTCTGCCGCTCATTCCTGAACTATTGACCAAGTAAAGACTGCTCGAATCTATACAAAATTGGATCTACGGGGAGTTTACCATTTGGTAAGAGTGAAAAAAGGCGATGAATGGAAAACGGCATTCAGAACCAAGTACAGACTTTTTGAGTACCAGGTCATGCCCTTTGGGTTATGCAACGCACCAGCAGCATTTCAGTTCTTTATGAACGATGTACTCCACGAATTGTTGGACGTCTGTGTCCTAGTTTACATCGATGGCATCCTCATCTATTCAGCACCCAAAGAAGACCATGTGGGGCATGTAAGAGTAATTCTGGAAAAACTCTGCAAACATCGACGGTTTGCCAAATTGGAAAAATGCTCCATTCATGTCATGGAAGTCGAGTCCTTGGGGTTTATGCTTACCCCACGAGGGCTGCACATGGACGCTCGTAAGGTAGAGGCTATTCTTCAGTGGCCATCCTCGACCTCAATCAAAGGAGTGCAGAGCGTGCTCGGATTTGCTCATTTCTATCGGCGATTCATTCTAGGATTTTCCCAAGGCGTTCATCTTATCACTTCCTTATTAAAAAAGAATAAGAAGTTTTATTGGTCTCCCGATGCCGAAAAAGCCTTTCTGGAATTGAATCAACTTTTACTTCAGCACCAATCCTTCCGCATCCTCGACCCAATCTGCCCTATATTGTTGAGACCAATGACTCCAGTGTGGCCATGGGGGCGGCGTTATCGCAAAAGGATCCGGACACGGGGCAGTTACATCCCATAGCATTTTGGTCTTGTAAGTTTACAGCACCAGAAAATAACTATGCCATAACCGACAAAGAATTACTGGCAATCAAAGGAGCTCTTAAAACTTGGAGACACTATCTCCTAGGAGCTAGACATACTGTCACCGTTATCACGGATCACCGTAATCTGCAATATTTGAAAACTGCCAAGGCCCAATCTTCTCGTCAGCTTTGCTGGGCTCTCTTCTTCACGGAGTACGATTTTGTGATCACATATCGGCCTGGAGTGTGTAACGGAAAGGCAGATGCTATCTCGCGAATGGGAGAGGATAAAGACGTAGTTATACCATCAGAACCAGTATCGATCATTCCAGAAGAGCAAATTCAAAATCAGATCACAGTAATTGCCTGCTGGGAAGATTTGAAGATCGACCCCCAGTCTCAAATGGACCAAGCCGCCCAACAAGAATGGTTACACAAGGGGAACCAGTACTCCATTAAGGACAACTAACCCTATTTCCAGGGGGGGCTATACATCAAAGACAAAGAAACTCAAAACAAGATTATTGCAAAATTACCACGAGTCATTAGAGGAGGGGCATCCCGGAATTACTAAAACTCGAGCCAATATCAGGAGGAATTTTTGGTGGCCAACCTGGAAAAAGGACGTGATCCAATTTATTACAACCTGCAGAGTTTGTGCACAGCAAAAATCCCAAAAGTCAAGTCCCGCGGGATTATTGCATCCACCAGCTATACCACAAGTCCCTTGGCATACATTATCCATAGACTTTATTACAGATTTACCTCCCTGCAACGGCTTCAACACAATCTTAGTGGTGGTAGATTTATTCCCCAAGATGGCACACTTTATTCCCCTCAGGGGACTTCCTACTGCTGGAACTCTGACGACTGTATTCCTAGAACAGATAATCAAACTACATGGTTTCCCTTCGGTATTGATTTCTGCCTTAGGAACGCAATTTGTCTCAGCATTTTGGAGGAGCTGTTGCAAGATAGCGCAATCGACTTCGCCTCTCCACTAGTCACCATCCCAGGTAAAACAGAGAACTAACCAGATGCTAAAACAATACCTGAGGTGCATGCTGCAGCAAACCAAAGGATCCTGGAAGGACATTCTCTGGTTAACTGAATTTGCATACAATAACTCCGTCTACACTAGTACTGGACAAACCCCATTCTATATCATGAATGGTCGGCATCCCCAGACGTCCTCCTTTGAGCCGTGATGAGTTAGAAATGCCAGCAATCACCTCTCTACATAAAACGATTACTCAAACTCTGAAGGGGATAAAGTATGGTTGGCTGCCAGAAATATACCATTAAAAGGACCTTGAGTCTTTCATCCCAGATATCTGTAACGCTCACCTGACTCCCACGGAGGCGCTGGTCTAGTCTGGGTTGCTGTTGGTGATGCGCAGAACTCGGAACACCGACTGAACAGGACCCTCAAATCTTGCTTGTCTGGCCCGCAGGAATATCCTTCTGCAGATGAGAAAGGGGATTAACAGTCTGCAGAATAGTGTGCTTGCTCCCCTCTTCCCCCCTTCGTTCTTCTCTAACTTCCTCCGAAATCCCCGGTTGAAGCTCACCTTATGGTTTGAAAGGATGAACTCTCCATCCTGCTTCTGGTGCAGGGGCGCGTGTTTGTCCAGTAAATTCACTGGTTTTCAGAATGGCGCTGGCAAAATCCACTTGACTTTTCCGAGCGGAACGCCGTAAGTATGAAGATTACAAAAGTTCAAGTGTAGAGCCTCCTTTTCTGTTGCCTTCCTAACCTGTGATCTGTCCTTTATTTCAGGTGCAGAATGAAGGCGATGCGTTGAGGGATTGAATTGCCGATGGTAAACTCAGGTGAGTTAGCGATGGGGGCGATCCCTCTTAATGTCTTTATATTCCTCCAGTAATGTCTTTTGTCCTTTCCCCTTAGGGGCCGGGGTGCGGTACCTGCCAACGAAGCGGCGCCGACCCGAAATGAGGAATGGTCCACCAACAGAAGACCGGTAAGTGTTATGGCGGAAAATTAGACTTTCCTTATATGTTCCTTCTGCTCACCTTTTGTCTCTTCTTCTCTCCCCTAGGCGCAGAGATGTGGTGACCGGTGCAGACAGTCGCGGTGGAGCCAGAAGAACTCCCGAGGACAGGTGATTGAAGCGCGGCGCTGCAGCGAGCAACGCGGTGCTTTTCAATGAAAGTCTTTTCTCAGGAACGCTGGCGTGAAGGTTCCGGATGCAGGTAAGAAGTTTGATAAAATTCTTGGTTTTCACCTTTCTCTTCTCTTCTTTCCTTACAGGTGTTCTAGGATCGAGGCGTGCGTGGCTGGAGACCAGATGCAGGAGCAGACACGGTGAGCGTTCAGCGGCTTGGATGCAGAACAACGCGAAGCGTGAGCTACTGTCTGGGCGTGGCTTAAATAGCCCCAAAGTAGTTCCAGGTAAGTATCCTTCCCCGGCCACGCCCGGGTGGCAAAATAGTCCCAATGAAAAAATAGTCCCTTTCAGGTCTCAGGGAGGCCTGAATCTTGCAGCATGGTCTGCATCAGGTAAGTGCACTAAACACCTTCTTTTATGAGCCTGGCGCCTATGGCGCCAGGACTGATGTCCAACATGAGCCTGGCGCCAACGGCTCCAGGACAGAGTCCAAAGAGCCCCTATAAGGGGCCGCAGGGCTTTTACTCGGGGGCATGATGCCTGCTCCCGGGGGTGCTGGGCTAGCCTGGTGCTCCGGGGGTAGGCATCATGACAATATCTCCGAGCTTATCCCATCAAGACCATTCTCAACCCCGCCGCGGTAAAACTAGATCTACCCGCCAATATGCAAATTCATCCAGTGTTTTAGGTTTCTCTCCTGTAGCCCGAAACTAGGATCAAGAAACCTCCGGAGCCAGAAATTATCAAAGGAGAGCCTGAGTACGAGGTTAAAGACATCCTGGATTTGAAAATGGTATGAGGGAAACTATACTATTTAATTGATTGGGAAGGTTATGGACCTCAAGATCGCACTTGGGAACCAGTAGAATTTGTCCATGCGCCTCGACTAATCAGGCGGTTTCACCGTAACAATCCCACCAAACCTCGACCGGGGAGAGGGACGCCGGTGAGAGGGGCCTTGCGGGGGAGTGCTGTCATGGCCATTGGGCAAAGGCCCAGGCCTTCATCACCTCCAGGGTCCAAATGCAGCCAGTCCTGGTGCCTCTGGTGCCAGGGGCATAGAAAGGTGTACTTTGCACACCCTGTGCCTAAGGCACGTGCATCAGGGCTGGGCGTGGCCATAGAACATCATTGGGAGGCACGTGCCAGAGTCCTTGGGAGGGGCAAGGTGGAGCCCCATGGCGGGGCCAAAGGGAGGGGCCAGAGCCAGCCTACATAAGGCCAGCCCAACCACATGCCCTCGCTTCGCGTTATTCTGCTTTGCAGCGTTACGCTTACTGCTGTTCCTCATCTTGGTTCCTGTTACTCCATCGCTGAAGATCATCTTACCTGATTCCAGCCGCTCCATCGCTGAAGGTTCACTTTATCCGATTCCAACCGCTCCATCGCTGAAGGCGTACCTTACCTGACTCCAGCTGCTCCATCGCTCAAGGCGCACCTTACCTGATTCCAGCCGCTTCATCGCTGAGACGCACCTTACCTGATTCCAGCCCCTCCTTTGCTGTACGCATATCCTACCTGCATTCCAGTGCCATTGGAGTCGGAGCCTTTCCTCACCCAATTCGGATTTCCAGTGACGCGGGAGCTTCGCTTCTTCTCCTCTTCATCGCGGTATCTTCATCAGGCGCTGCAGAACTGCCTCCAAGCATCCAGGCTCTGCTCCATGCCGTCAGACCGCTCCTACAAGGGGAAAGACACACAACAGGTTAGAAATCTTATAAATGACGAACTCTTGGCCGCGCCATACCTGAGTCTTGAATTCCATTATAACGGCCAGCTTACCTGTTGACTTGAGAGTCCCATCATCCTCAAGGGAATCCTCGGACCCGCTCACGCTTCCGATCTACCATCTTCACGCCTATAGGGAAGAGCAGAGACATTGCAAGAATTATTATTACTTACCATCAAGTCAAAAGACTCATTGCCAAAGACATTATTAGAAACAAACAGTAACCATAACCAAAGACTTACCTTTCAAGTGGATTGGTCGAAGCTGGTCTTAACAACGGGTGGTGGTACTTCAGCCAGGTCAGACCTGGTCGGAGTCACACCTCCCGCCTGTAGGACTCGGAATCAGCCTGTCCGGAAACAAGGGTGGTGGCAGATTTACTGCCACCGTTGTTTCCGGACCGGCTGACTCATAATGAGGCCAATAGTCTTTCACTTGCCACTACGTCAAATTCACCATTTAATCTGTATCTTACAACTGCAGATCCTGAATGCCTCCCCCACTAGTTTGGTTAATTTTCGAAGAACCATCAATAAAGAGGAACTCTCCCCAAACCCTGTTTGAGAATTTTCGTTCACCCAGGGAATATCATCATAAAATTCAACATAATTTAAGCAGTCATGCACATGATTACCTGTTTTAATCGCTGGATTAGAGATCATCACTTCGTATGCAGATGCTCTTTTTGACATCGATGTACCTTTGGGTTTCTCTAAAATGGCAAATAAGGTGTGCTCCACGTATAGAGTCATGGAACAGCCCATGGTAATACTTGTGGACTTCTCAATTGCAAATGCGGTAGCAGCCAAAGATTGTTTGCATGCAAAATGTCCTCTCATAACTGGGTCTAAAATCCCACTCTAATACGCCAAAGGTTTATATCCTAATGTTGTTCTTTGTGTGAATACTGCTGTCATTATTGACCCATTGGTGTTTGCAAACAAATTCAATTCTTCACTATAATTGGGAATTCCTAAAACTGGAGCCAGACAGATTGCTCTTTTTAAGTCCTCAAATCTTTCCTCCATATCTTCTGTCCATTCTATCTTTTCCTTACTGACTTGTGCTTTCTTTAGCGCTTGCAAAGGCGGTTTTGTATATGTTCTGTAGTCAAACACCCAGGCCATGCAATAATTGCTTAATTCCAGAAATTACTGCAGTTGCCTCACATTATGTGGGTTTGGTGTTTTCATGATAGCCTCAGCTCTTTCAGGTGTCACTTTCTTTTCTTCATGGGAAATGAATGGGCCTATATACAACCCCTCTTCCTGACAATACTGTAATTTCTCCTTATCTTCATTTTACCCCTTGTCTGCTAATATATTCATTAACAGGACAGAGTCTTGTCTACAGTCATCCTCTGTTTCAAACAATTATGTTTTAGTCTCTTTTGTCTGAATGTAAAGGAAGTAAGGCCTTGTGAGTCTTTGTGCAACGGGATTGAGAGAAATGAATTTTTCAACTCGATCACCGTGAAATACTTAGCTTCAACTGGTATGCTACACAATATTGTCGCAGGATTCGGAACTAATTGAAATTCTGCTTCTACAATCTGATTAAGAGGGCCCAAGTCCTGGACAAATCTCCATGATCCCCCTTTTGATTTTTTGATCCGATAAACTGCAGTATTGCACTGGGATTCCAACGCCACTAGGATTTCCTGATACATCAATGCTGAAATAGCTTTAGACATGCCTTCATCAGCTTCTTGCGACATAGGAAACTGTTTTGCACGGGGTAAAATTGCTCCTGGCTTGAGTTTTATTTTAACCTCTATTCCCTAGAATAGGCCTAGATAGTATGGGCCCATAGTCCAAAGCACACGTGGCACCTTTTCTAGGTCTTCCTGAAGGAACGCTGGTGAAGAGTTATCACTATCCTCCATGCTCTTCCTTCGTCATCTACTCATTCAAGCATTGCTATTTCTCCTTGTACTATAGCTGCTTCCAATTCTATAAGAATAGTCTGTCCTTCCTCATCCATAGTTACCTGAGGTCTAAATAAGAACTCATCAGGTCTCCTCACAATCTTCCCTACTAATCCAGGTAGCCATGTTAATAAAATGCTCACTCCATTCATGAAGACTTCCGGATCCAATGGGACTCCTCGTAGAGCCACTTGCCCTGTAAATGCTAGTATACACTCTCCTACATTTAAACGTATTCCTGGAGTGGAGCACACTATTCCTTAATCAGTGAATGAAATCACCATGTTATATTTCATCATTAAATCTCTACCCAGAATGTTAACAGGCATTTGTCACGAATATAACAAGGGGACAGACATCTCAAATCCCCCTTAGAAACAGGCTGTTTGACAGTAAAAGGAACTAAATTGGTAGCTCCAGAGAACCCTGGAGCATTCATGGCAATACCTGACATTAGGTACTTCCGTCCCTGATGCAAGAACGAGTGACCCCGGTGTCTACAAGAAAATAAAAAATCTGCCTCCTATCATCACATCGACCCCTGGTTCTTCTTGGGGGGCTGGTGTTACTGAAAGTATTGAACAGATCAAGTCACCCTGTGAGCTGTCCTATTGAGGGTACAAATTCATCCCTGTCTCTGTAAAAGGTTTCCCTCCTACCACAGTGACACCCCCTATTGTAGGTGTCATTATTTGCCCTGCATTCACATTCTGCTGTGTTTGCTTAGGCGCTTGTTGCGATTACCCTTGCAGTGGGTGCATTTGCACTGACCCCTACTGCGGTGCCTGCTGTGCTTACAGTGCCTGTGTCTTATAGGATGTGTGATCCTGGGCAAAGCCCTCTCATGTTAGTGTAGTGTATGTCAGTGAATAGGCTGTCCCCCTCTTAAAGGTTGTCGATTTTGTTGCGCGTTTCTTCGGCTTCGACATAAATACGCAATATGCCCTGTCATCCCACAATTCCAACACACTGGGGGCGGCCCTCTGGCAAACCCACCATTATATCCTCCCTGATTATTCTGACTTCCACTCTGGGCATTTTGAAATTCACATTGGGTGTTCTGAAATCATTTTACGTGTCATAATTGCACCCATATCTGACAGAGCAGAATACTGTACCATGAGAGGCCTCCAAACATCTGCCCTACAATTATAAAATGGCGCTCCATCATGCGCTGTGTTTTGTGCTGTCACACTTGCATATCCCGCTCATCTCCAAGTGTTGTCAGCTCTTTCTCCGGGAATAGCTGCTAACAGACCTTTTATGTCCCCTATGTCTAACGTATTTCGCGGTGTCATTTTCTCTAATTCATATATCCACTTCCCAGCCCCTGAAGTCAAATTAGGTAACTTGCATTTTAAGTTATCCTTATCGAACTGAGGCCATGGAATATAATGTGGTCTTGTTTCCCCCTTCTCTAGCAAGGGGAACTGTGAGAACACCATCCCATAATCGGACCCCATTATTTGTTTTACCTAATGCAGGGGTAATCATCCCTATTCGCCTTTGTGCTGGTAACAACCTTAACCTACTCACATAGGGTGGGGATTCTCCGCCCACACTATATGATTGTCTTCGGGAAAGTTCAGGATATGGTATAGGATCTGGTGTTCTCTCCTTAGGGTGTTCCAGATCAGACAATCTTACTTCCTTATCCAAATGTTGACTCCCCAGGGGGGCGCCTGTACCCTCCCCTTCTATCTCACGACCTGACTCTTTCCTCATCTGACATTGCTAAACCCCAACTTGTGTGGCTATCATCCTCCTCTTCTCTATCTAAATTTAATCTACTTAATGACAATGCTCTGTGTTCATCACTGAACATGTCTTCCTCCTCCCTTGGTTTAGGCATCGGGGATCTTTTGCCACTCCTTTGAGACTCACAGTGCCATTCTGCCGCATTTGCTGATATATTTTGTCAATTCTCTCTCCAATAATTTCTTCATCCTATCTTTCCTCTTCGTGTGCTATTTTAAGTATTTCTTGACTCTTTTCTCTCATTGGGAGAACTTCACTTATGTCCCATCTTCCCTTTATTTCATTGCTTGGTCTTATTCATTCTGTAAGAATGAGACTGGCATCAAGACCTTGCTGCTTTCTATTCTGTTCTATTCCTTTTTCCACCTCCCTATGATCTTTCGCATCTCTCCAGGCCCTCTCTTCTTGCATTTGTGCTTCGCTTCTTATTTCTTCCCTTCATTTTTCTTCTCTTCTTCTCTGTAATCTTTTTTTCCTTCACTCGTAGTGCCTCTTCTTCCTCTCTTTCTTTCTGCCCTGTCCCTGTCTTCTATTTCTTTCTTTATACTGTTGTACTTCCTTTGGTCCTCTGCCTGCTTTTAGTCTTTTTCTTGTTCTTCTCATACATATGTTCCTGTCGTTCCCTGCTTTTTCTTCCTTGCTCATACTCCCTCAACCACTTTTCTCATTCCCTATCCTTTTCTTGCTCATCTTTGTCATCCGTTTGCCCAACGTCCTCGATACTTTTCCCCATCTAACTTGAGTAATATCTGTCCTCCAATCCATTTGTTCTGTACAAGCGTTACCTCATCAGCCCTATCCTTCTCTCCTTTCCATCTCTTCATTTCTCTGTCTATATCTGTTGATATATTCAATCTCTTGGCTCGTTCCTCTTTATCTTGCATACTTCTACATGCATCTTCCTTCTTTTTGCTCTCTTCTAGGCTTTCATCGCTACTATAAGCAGGGTGTGCATATGTTGTGTTACTATGCCCGCCGCTGCTTTTATTCTTTTAAAGGGCAAAATCCTATCTCCTCTACATCTACACTCTTAGTCTTGGGCGCATTAAGAGGAGCCTAGGGTTCAATACCCTTACCTTTATACTGATTAAGCATCCACTCCTCCTGTACTGGGTCTTCATTCCCCTCTTGGTACATTTTCAAAAGTTCTAAAACTGACAGTCTTTTCTCTAATTTCTTTCCTGTGTATGCAGCGTATACTTATGTGGTCATCTGTTGTAATACTGCCTTTGAAAATGATCCCCCTTGCAGCCATGGTATGATCATTTGATCAGCTTTGCCCTTTACCCATTCTGCACTGTAATATTTGAGCTTGGGCGCATGTTGTAGTAATGTTTTTACAAAAGGTGCATAAGAGGAGTGTTCTCTATAATTACGACTCGCAATTGACTGTCGATACTTACCTGATCGTTAATAAATCTCTACCTATCTCAAAGCTTATTGCTCAACACTTTTAATCGCAAAACAATAAATATGGGGGGCGCTGCTGAGCAGCCCAAGATGGCTGCCTAGAGTTAGGCTTTTTAAGACATCAGGACCTCCTTTGATCTTCTCCAGTACCCACCAGGTAAGGTCGTTCGGTGTGTGCCTGGCTGCAACGTAATGGGAGACCAGTGGGGCAGTTAAGTTCTTACACCTAATCCGTGAGCGGTGTTCCGATATTCGTAGGTTGACTGCCCTTGTTGTCTGGCCCACGTACTTAGGTCCACTTGGGCATTGGATACAGTAGACCACACATTCACTCTTGCAGTTAGTAAGGTCTCGGAGATGCCATTCGTGCTGACCTATTTGAAAGGATTTGAGTTTGTTCGTAAATTTGCACGCCTTACAATTACCACATGGGTGGTATCCTTGTAGTGGTCGTAGAACTATTTGTGATTGATGTCTTAAATCAGGTTGAAAAAGGGAGTGTACCAATGATTCCTTTAAATTTTTGCCTCTCTTGTATGCAAAGCGAGGAGGAGGATCATCTGGTTAATTTAATTTGGCTATGTGCCAATGTTTGCATATGGTTTTTTTCATTTGCGATGTATGAACCCTGTGTGTGATAACGCATGTCATCTGGTCCTCATCCTCTCCATCCTGTCTTGTTTGATTGTCCTGTTCGAGTAGTATTTAACGATTTGTGTTGAGGGCTCTTTTAGCTGCATGTTTGAGGGCTGCTGCTGGGCACCCTCTGTTTCTGAGCCTGTTAGTAAGGTCTTTTGAATGTTTTTTGTAATCATCTTTGGGCGTGCAGTTCCGCCTTACTCGTAGGTATTGTCCGTATGGTAGATTGGCTCTTGTATGGTCGGGATGATTACTGGTGTGGTGCAGAAGGGTGATCCTATCCGATGGTTTCCTATATACATCGCACTCCAGTTGTCCGTCCTTATGTCGGATGATCAGATCCAAGAAGGCAACTTGGTCGGTGCTATGTTCCATAGTGAATTGGACATCTTGGTTGCAGGTATTTAACCATTGCCAGAATTGTACAAGGTTGGTCTGATCTCCCCGCCATATTAGGAGGACGTCATCTATGTACCTAAACCAGGAGCTTACGTGTGGCCTCCACTGGTTCGTTTGTGAAAGTACATATTTTTCTTCAAATGTGGCCGTATGTAAGATGGCCATGCTCGGGGCAAAGGCTGCCCCCATTGCCATGCCTTTTGTTTGTAAATACATCTGTCCATCGAATGTAAAGAAGTTCTTTGTGAGGGCTATGGTCATCAACTCGAGAATAAAGTTGATAGGGACCCTTTGTTGTAATGGGTTACTGGTGAGCCATTCTCATGTGCACTCAATGGCTGCCTCTTGTCGAATATTAGAGTACAGGGCTTTTATGTCCATAGTGACCAGTATATCTGTTTCTGGGTTAAATTCTTTGCCCTCAAAGATGGTAACTGTGTGCTTCGTGTCGCGTAAGTAGGTATCAGTTAACCTGCTCAATGGTTGTAGAAAAGGGTCTATAAACTTGCACAGAGGTTCCAAAATTGAGCCACATCCTGACACAATTGGACGGCAGGGGGATTTATGGGGTCCTTGTGAATTTTGGGTAAAGTGTAAAAGCAAGGTGTACGTCCCCCCTTCCTGGTCAGAAATGCTGCTTTTTTTTCCGTCACCCATTCTCGTTGCATTGCGAAATCAACTGTTTCTGCAATTTCTTGCTCCAAGTTCTTAGTTGGATTACTACGGAGGGGGGAGTAGCATTCTCGGTCTTCCAGGATGGTCAGTACCATTTGTTTGTATTGGATTATAGACATGATGACTATAGCCCCTCCTTTGTCTGCTGGTTTGATTATTATGTTCTTGTTGTTTTGAAGTTGTGTGAGGGCTTGTCGTTCCTTCCATGTGAGATTGTGTTTGAGTTTTGTTTTCTTGGTTTTCAGTTTCTCGAGATCCTGGAGGATGCACTTCTCAAATGTTAATTCTGGAGGTATTTGGTTGTCCATCGGGGTAAAGGTGGATTGGGGGTGAAGACCTGTGTCTTCCACTTCTTCCTGTGTGTTCAGCTCTTGTTGTCTGAAAAAGGTTTGGAGTCGCACTTTTCGTAGGAATGTTCTGATTTCCATCTCCAAGTCGTCCCAGTCTGTTTGACCGGTACGAATGTGAGCCCTTTGTTCAGAATGCTTTTCTGTTCTGTAGTGAGTTCTATATTGGCCAGATTGAATATGGAAGTGGTCGAGGTCTTGTCTTGGGACGTTAATACCTCGGTCATCTCCTGCGTTGTCTGTTGCCTGGTCTGCCTCCTCTGGGGGTGGGGCCCATTGTGGGGGGCCCCATGGTTGATTGCCAAAAGGGCATCCTCCTAAAAAAGGGGGAAAAAGTTGAGGGGGCCGGTAGGGATAGTGCGGATGAAAAGGTTGGGCCGGTTGTTTGTGTATGTCGTCCGAGGATGACCCACTGCTAGAGCCCGAAAAGTTTACCCCTCTGCGTCGGTTCCTCTTGGGTCTTGCTGATGTTGAACCTGTTGAGGAGCCTGGGGATCCTCCTGAGTTGGTGGGGACGTAGGTCTCGGCGATGTAGGGATAAACAAATTCTAGTTGGAAGTCCTTGATGTCCTTATGTAGTTTCTTCGTTTTCCTACTTAGAGTTGCGATTTTGAAATCCTCAAACTGTTTCTGGAGGTCAATTAGTATATTTTTTGCATCCACTACTGTGGTGTCCTCTCGGAATTTTTTCTCTTCTGTGTCCAATTCTAGTTGCATTAAATTGCTCTTCTGTTGTGCTGTGGAAATCGTCAAAACCATCAGGTCCCGGCTGCATTTTGTGGCAATGCAACTGAAATTCGTTACATACTCTTTGTCATCTAGGAATAGGCAGGGAGTATTTCTTACAACCAGTCCAGTGGGTATGATGCTTGCCTTTAAATATTCACGCAGAAAATGAGCATGTAGTTCAGTACGGAATGTTCTCTTCTTCAGGTGTAGGATGTTATCACCTGTGTTGTTAGAGTTTAGTGGGGGATTGTTGCCTGCTATGTCAAAGAAGGAAGGTCCAGATATAGTGTCCTGGATCTGTTGTTCGGAGAAGCTTAGTGTCGCACTTTCTGCCATGCCTGAAGGGGATTACCTAGGTGGTCCTATGTTTGTGACCACTGCCAACCTGGGTGTGTTCCAAGAGGGGGCAGTGTATCTCAGGAGAGCAAGAAAAGAAAAAGAAAAATTGGTTGGACTGGTGTGTGTGGGTCCTACTAGGACCTGTAGTCCTAACCTCAATAGCTATGAAATTACCTAAGCAACTTGGTTGCCCAAATTAGTAACAAATGGATGAAGCAATGGTTCTAGGTTGAGACCAATTCAATTTGGAACAAGGGGACTAGGTCTCATATAGTACATATGCCAACAGAAAAAGTTGTCCCCTTTCCCATTGTACAGATTATCAATTGCCCTCCTAAAATTGGTGGGGGCATCAACTGGTTCCTACCTTTTCCCCTGTCTGAATCTACACTAAGTCTTGGACAAGGGGACTACTGAGAAACTTGCAACATTCCTCTGCGTTGGTCTCGGTCCATGTCTGTATCTGCAGTTAGTACTACGCCCCTATTGATTCAGGCCCTGTACGTACCAAACTAGAAGACAAATGACCATATATAACCAAGTGTATTGAAAAAATAATAATTTATATGGAACAAGTGTGTGGTAAAATACTGACACATTCACAGTGATACATAAATACAGTGTTCTAAACAAAAATCAACTATAACTATGTTACACTTTACATATTCAATGACAAGGATTTGGTGTACAACATAGAGAGAAGCATACATTTAGCTTTAGTGATTATTAGAAAGACATATTCCTCGTGACAAACAATTGCACTTAACAATTAAAGCATATCCGGGAAGTTGTAAGTGCTATGAGGAACAGTTTCCTTTACGATTAGTCATTTGAGAGGAATTTTGTTGACAGGTCTCTCATTTCAAATGCTCAGAGTAATTATTTGCTTAAAAGAAGTCTAAGGGCCTCATTACACGGTAGGCGGTGAGCCATGGCGCTATTAGCGCCATGGCTCATGCCGGTAAAATACCAGCACCGCCTTGGCGGAAAGGGGATTTACCGCCCCATTCCAAGGTTGGAGGGGCGGTAAATCCCCCTTCCGCCATTGCCCTTCCCCATTCCCATTTCTGCCCCATAGGGCTCTATGGGAATGGGGAAGGCGCTAATTACGGCACCGCAATTTTGTGGTGCCGTAATTAGCTCTGAGATCCCTTAGCGGGTTGGATTTTAACGCTGCAGGCGTTAAATCCCACAACCCGCAAAGGGACCTCGTAGTAAGGCCGTAGGGATTTACCGGTACCGGTATTTTACCGGTACCGGTAAATCCCTACCGCCATCCGTGTAATGAGGCCCTAAGTCTTTGGACTTAAAAGATATCTTAAATTTTAACCAACGTGTTCACAAAACATTTGTTAGACACACTAAGTGCGAGAAGAATGGTGGTCTATTCTGTCCTGAATCTTCTTCAATATGCTGTTTAGTGTGTACACGTTTCGGTGCTTCTTGCATACTTAGAAAGTATATGGCACCTTCTTCAGGGCGTCCAGTGGGTAGACCCTGTGTAAAGACCAGATAGCAAAGAGAGATGTGTGAAGTTCTCAGCTTTATGAAGCTGTAAGTGCAGCCTTATATTTAGTGATTTAACAGAGTAGCTCTCGTTACCAGCTGTACTTGAAGCTGTGCCGGTAACAAAATCCCAAGTTTCTTGGAGGGTCCGGGATGGAAGGGACACTCGCAGAGGACCGTGGACAGGCGGCTTCTGGTGCAGACAGTGGAGGGCTTCCGTGTGTTGTCGGAAGTACCTCTGTAGAGAGGGAAAGGGAAAGAAAAAAGGGGGGGGAGGAGGGAGGTTAGGGAATAGGGGGTGGGGGGGAAAGGAAAAAGAAGAAGGGGCAGGTTAGTGGAACGGGAATTTGTTTTGTACTGAAAGTAGCCCGCTCTAGTGGCGCAGGTCTGGCCCAGAGGGGGTCAGTAGGACGGGAGCAGTGCAGTGTCGTGAGGCATGCCTCCCTCCCTTAGTCCCATGTCAGGGGATGGAAGGGTACTTTGAATGCGAGAAATATGCTATATTAAAATAGGACTGTGCCACGAGGGCTGGAGTGCGTGAGATAAGATGCTGGTGCTGCGTGTGCCTTTCATCCTTAATCTTGCGCATGTGGTGAGGACGATAACACTGTGTGTCCGACTCTCACCTGGGTCGGAGGGCTTCTATGCGTCCCTCTCGTGGTCCGTGTGTGCAGCTCCGGTGTCTGCTTCCAAGTGTCTCTCCTCAGCATTGCTGAAGCGGACGCCAGCAGGTAGTTATGGTGACCGCTAAGGCAAACTATGTGCGGATTGGTGTAGCGTAATGCGTCATGGGGCTCGTTGTGCAGCGTGCTTCCTGATACGCTGTCCCATGTTGTCACGGCAACCCCATTGGTCACAACAAACAACCCTATCCTAGACGCGTATCCTGCCTTCACCCATAGCATTAAAGTCATGTTTGGAAGGCAGGAAATTAAGATGTGCTCCCAGGAACAGATTTTAGATTTCAGACAGGGCTCACAGAACCGCCTTGCGTATATAACACAATTTAAACAAATGGCTGGAGACTGACTGGATGACACCCTTATTACTTTATTCAGAAGAGGGCTGTGCGAGAAACTAAAGGATGAGGTCTCCCAGTCCCCTGGTCGGCAAATCTTGCAGAAATGGTGGCTCTGGTCATGCAGCTAGACTACCGTTTACAGGAACGGCAACACGAAAAATGGAGAACTAGAAGCCATCAGTTTATCCAGGATTACTTACCGACTCCAACCAAATCCACCCCTGGTGATGAGCCCATGCAATTGGGAGTAGCCAGTGGTCCTTTATCCTCAGAAGAACGTCTTCGTAGACATAGCAATGGCCTCTGTATGTATTGTGGATCTAAAGACTATCTGCTGAATGTTTGTCCTGTAGATCCTCCTCGCAAATCGGGAAACGCCAGAGCCCGATCGTAGGGTGTAAACCGGAGGGGGTTATCTGTACTCCTGCTCTCTACATGGCAGAGGAGAGGCACAGACCACCCCAGCCAAGATTCTCTATGCGGTTGCTATGGTCGAGCAATCAAGGTTTCAGCTCTCAGGAGGTGATGCAGGCTGGTTCTTAAGTACAGTGCAGTGCCATAAGCACCCACAAAGGAATGTCCACACACTATGTTAGTAAAAACACAGTCTTTATATAAATAAGGTTCAAGGTTATATACACAATCACAATAACACTTTGTACTCTGACACTACTATAATGGCAAATATTTACAGGTGTACGGGGTACCAATCTTAACTATTGATTCCTTTGAAATGCATCAACTGCTAACAGTTCAAAATGGCACACAAATCAGATTATAAGATGAATCAACAATAGACCACAGAAAGAAAGCAAGTTATATAAAGCACTGGCAGAACAGTGCCCCGTCTACCTAGAGACAGTTCTGTGCGAGGATCTCCCCACCTGGGCAACCTGTAATTAAAGCGTATTTTACAAGCCCAGACCAATTTTGCTTAATATAGTCTCAATTCCTTCCAAAGGTTCCATGCCCCAAAAGTACCTGGTTTCGTAGAGTGAGTTGTCGACGGGCTCTTCTTGTGTGCACTCCCTTTCAGGAAGGAGCAACGGGTCGTCGAGAGTTGGTGAAGAAAAGGGGGAACACTGTTGTTGTGGCAGCAGCCTCGGTTCTTGCAGTGCTCATTGACGATCAGTCAAAAACGTCCTGCAAGCTGAGACATGCGGTGCACCTTGACGACAAGCATTCATTGCCACAGAGAGGTAATGAATACCTTCGACCCAGCAAGGGCGTCGGGTCGTCGGCATCTCTGTGGTCTTCGGGTGGTGGGAAACCCACCAGTGGATTCTCCGCGGTCATCGCCGGCCTTGACGTTCTCTGGCAGGACGAAAGCGGTCGACGATGATGAGCAGGGGAGTCCTTGTTTCAATGTTCTTAGGCAAAGGAGCACTGCGGTACTGGTCGGCGACGGTGGTCGTCGACGGTGATGGACTTTAATGTCCGGGTGCTTCGCTTTGTTATTCCGCAGCAGTGCCCGTCTCCGGTCAGCAACCTTTAGAGGGTCTGACGTCAGGGAGCTTTGGCAAATATCAGATGGTGCACGATGGTCCCTCGTAGCTCGGGAAGAGATCTTCTAGCCAGGTCCTCTTGGATCAGTTCCCTGAAGGCACAGCAGCTTTCAGATTGGAGAAGGACAACAGCAGCAATTCTTCTTCTTCCAGTGGGCTTCAAGGTTAATCATCAAGTAGCAACTTCAGCTTCTGAACGATTTCCATCAGTGAGAGGCCCCTGGATGTACTGTTCTCCCATTCACTCTGTTGGGTCACACTCAGGCAACTAATCATTCAGAAGGGCATTCAGGCAGTCAGGCAGCCATTCAGGCTCACAGTGCATTCAGGCCATTCTTCTCCATCCAGACACTCGCAACACAAAATGTGGATTCGGACAAGCACTTCACCCAGGTCCCACCCCACAGGCGTACCCACAACATACAATCACTGGGAAGGCTCCAGCCAGTCTGGCCTTGACTTCCCCACAATACCATATATGGAACTTCCACCCAACAGCCAGCCAGGGGGACGGAACAGAGTTAGGGCTTCCCTGGACTTCGGGAAAATAAGGTAACATGCAATAGAAAGCAAGATGCCATAGGGGCCATCTTGTTTACTATCAGGAATCAACTGATTCCAAGGGCAGGGCCTGGGTATCCCAAAATGGAGGACACTCAGAGCACCTGTCAGTTCAGCATGGAGCTGCCACCAGCCCATACCCTGCTCTGTGGGCCACACACAGGTGCCCAAAAACGTACACTAGGAGTACAGGGTTGTACTTCCACCCATGGGTGGCATAAGGGTCTCCTAAGGGTCTGTTCACCAAACCAAAAAGAGGAAGAGCCACACCACCAGGAGTCCCACATGAACTCCTGCGTGGAAAAGAAGACAGAACATACACAAAAAAAAAGACTACAGAACAAGGACAGGGAGGCCCTGTCCCGCCAATGCATTTCCATCATCACAGTGGGGGAACCACGATCTGGGACAGTCCTTTAGGTTCCTCATCTTCAGACCCATTGGTTCCCGATTTAGAGAGGTCTGATTCCCCCGTGGTAGTTTTACAGATTTATTTTTCATTAAGCTCTGCGGTTGTTTTATGAAGTTGCCGCCCTAGTCGATAATGGGGCAGCTGAAAATGTTGTGGCTGACCGGTGGGCCCACAGTCACGGCCTTCCCAGCATCTCTAAGGTTGTCTCCATACCTGTTGAAAGCATGGATGGCAGTTCGCTAACCTCCGGTCCCATCAAGGAGCAGACCCTTCCAATTCACATGATGATAGCCTCTTATTCTGAAACCATCCCATTTGACATAATCAGGACAGGCCACTATCCGATTATCCTTGGACTCCCCTGGCTTTGCTTAAGTAACCCTTACATAAACTGGGCGGCTGGTACATTCCTGTCTTTCATGTCGTCTTTCTCAGGGCTCTATTGAGTTTTCCACCCCTCTACATCTACTTCTCCTTCCCTGGAAGGTCCCACAGTGCTCATTCATGTGGTGGGAATCTCTGAACCTTATGTGCCATGCCGGGAGATATTCTCCAATTCCCAGTACTCAGAACTCCCCCCTCACCGGAGGTACAACTGCACAATCACCCAAGTACCTGACCAACTGTTGCCCTTTGATCGAATGTACATCCTCTCAGCCAGATAATAGAAGGTACTAAAGGAATCTCTCCACACCAATCTTCAGAACGGGCTCATCGCAGAATCCCTGCGGGTGCCTCCCTGCTTTTTATTACGAAAAAGAACACAGAGGAATAGCGTCCTTGCATCAACTTTCAGGGACTTAATAAGATCATGGTCCCCGATCGATACCCGATGCCTCTTATTCCAGATATTCTTGAGGCAGTCAAAGGGGGACGATCTACACGAAGTTCGACCTACGAGGAACATACCATCTGATTCAAGTGAAAGAAGGTGACAAGTGGAAGACATTATTTTGAACAGCTTTTGGACATTTTGAATATAGGGTGATGCCCGTTGGCCTGTCTAATGCCCCTGCAGTCTTCCAACGCTTTATGGATCATACTTTTCTTGATATACTATTAAACTACACTATCGTTTATTTAGACGATATCTTGATATTTTCTTCCTCCGAGTCAGAACACGTCCAACATGTCCAGAAAGTACTTAGGCGTTTGCAACATGAACATTTGTTCTGTAAATTCGAAAAGTGAGTTTCACCCAGGGCCAGCCTTAGCATAAGGCCATGCAGGCGGCTGCCTGATGTGCCAGCCTCTAGGGGGCGCAAAGAGGCTCAACGCATTGTACACACACACGCGGATTGATGCTCGATGCTTCTGCACCTGCATCATTTAATTTCATCTTTGTCAGAGGTAACATTATGTTAAAAAAAAAAGTGCTTGCTTTTATGATCAGTTGTAAAAAAACAACAAACAAAACATTTGTTGCTTATCAGTTCGGGCCCGGCCAGGCCTGACCGCATGTGCCTCTCCTCGGCACATTTACTTCAGCAGTCCAAGGGGGAGGGGGGTGAATTGCTGACTGGGCAGTGTTCATGCCAGAGCTCATCACCAGGAACCAGACACTCTAAAGAAACTTTAGATCAGTTGTGATGCCACACCAATTTGCCATCATTGGGCTCAGAGGATCAAGGCCCATCACAGAAGTTGCCCAGGCATAGAAGCAGCCTGCAGGTCCCCAGGTGGGGCTGCAGGACAGGAGGAGGCACCTAAATAGGGGTATAGAACAGGCAGACAGCCTCACAATAGCTCGCCTCGCTGGCAGAAGATGAGAAAGGCAAATAGATGGGAATGGCCATAAAGTCGCGCTCCATGTATGGCAATCAGCCACATGATCAAAAAGGACTTACAGTTGAAGGGTCCAACTCACAACTTTCAGACTTAACCTGCAATTATACATATATGTATGGTTGCAGGGTAAATATAAATGTTGCGCATCTCCATCAATAAGGTCAGTTTGGCTAAGTGCTGGGCCTTTAAAACGAGAAACCCCTGTTCGGATATTGCCAAGTGCCCTTTTTTTTTTCTTGTTTTAAAACATATCCTGGGATTCTCCGGCTCTTTGGCCGGCAGAGATGGATCCCTGCTAGGCGTGCCGACAAGGGATCTGCCGCAAAGTAGGCACACCAAAATGGCCTGTTTCGCAAATGAGATCGAGATCGGATATGTGGACTGAAAGCTCCTCTCTGCAGTATATTTGGGCCGCAAGATGTGAGCTGTTGGTTGGTTACTTTGGACACTGGAAACACAGACAAGTGATTTATGACCTCGGGCCTCGTCTGCAGGACTCAAATATGCACTGTAATGGTGAAACAATATCAAAGTCACTGCTCAGAAGAAATGGGATAAAATAAAGGACTTAGGTCAACTTATTTTTGGGTTGTAGGTGAGAAAACATTTAAAGCAGGATTGTGTTGTGCTGGTAAATTTGACCCCATTTTTTGGGATTGTCAATAATACTGAGTGGGTTACATTGGCAAAGCCTGCAGATAAATCCAGAAGAAAAGGATCACCAACTAGCCCATTATGAATTCCTCAAGAATGCATTTGCTGGGGGTCGGCCACCAGGGGGCGCCGGATGAGGACCTAACTCCGCGTCGCTCCGCCAGGGCTGCCTAAATCCTTAAAAATCCTGCCGCTTCCTCGGTCCTTCTGCCGACTTGCACTGCATACTACTGCAGGGGAATATACCAGCATCCCCTCCGAAAAATCCCGGCGAAAATCGGGCCCGCCGGAGCCTCCTACACCGTGTGAAAGTCCCGCCGGTGACAGAGTCGGCGGGAAGGAAGCGCCGTCATCGGCAGCGCCCATCGGAGCCCCGCCGGAATTACGCCGCGCTCGCCAATCGATCCCCCGAGGCTTCAGAGACAGCTGCCGCAGAACCAGTGTCGCCGCCCTGCGGGCTGAGAGGTGAGGACTTGCCCACCCCCCCCCCCCTTCGGGCCTCCACTCCAGCCGCTGCCGCCACAGCCACCGCCTGATCCAGATCTCGGAGGGGCGCCCGACTGGACCCGTGGCCGCCTCCTCCTTGCTTCCCCCCCCCTGTGCTCTCCCTCCCCGGCCCCGCCGCGGGCCGGTCGCCTGGGTTGGGGGCCGCCTGTGGAGAAGAAACATCGAGGGAGGTACTCGCGGCGGCTGGAAGAGGGGGCGGCCGGCGATGAAGACTGAACACCAGCGGGTCGGAACGGACCCGTTGGGGGACTGCTCCTGACTCCTGGCACCGCAACTAGGGGCTCCCTCCTAAGAGGAAGCGCAGCATAACTGGAAGAGTGGAGGGGCCCACCCCAAATACCAGGGGGAAAAAGCACCTGCCACGCACTGAGTGAGAGGCCAAGGAGTCGCCTCCGGACGCCTGGACCCAAACTTGCCACCTCGGCCGGAGTAAGCACGCCGACACATCCGGCTGGTGCCACCCTCACCGCCTGCAAAATCACACCCCCCCCACCCCCTGAACTACACGATAAAACAAACCCAGGGGTGGGTCACATTGGACATAAGGCCAGACCGCGCAGGCCAAGGCCCGATACGGGGCAAAGCAACACGCTGGGAACCAGGGATAAGGCCACCAGTCGACCATCCACCGGAGGCCACAAATACCGGATCGAAGGCCTAAGGACCCCCCAGGTGGGAACCTCCGATCCAACGGGACCGCATCCAGTGCCACCCCCATAGGATCAGAATGGGGAAGGATCAGCCCCGTAGAGCGACCCAAAACAGAATAGATAAATACACGACGAACACCCCGGCGGCCCTCCAGGACCCACCTAGCAGGGCGGATAACGAGTCTACGAAGGGGGACGCGGCCCAAACGCTGTCTCTCACCGACATCATGGCAGCAATCAACGACTCCAGAGCCTCGGTAGAGACCAAAATAGATGGCTTGGCCTCCGAGGTGTCCTTTGTGAGGCAAGACTTAAGGAACCTAACCACTAGGGTCGGGGAAGCAGAACAACGAATATCCGACACCGAAGACACAGTTAAAAACCTGGGAGTCCGCCTCGAACAAATGGAACGGAAAATTACCACGCTAGAAAATAGAGCTGAAGACAGCGAAGGCAGGTCCCGCCGGAATAATCTCTGCATACTCGGCCTTCCCGAGAAAGAGGAGGGGCCCTCTATGGAGCTCTTTCTGGAAGACTGGCTGGCAGACTTGATGGCCCCCAAGCAGCTCTCTAAATTTTTCTCAATAGAAAGAGCACACAGAGTTCCGACGGGCAGACCAGTCCCGGGGGCCCCCCCACGAACGATAATCGCAAAACTCATGAACTACAGGGACCGAGACACACTGCTGCACATGGCAAGGGCGACCGGCCCCATCACTTACAATGGTAACCGAATCGGGTTCTTCCCCGACTACACGAGAGAGGTCCAGAAGGCGCGACAATCCTACGACTCCGTCAAAAAGAAACTGTCACCCCTGGGCATTAAATACGCACTCTTCTTTCCGGCAACATTCAAGGTATACCACAACGGCAAGGTTCATGTGTTCTGCACCCCCCGTGAGGCCTGGGAGTGGTTAGAAACACAGGTCCTCTCCACACCAAGCCCGAATAGACCGGGTGGAGGCACACCCCGCAGGCACGACGGTGACAACGACCACCCCGCTGGACAGGTCACCCCACCACATGAAGTAGCCGGAAAACCCGGATCTCCGATCAACATGGGACACACCTGAAATTGTGCAACTACTCACTGGCAGGACTAAGGAAGCGGAATGAGAGCCCCATAGCCGGCGGCCCTGGAGGGGCTGTGGGGGAAGTGGACAACTAACACCTCTACGCCCCCCGCGGGGGACTCTTCACTGTTGGTTCTACGTTACGTTCAGTGGTCACCTTGAACCACACGAGCTGCGGGGTAGGGTCCTTCTGACCCCTCCCCCCGCCGCCGAGTTGGGGCCCTTGCCCCCTTAGCAGTTTGAATGGTTAGGGGAACAGGTACTTCTGGTTGGGGGGAAGTGCAGGGTGGGGGGAGTTTGGGGGTTTTCTTGGTAAAGGAAGGGAAAGGCCTCTTGTCACAAATACCAGCAGTAATGGTCAGCAAAACAGAATCTCAGAGAAATCCTTGCATAAGATATGTGAGGGACCGAAATGTCCCCCCCACTGACCAGCATACACCCATCTACACGGACATGGCCTACGATTCACTGGTTAGGGTTTCAGAATTTGCACATGTAGTACACAAAATTGATCATCAAATGAGAACGGAAGGAGGGCTCGGGTGTCAGTCATGCCTCAAAACGGCCGACAAAATAGAAACACAGGAAACGCACTGCATCCTTCCATATAACCCCGAACCAAGACCCACGCCGATATAACACATAAGAGACAAATATCTCTGTTGACCTGGAACGTGAACGGCTTGGGGTCGGGCATAAAGCGTAGACTGGTACTTCAATACCTTAACCGCCATTCCCCAGACATTGCATTCATAACAGAAACCCACCTGATCGGTACCAACAGTGGGCTCTTTAGAAAAACAAACTACCCACACACATACCTCGCCGGGTTTTCCAGAGGTTCTAGGGGAGTCATGATCCTCATACATAAAAGATTCCCGTTTATCACAAAGAAAGTCAAAGCAGACCCTCGGGGCAGGTTTGTGATGGTACTGGGGGAACTACGGGGGGAGACGTGGGGCCTCGTGGCAGTGTATGCACCTCCCACGCTTACAGCGGAACTCCTTGCTGAGCTCCAAGATATGATACTAGAAGAGCGGGCGGACTCATGGGCAATAGGGGGAGATTTCAATGAGGTCATGGAGACAGCCTGGGACAGAACACACGTGGGCAGCAGAGCAGTAGAAACCCCGACCAAACTCCGCACCTTTGCAGAAGCTATGGGGCTATCTGACACATGGAGGGCAGCCCACCCCACGGATCGGGGCTACTCGTTCTATTCCAACGCACACCGGTCCCTATCCAGACTCGACTATATCCTCACCCCCATGAACATGGCCCACCGACTATTATCTGCAGAACTCCTGGCGAGAGGGATCTCTGACCACTCTCCTCTGTTGGTGAAGCTCAAGGGTCTGACAACAAAACAGGAACCCACCTGGCGCCTGAACACCTACTATTTAGGGATACCTGAAATACTAGAGGGGCTTGCAAATAAAACATCGGAATACTTCGACCTGAATGAGGAGGCGGTGGACTGCCCAATAATAAGGTGGGAAGCATACAAGACCGTCCTAAGGGGGGAAGCAATTTCCTTGGTGGCAGCTCACCGCAAACAGCACACTGAGGCAATCTCCGAAGCGGAGGCCCAGGTAACTAGGCGAGAGGAGCAACTCCTCGAAGAGGGAACCCAGGAGGCACATGAGGCGTTGGTGACAGCCCAAACAATCCTGAAGGACAGGGCCTTAGACAACGCCCGAACCGCCCACTGGTTGGTCCGGAGCCAGATATACGAGAGGGGGGACAAAGCCACCAAAACATTAGCCTGGCTGGAGCGTAGAGAGCAGAGTAAAGGACAAGTACGGGCCATCCAAACCCCGGACGGGGACTTACTAATGGGGGACGCGGAGATTGCCGGGGAATTTGCAAACTACTACAGAGAACTATACTCCCCGCAAATACGAGAACCCCCATTAAACATCCCAAACTTTCTGGACTCGATCACGATCCCCCGCCTCTCTGAATCCCAGATAGAACAGTTAGACACAGCCATCACCGAAGACGAGGTAGGGGAAGCCCTCTCTCAACTACAAACCGGGAAGACCCCCGGCCCCAACGGGTTCCCGGTAGAACTGTGGAAAAAGCTGAGTGTAACCACAACGAAACATATGCACACCATGTTCCTCCAGAGTAGAGAACAGGGCACCCTCCCCCCCGACCTCCGAAAAACGACAATAGTGGTGATCCCCAAAGCAGGAAAACCTCCGGAGCACTGCGCCTGCTACAGGCCTATCTCTTTAATAAATGGGGAGGCCAAAATAATAGCCAGAGTCCTCGCCGGCAGACTGCTGGGGGTGATGGGGTCTCTAATCCACCCGGACCAGTGTGGATTTATGCCCGGTAAGTCCACACGAATGAATCTCCACAGGGTCCAGATTGCTCTTGATCGGGCGGACGAGATCCCGTCCCCACTGGCCCTCCTGGCGGTGGACTTTGAGAAGGCTTTCGACACGGTGGGATGGGAAGCCCTATGGGCCATAATGGAACGCATGGGCTTTGGACAATACTTTATGTCCTGGGTTAAGCTCCTTTACTCCCTTCCCGAGGCCTCTGTAAGAGTCAATGGGAAATCATCCGCCACATTCCCGCTGAGTAGGGGGACCAGGCAGGGATGCCCCTTCTCCCCCCTGCTGTTTATCCTCGCCATTGAGCCTTTGGCAATCCGGCTGAGAAACGATACACATTGGACAGGGTTCGCCTGGCCACGGGGCGGGGAGGAACGGGTCTCGCTATATGCGGATGACCTATTGATATATTTGAGTAACCCAATAATCTCCTGCCCGATAGTGACCAGAACCCTGGAGGAATACCAGCCCTTCATGGGGCTCCGGGTCAACACACAGAAAACAATCTACTTCCCGGTACAGGGAGGAGAGGACGCGATCCCAGATCCCTGTCCTTACTCCGTTTCCATTCTGGGCTTCACCTACCTAGGCATAAGAATTAGTAGGACACAGGAGGACTTCCCCAAACTGAACCTGCACCCGATAATGGAAAAACTAGAGAACGATGTCGCCCACTGGCACTCCCTCCCACTTTCATTACTCGGGAGGGCAGCACTTTTCAAGATGCTGGCACTCCCGAGATTTCTGTACATCCTCCAAAACGCTCCGCTCCCCATCCCGGCCACAATATTCGCAGATATCAACCGGACTCTCCGCACACTTCTCTGGGGAGGGAAACAGCCACGCATTGCCCTAAAAACGCTCTACCGCTCTGTGTGGGAAGGGGGTATAGGACTGCCCAACATCCGCACATACTACTGGGCGGCACAAGCGGGGGTGGCGAATGAATGGCTACACGGAGACCCGCTGCTACCACACATCCGATTAGAGACACGAGACACTGGCCCTCCCTCCCCTCTGCATATCCTATACGATAGCCCTAGGAACCTAAAAGAGGCACCGACCGGGTCCCGTCACATAAAGCGAGTCTGGAGGGAGATACATAGATACTTAGGCTGGGAAGACAGACCAACCCTGATCCAACCCCTCTGGCGTAATGCACATCTCCCCGAAATACAAAAAATGGGCCATTTTGAATCCTGGGAGAGGAAAGGAATTTCCACACTGGCGGATATTGTCCAAGAGGGGCGACTGATCGACTTTGAAACCCTACAGACGAGACACGGGCTGTTACCCATGGACCGCTTTAGATACCTTCAACTTACGCACGCCATAAATACCCAATTCCCGAACCTGGCCGATATACCTGCCTGCTCTCCCTTAGAAACAAACATATTCCCACAAAGTATCCCACACAAGGTAACCTCTACCCTCTATCAGGCAATTAACTCCTTTGGATCCGGGGAGCTCGTCAACCTCAGGGATAAATGGGAACAGGACCTAGGGCGACTGGAGACAGAAGAGTGGGTGGAAGCCCTGATGTCCCCACGGGAAATTGGGATCGACGCCAAACTCCGGCTGATTCAGCTCCGAATCCTACACAGGTCTTACTATTCCAGATCGCAAATGGCCACTTGGGGGAGGGACGACAACGCAGAATGTACCCGATGCAAAAGAACAGAGGGTACCTTCTACCACATGTTGTGGGAATGCGGGGTGCTACAGGAGTTCTGGACCACGTGCTTACTCCGCCTCTCCGGAATACTGGGCACCACAATCCCGAGAGACCCCAAACTTATCCTGCTAGGTATAGGAGGCGAAACGGACCTCAATAAACACGAAAGAATATTTCTAGGAGTGGCACTGGGTGCGGGAAAGAGACTCACGGCAGCCACATGGGGCTCGGGGGACAGGATAACCATTGACAGATGGTCCAATGAAATGGACAGATGCGCCTCCCTGGAGAGGCGAATTTACAATGCAAGGGGTTCCCCCCGTAAATTTCAGAAAATATGGGGAAAATGGGGAACATAAAAGTTAAGGCCATAACAAGGGCCAGCGGCGACGCCTCACGTGGCCACTGGGCGGGCGGTGCAGATTCTCGACCCCCACCCCACCCTCCCTGCGGTACCACACAGAAGACTAGAGTTATGTTATGCACTGCTATCTACTATGACCTCAATGTTGGATCTCCTAATGTCTTTTGTGTACTCACGTTGAATGTGCTACCGTCTCCTTTTTTCTCTTGTTCTTTGTTCAATAAACCAATAAAAAAAGATTTATAAAAAAAAAAGAATGCATTTGCTGACATCAAGAAGGGCTGATTCTGTGATGTACCTAAGACGCAAGCCAGACAGATCTCTTTTAAATAGCGTCTCTTCAATGAAGGGAAGTTTTAAAATGGGTCTGAGGTTTGTGGCCAGTGTCGCCGTTGAGGGATGATTTCTGGGACAATTGCTTTGCTGATGCATTATGAAACTAAATCGTCATTCAAGGATTTGTTGATGCAAAAGGTGAGGTCAGAAGCAACCAAGTCTGTGATACATCTGCAAGACCAACATTTGACTTGTCTGCATAGTGGTCACTGGCTTTGACGGTTTTGTGGTGCAGAAAACATTCTTGGGTTGGAGTTTGTAGTACTGGGGAGTGAACTAAATGTGCGGCATTACCTGTCTGAAAGAAGTGACTGGAAAGTAACTTGATTTGGTAGTTGAAGCATTTGAGATTAATCAACAATGGCAGATTTTGAAAAGGTAAGCCTGTATTTTCGTCGGAACTTTCTACATGCTGACTGAAGAGTGGCATTTGGCTTACAGTGATGGTGTCATGCAGTTGCTGAGCCAGTCGGGTTCCTGTTTTTTCTCTAGCAATGCTAACGAAGCATAGAGTCTACTTATCTCTGCAGAGTCATCAGAATTGTTGCATACATTTCATGCACTTGTGTACCAACTTTCTGTAATGTGTGCGTCAACATTTTAAAAACTTTAAATAATAACAAAATAGAAGTAAAACAAGAAATAAATAAATATTTGTATATAAATATGGTACATATAATTTGTGACATTTGATAGTAGACATATTATTAACTAATATTGAGGGGGAAATGGAGCGTACTTGAGATTCATAGTAGACGTTGATGGGCCCTAGAGAAGCATGTAGACTTAAGTCCAAAGCCATCTACTATGTACAATAGAGCTGCAATGTTCACAGGGCATATCTGAAGGCCTTGGCCAGCGAGAACTATGCTCGAGCGTGGCCTTTAGCCCTGCCTTCAGCCCGGTGACTCTTTTGCACAGTTTCCACACAGCATGACCATTAACTATGGGAAAGTGACCTTTGCTTCAGTGCCAGGAGAGCAGGGCTATGCACTACCACAGCAGACACTGCCCCGAGGCCGGGCCTGCTGCATGCACTGATGCAAGGCCGTTGGCCGCAGTGAGCAGCCACAATGCACTATCATCACAATGCACCTGCATTATGCACCAGAACGGCCTGGCCTGCTGCCCTGCCATCTAGAAGTGGGCAGGAGCAGATGGGAGCGGGCTCCTCTGCTTTGAAAACATTTTTTTACTATACCTCTACTTTTATTTAAAAAACTGTTCTGGAATGGTTTCGTTTTAAAATAAAAGTGTAGGAAGAAGTTGAAGCTTGCACTTCCCTGCACTGGCGCCTGAAAAGTCCCTTAAAAAGCAGGTGGGTTTGGATTGCACGTGGAAGGGGGCGTGATGATGGGGTTTGTGGCGGCCAGGAGCAAGCCAGCGGGGAACATAGTTGCACTACTTCTTTTCGGAAACTTCTACCACTGCATCAAGACATTGCTCTACGCCCGGGGTTTTAGCCTCCGAGCACAGTGCCATTAGCACTGCACCCCAAGCATGGCCTACAAGGACACAGAGTTTGAGGGCGTTTAGATTTTTAACCCACGCCTTGACTGCCCATGCTAATCCCTATGGCCCTTCCCACCTGCCCAAAATGCACCCTGCTGGGATCTCTTGGAGCTAAGTCTAACAAACAGTAACTTCAAAATGTTTGCTATTTAGGGCCTGCTCGTGTTATTTCTAAACAGATGTCTGAGAGTTAATTGCAGCTTTAAATGAGCTTCAGTGGTAATTAATGCTTTAACCAAGTGTGCCTTTATCAGCTTGATGCATAAGCAATGTGTCCTCACATCTATTCCTTTCACTGATATCCTTTTGAATAGGTATTCGATCGGTATACGCCAAGTACAGACCTCATATGCCCGTGTACCTGCATCACTATTTTAGCTGTTGCTATTATTTTACTGCCAGATAATAAGGTAGTACTATTAAGTGCCAGGCTATTATGCAAGTGTATGCAACAAGGACAAGCATACTCGTCCTTGGCACTTAAGGGGTTAAGGCAGCGCCTGGCTAATGCTGACACAAAGTACAAGCAGAGTTTTGACTTACGTTACGTGGCATGTGTTAAACGTAATTGGGCAGCATGGAGGGACCTCCTGCTTCTCCCTTGGGGTCTTTGGGAGCATTGGTGCATTCTGAGTTGTCATGTGGGCCTGTGTTATTGCCTAATGGGGGTGTGTGCGGGTCGGAGGAGCAGAGCTACACAAGTTGAAATGTTCACCATCCAGCTTCAGTGTTAGAACATTGTTTAGAATGTTATAACGTATAAGGCAAAGCGGCAGAGAATGTAGATTTTGAGTATAAATATCCTGCACTCTTTTGACAAATGACAAACATGTCTGTCTCACACTGCTTGCCTCCACCTCCTATCTGTTGACGCCAGTGGCTGTCTCCGATTTGCAATGCTACACTTACGTGTTAGGATGGGCATATATTAGTTTGGTTGTTGTGTACTGCTAAACCTCCATGTTCCCAAGGCAAGCCATCTGATGCAGAAAGGAGTGGGGGTGTAGTTAACAGTTACCGTATTTTAATTTGTATTTAATTTGGCAGAACAATTAATGAAAACCAAATATGTAACTGTTCATGAAGCCATTCACAGAGCACGATTGTGGTAACTGGATACAGAGGGAGAAGTAGCTGCCGCCTTTGCGTGGTCCCTAGCCTCTTATTGTTCTTGCACTGTGATCACTCCATTCTGTCGCTCCCAGGCCTGTTCACAGGTTGGGGGGCACCAACGATGCTTCCTGCCTGGGGAGCAATCTGCTCTAAGACAGTCCCTGGCAGGAACACATCAACGGACAACAATGTATGCATTTGCGGTGCTACAAAGTAATTTCCACCAACCCAAGGTCCCCGGTTGCATTAGTGATTTTGGAATCCAAGTGCTTTGCCCGCAGCTGAAAGTACCGCAGGCAAATCATTCGCATGAGAAAGGTGCGAACTACCAAAAGTTTGCACCTTTTGTCATGCGAACACACATACATTCTCACACCCACACAACACACCCATAACACACCCATAACACACACCCCCACCCACACCCTCAGCACACCCCCATCCACACCCCCAACATAAACAAACCCCACTTACCTTCATCTTCACGCTGGGTTCCCTGCAGCGCCAGTTCCCTTTCACTTCCGTGATCGGGAACCGGCGCAGCAGGGTCTTTTTTTTTTTTTTAACGGAAGGCTGCGGGGGTGTCCCCGCAACCCCCACTCACTCGCTCACTATACCATGAAGTATAGTGAGCGGGGCGATGTGGAGAACACCCCCTCCACCCCCGAAGTCCCTTTTTTTTTTTCTCAATGCTTCCACCAAAGGTTCGAATGTTCGGTGTTCGAACTTTTGGTGGTAGCATTTTTAGAACAAATGGTCATTGCGACCATTTGTTTTCGGGAAAATCGTCCTAGACCTTGATTTTGCTGGGTGACAGTCATTTACTCCAGTCAGTGCGCTGGTGATGTGTTGTCTGTGCCTGTGTAAGCATTCAGTGCCCACCAGATGTGTTTGTAGTTTGTGGGAAAGCCTTGTTGGACAGGCAATGGGACCCGCTCAGCTTTCTCCTATGCCTTTATGTACAGAAACAGAATTTTTGTTAGGGTTTTTTTCTTTGTATTTTGTTCCTTTTTTCGAATTTTGCATTTATCAGCAGTTGTCCTTGTGCCTTTTGACGAATAGGGTATATGCCTGTTGATGAATCAGAGTAAGTGCCACATACCTAATTTACTCCATTTCACATGACGTAAGTCATAATTAGTCAACATTTTTACCTAGTGAATTGGGCTCTATGAGCCAGATTCTCGAAAAAAAAACTTGCGGCAAGTGAAATGGCATCTGAATGGACACTTTCCTGAGGCTCACATTCAGACGTCCTTTCACTTTTTGTGCATTTCCATAAGTAAGGGGGTGTTTTTGCCCATTTGAATACGCATACCAAAGTCATCAACGGGATGCGCTTTGAAATGCGCAGAAATGAAGCACATTTCCCTGCGCCTTTCAGGAGCAGCCGGCGCAAGGGGATGCGTAGTTTTGATCCTGTCATGCATTTTTCTTTAAGTGTGACAGCAACAGAGCACGCCCCCGACACTGAAGTATGCAAGGGGATGGCCAGAGCATCCGTTGCGCTGCTGCCAGCCCTCAAGAAAGGACGGGGCTCGTCACAGCTCTGAGCTCTCCCAGAGGCCCTCACTCCGCTTCGGCTTACCTTAGCTCAGGCAGATGGGCTACCAGCCTAGTTCACCACAATTCAGGGTCATTAACACTACATTCAAATTCACCATCTTCAAATTTATTTACTGTGGCTGTCCTGGGAAAGTGGATTTGCCTCCTGCAGACTGTACTTCAAGACCCCCCACCCCGTGCCCCCTACCTGCTAAATCTATGAGTCCCGTGATATGATGGACACATTCTGTTCTAATCTGTGATGCTGTGGGACCGCCACACCAAAGCATTCTCACAGCAGGTTTTACACAGATCGCAGAGGCAGCAAGAACCCAGGCAGTAGTTGTGCCTTCTCTTTCGGTGTCGGTTACATTTATCCTTCAAACAATGGTCTGTCCTGTTAGATTATATTTCTGACAGTAAAAGTTCTAACAGGGCCCTTTGACACACTCTGGGTTCAGGAAATCAAATTACTCTTGCCGTTTCCTTTTTGGCAAGATTTAAAAGAAAACGGAGTAATCTCACCCAGGGTCATTTATTTAAACATCATAATGCGGCATTAGCTTCGGAAGCATATCACATTCTCCCAGTGTTATATTAAAAGCGGCGGCACCATTGTGTGAGGTGGCAGAATTGCCTCCTAGACAGTTTTATTTTCAATGAGTATGGTTCGAGGTAACGTGAGTTATATTCAGTTTATGTATGGGAGGATGGATTTGGCCTTGGTTGGTATTAGGGAAATTGTTCATTTTCTGTAAACTTTAGTATCTTCAAGTTCACATACACAGTAAATATATATATATATATATATATATATATATATATATATATATATAAAACTTTGTTAAAGGGACGTTATGCTTAAATTGTGCTACTAAAAACCTATGAAATTCAGAAAAAAAACTGACTGTTAACAGGGGAAACAGTTTCGCCACAAATAAAAGCAGCCAAGTCGTTGCTAGCCTTAGCCACGCAAGGAAAAGCCAGCAATTGAGTGAATGAATGCTGTAGCTGCGGCTATACAAAATAACATTACAAAAATACAACTCTGTCTATGTACATTATGCATACATATATCAACTTTATTAAACAACTTACCAAACAACTTTATACCTTTTCTCTTCTTTCTTCCATAATATGGACTCTGAAACAAAATATAATGTAGTGTATACCAAAATAAAAACAGAAATATGAATCTTTTTTTCATAATGGTACTAAGTGAATACTGATTGTATTCCTCTTACACAACCACTAACAGATTGTATTCATTAATCATACTATAGAGGAATAAACGACTTATTGGAGAGAAAAAAAACTATATTTAGTTAATTTACCAATCATTATATAGGCATATACAAATTATACTCTAACATAACATGTAAAATAAAAATGTCAATTTTATAACATAAAAATTGTATCAATAAAACACCCTTTACAAAATAACACTTTCAAAAAAGTAATAGCTGCTATAGCATAGTATAGGGAAATAAATCCAGTATTATCACCTTAACTATACTAACCATTTAGGTAAATACAAACTTAGTTTTGCATAAGCAAATTCTAAAAAAGAATTGCCCACAAAGTCAATAGTTTGTACACATATAAAGACATTTCAGTACAATACACATGTTACAATGCTGTACAAACCTCATTTAAGATTATAAAATAAAAACATTCAGATTACTTTATGCAACCTTCATCAGGAAACCAAAACATACAACCTAACTATGTCTTCAGTTTTACAAATAAAAAAAAAAAAACATGCCAACAGTGTAACATTATTTTGAGTATGAATCTTTTTAAAGTATGGTCATACCTATACTACAAATACTAGGCAGACAATAAAAACTGTTGTGAGTAAACATATTAATACTTAGCAAAAACTACACTAATAACCTTACAAATGTCATTTCCATACTTATAAAATCTGTGCGCGTCATTTGGCCACCTACACACCTAAGAAGTTCATAATGACATTTCATATTGTACACATCATATTTAAAACAAATTAAAACTACAAAAAGAGGAAAGTGCACTTAGCCAAAAACAAGCCATCGGTTCCAAAACCAATAGTGGGGAAAAAAAGGAAAAATTGTGTAGATCCATTATCGGATTCGGTGCTCATATCTACACCGGAATCTGATTCCCAGATGCTGGGAGCAGTTCCAACGACTGTAGCGACAGTGGCACACAAACCACTAGATGATTTAGTGCAAATGGTCGAATCCAGCAATGAACAGCGAGTTTCTCAGTTAAAAAGTCCAGAACCACCTTCCTCAACGTCCCCAATGGTCACAGTACCCGCCCTGGTGGAGTCATTGAATCAAACCTCCATTGTTCAAACTGCTCCCATTTTAGTAGCTATCCAAACACAGATACAGAAATCTATTGATTCATACATGAAATTATTACCAAATAATCTCTCACAGATAGGTAGACAGGCACAGCCGGAACCCTTACAAATAACGACAACAGCCAGTCAAGCCAAAATCCAAGATGTACAATCGGCTATTTCACAAGTACCACAATTACATGATCTCACCACACAGAACATAATGGTCACTGCTCCTCCCGTAAAAGATGATTGTTTGATAAAAAATCTACAGGGTGAAATTAAAGCTTCAGTTGAGGCCTATATGATGCGAAACTCCAATACTAATATACAGCTGAAGTGTGCGCATCCATCTCAAGTCCCTACCCCTACCCCTCCCTCTAATCAAGCCCTACTATCGCGACACGAGATACGAGAAGAGATTAAAGCATCTATTGAAGCCCTTATGTACCACCCAAAAGAACCTAACTCACACAAAGCATCGGATCAAGGGTTCCCCTTACCTATGCCCTCTATCACTCATCAAGATAGAAGGACACGATCTCCAGTAAGGTTGCCAATACAGGCAAAAGAAAGACCTGCACAGACCAAGACAAAACAAATTAGACTGCCCCACCGCTTCATAATCAAATGTCGCGACGCTCCATATAAATCCTATGATTTAAATCGGTCCAGTATTTTGAACATATGTACAGAGATACCAGCTTTATCAGCTATTTCATCACTGGATATCGAGCAAATAGAATTTATAAACCATATGGATCTATCTATTGCACGCCTGTACATTCGATCATCATTAGTAGCTGAGACTTTGTGGCAAGCCAGAATGATGTTATTCGACTTGGGGTTTAATCTTACCCAAGAAGTAGCACATGGTTCGGCTACACCGCAGGGACATAGCTCACGCATCTTCACCTCAGCTTATAACAATACTTCTCATCAAAGCCCACCGGACCAGACAAAGTCCACATAACTAGGTGTAAGTGCCAAAGTCCTCAAGTTGATCTCCTGGAATACAAGAGGGCACAATCACCTCAACTTTACAACAGTGGGAGGTTTGATTGATATGGATGTAGTTGCCCTCCAGGAAACCTGGCTTATTCTACCACCGATTTGGGACTCACATAATATTCTGTTTACACCAGCCGAAAAAGGTGTCCTTGGCAGACCCAAAGGTGGACTTATCATAGCAGTTAAAAAAAGTTGTGGTCTGAAATCAATAATTCGGAAATCTCCTTCTTTATCATTTCAAGTGGCGATACTATCCAATTTCGGTAAAAAAATAGCCATTGTTAATATCTATTGGTGCAGCAATACTCTGAATGCAGATGATTTCTTTAAGCAATTTGTGGATATATTGGATGCTTTGGCCCTAGAGAGTGATCTATCGTGTATTTTGATATTGGGCGACCTCAACTTGCATCTCATCCCAGAAGGGAATATCGCCCCAACAAGAGATGAACTGAAATGGTCTTTGATTATGAGTGAGCGCAATTTCCAGATGTTAAATGGTAATGTGACAGGTGACTGTCCCGCACAGACCACCTGGCAAAGAGGAGCTCAACATGCAATAATCGATTACATCTATATTAACGCAAAAGCCTTTAACTCTGTACAAAAATTGGAGGTTATTCACACAAGTGTAAGTGATCACCACAAATTAAAATTGTCACTGCAAATTGATTATATTCAACCGACACAATGGCGGAACTCAAATGTAACTGATGTAGTTGTAAATAATGGGCGAAATAGATTATCGTGGAATACAGAGAAGTTGAGAATATTAGATTCGAATCTAGAGACTATGTACCAGAGAGAAGATCTACTGGTTTGTGACTATACAAATGCCATGCAGATGTTCACTCGAGTAGTCACTGGTAGTGGGATAACTGAGCACCAGCATACCCATGCCTATGACTCAGAAATAGCCCATCGTAAATCTGAGCTAAGACAAGAAATTCGGCAACTGCGGAAATCAGAGAAAACTGATTTGGCCAAAGAAATAAGATCAGTCAAGCAAAATTATAAAAAATGGCTCAGATTAAGGAGAGCCAAGGTCTACGAATTAAATGGAAAAGCTATACTTAAACAACTTATCCTGAAATCTACAGCTGGCATATGGGCCCTTCTCAACAAAACATCTGAGACTCCCAAATTTACAGCCCAGGTAAACTCGATTTCTTCTGAAGTATGGCAGCTGTATTTTCACAAACTCTATCTATCACCCTTTCCTGACATATATTTAAATCTTCATGTGTTTACTGCCTCCGGAACATTTACATTTGACATTGACGACATAAAACTTTGCATCAAGAAACTGAGCTCATCCCGGGCAACAGGTCCAGATGGGTTGCACAATATGATGCTAAAAAGCCATGTAGATGAATGGGCGAAGATTCTCTATCGGATCTTTAATCAGGTGCTGAAGGGTGGCGTTATCCCTGAATCGTGGAGGAAATCCATTATTCTCCCGATATATAAAAAAGGCAATCGTGAGAACCCCAGATCCTACAGGCCTATAGCGCTCCTGGACTGTCCGGGTAAATTATTTGCCCGGCTGATCTTAAAACAATTTAACATCTGGTTACAAGATAATAACTTGAGAGATCCTTTCCAAACAGGCTTTTTACAAGGGGTAGGCACTGGCATAAATATTATTACCTTATCAAGCCTTATTCAGAAAGCATACCAACAAAAACAGCCCTTGTACCTTGCTTTTATTGATTTCCAAATGGCATTTGATGCCGTTCCAAGAGAACGGCTCTATAAGAAATTGGTTGATGCTAACTGTCCATGGCAAATTTTAAAATGGATAATTCAACTACATACTAATACCTCAATCCAGATTAGACTCACTAATGATGGTTTATTAACCCCCCCAATACCAACCGCCAGAGGTCTAAAACAAGGCTGTTTATTAGCTTCAGCCTTGTTCAATTTTTTTCTTTCTGATATCTATCGCAGCTTTACAACACTGATCTCCGACTCTCCGAGGATCATGGGTGTCCAGATACAATGGTTACTATATGCCGATGACATGGTACTATTATCACATACCCCAAAAGGGTTGCGACATCTCCTAGGTGCGCTGGACGAGTACACAAAAATAAATGGCATAACAATTAATGTTGAAAAGACAAAGGTCATTCAATTTGGCACCAAGAAACAAAGTAGTGCCCATTTATACTGGCCTCTCCAAAATTGTAAGATAACCAGCACCAATTTCTATGTGTATTTGGGTACAACTGTGTCCAACCTGTGTGCTGCTGATCACTATAATCAACAAGGACTTCAGAAACTACAAACGTGTATCTCACAAGCCCGGATCATCAAGGCAAGATATTGTAAATTTTCCTTACTTCCGATTATTACATATTTCAAATTGAAAGTGGTGCCGGTCATCCTCTATGGTGCAGAAACCCGGTTTATCATGTCATACTCCTACTGGGCCATGAGGGAAGGGCGGTTTTGGAGGCAAGTTTTGAACTTGCCCACCTCACAACCACTACCAACATTGAGATATGAGCTGGGCCTAATTTCTCTATACGCAGCCTACAAATGGCGCCTGTGTGCCTTGTATCGCAAATGTCTCATGAACAAAGCTACAACAGGCATAATCAATACCATTTCCATATATTTATTGAACTCTATGGATGTTTTTCCTAAAACATGGCGCCAAAAAATTAATTTAATTTTAGCTAAAGCGCAGATTAATCCAACATTGCTCATGGAAAATCCAAACAAAGCCAGAACAAAAATCTGGGAAGGTGATTGGATCTATACACGCTCTGCATGTTCCAACTATAAACATTTTGAGGCTTCTCCATTTGAATTAAAGCGTTATAACACAGTGGCTGATTACATGGTGAGGTCCCCCAGCTTTAACCATAGAAATGGCTTTATGAGATTCAGACTAAATCTGTGGCTGACCAATGAAGTGATGAACAAACGGAATAATGCTGATATCCCTCAGCCCTGCCGGTTTTGTAAAAACCAACCAGAAACTCTCATGCACCTGTTTTCAGAATGTGATAATTTAGCATCAGTAAGGAGTGTCCATTTTAAGTCTCTATTTAAGGATCAACTCATCCTGACTCCAAAAGAGCTTTGGGACTTAATTTTTCATACTAATAGAAAGGCTGTACGATATGCAGTTGTCAATTATTTGCAACAGTTGAAAATCTCAATGTATGCAGTACCAAGAAAATAATGACCTTGTTACATACGCATTAATCTGTGTTGTAAACCACTTTGTTTATTGTTCAATAACTCATACAATGTTTTATCTGATTTTAGGTAATTTGTAAATGTGATTTTATGTAATTGTTCTTTTTTTACAAGTTGAAAGGTTGTGAATTATGCCCACGACCAAAACAACTATATAAAAAATAAAAAAAAAACTACAAATTATTATATAAACTTCTGTTAGCACTGATACTTTTACGCAGTGTGTAATACCTTTTTTACCATATCAAAATTAATTCTAAATTATACAAATTATATCTACATTGCCATTTCATGACTTCTTTCATAATGTTGTGTGCTTCCTTTTTCTGGCCACCTACACACCTACGAAGATAATGACAATTTTCTTAAACTTATCATACAAACCGAAAAAAACAGTTAAAGGTACAGTTTATTGATTAAAAAGATAACAGGGTCAATTCAAAGAATCCAGCACAGAAGTAGCGCATGCACCTGGCGCAGAGAAGGAGCATGCACCACGGGTGCGCCAGGCGCAGCAGAAAACAGCATTTTGGCGCACCGTGTATTCATGGATTTCCCGAGCCATTTGCAGCTGTGGCGCAGTGAAAATCCAGCAGCACCAGTACCGCCCCCAAGATCGCCCCTTGCGCCAGAAAAAGCCATACAAATCCCCAATACGGCGCAAAGGGCCTCACTAACCCTGGACCAGCATACAGCCACCCTACACTGTAAGCGCGTAAAAACAGTGTATACCCCGCTCGCGCCAGCCAAAATGCATGACAATCTACCCGTGCACCCCCTTGAATATGTGCACCCCTCCCGCGCCAGCAAAATCACGGAAAAATCTACCCACGCACCCCCTTGAACATGCGCACCCTGCTCGCACCAGCAAAATCGTGGGAAAAATCGACCCCACGCACCCCATTGAATACGGGTACCCCGCTCGCGCCATCCAAATTGCATGAAAAAGGCTTACCGTAACCCCGCGAATACGCGTACCCCACTCACGCCAGCCAAATCGCGTGGAAAGGGCTGCGCATGTGGTGACAGGTGTTGGGGGTCCCCCCTGTGAAGTGGGCTGCCTGTGGGGCATGGTCACTGGTGAAGGAGGTCCCCTGTGGTGTGGGCAGCCTGCGGGGCATGATCACTGGTGATGGGGTCCCCTGTGGTGTGGGCTGCCTGCAGGGCATGGTCACGGGCGATAAGGGGGGTCCCCTGTGGTGTGGGCTGCCTGTGGGGCATGATCACTGGTGATGGGGTGTCCCCTGTGGTGTGGGCTGCCTATGGGGCATGGTCACGGGTGATGGGGGTTCCCCTGTGGTGTGGGCTGCCTGCAGGGCATGGTCACTAATGATGGGGGTCCTTTGTGGCATGGGCTGCGTGCGGGTCATGGTCACGGGTGATGGGGTGTCCCCTGTGGTGTGGGCTGCCTGCGGGCATGGTCATGGGTGATGGGGGGTCCCCTGTGGTGTGGGCTGCCTGCGGGGCATGGTCACTGGGGATGGGGTGTCCCCTGTGACATGGGCTGCCTGTGTGGCATGGTCGCTGGTGATGGGGGTCCCCTGTGGTGTGGGCTGCCTGCGGGGCATGGTCACGGGTAATGGGGGGTCCCTGTGATGTGGGCTGCCGGCGGGGCATGGTCACAGGTGATGGGGGTCCACTGTGGCGTGGGATGCCTGCGGGGCATGGTCACTGGTGATGGGGTGTCCCCTGTGGTGTGGGCTGCCTGCGGGGCATGGTCATGGGTGATGGAGGGTCCCCTGTGGTGTGGGCTGCCTGCGGGGCATGGTCATGGGTGATGGGGGGTCCCCTGTGGTGTGGGTTTGCCTGTGGGGCATGGTCACAGGGTGTCCCCTGTGGTGTGGGCTGCCTACGGGGCATGGTCACTAGTGATGGGGGGTCCTCTGTGGTGTGTGCTGCCTGCGTGGCATGGTTACTGGTGATGGGGGGTCCAGTGTGGCGTGATCTGCCTGCGGTCATGGTCACGGGTGATGGGGGGGTCCCCTGTGGTGTGGACTGCCTGCGGGCATGGTCACGGGTGATGGGGGTTCCCCTGTGGCAGGGGCTGTCTGCGGGGCATGGTCGCTGGTAATGGGGGTCCCCTGCGGTGTGGGCTGCCTGTGGGGCATGGTCACGGGTGATGGGGGTCCCCTGTGGTGTGGGCTGCCTGCGGGGCATGGTCATGGGTGATGGGGGGTCCCCTGTGGTGTGGGTTTGCCTCTGGGGCATGGTCACGGGAGTACCCTGTGGTGTGGGCTGCCTGTGGGGCATGGTCATGAGTCATGGGGGGTCCACTGTGGTGTTGGCTGCCTGCGGGGCATGGTCACGGGCGATGGGGGTCTCCTCTGGCATGGGCTGGCTGCGGGGCATGGTCACTGGTGACGGGGTGTGCCCTGTGGTGTGGGCAGCCTGCGGGTCATGGTCATGGGTGATGGGGGGTCCCCTGTGTCGTGTGCTGCCTGCGGGGCATGGTCACGGGTGATGGGGGGGTCCCCTGTGTCGTGTGCTGCCTGCGGGGCATGGTTACTGGTGATGGGGTGTCCCCTGTGCTGTGGGCTGCATGCAGGGTATGGTAACGGGTGTAGGTGGGGTCCCCTGTGGTGTGGGCTGCCTGCAGGGGTTGTGTGTGTGGCTGATGGCAGCACGCAAGGGCCTCACCACACAGGTGCACCATTCCGGGGGGTACGCAAGTGCGCTTTTCACACAATTTTGCTGGCGTGAGCAGGTTACATGTATTCAGGGGTACGCAAGTGCGCTTTTCACACGATTTGGCTTGTGCGAGCAGGGTAGTGTATTCAGGGCTACGCGAGTGCGCTTCTCACTTGATTGGCTTGCGCCAGTGGGGTATGTGTATTCAGGGGTACACGAGGGCACTTTTCACATGATTTTTCTGGCGCAAGCAGGGTACGTGTGTTGAGGGGTACGCGAGTGTTCTCTTCACGCGACTTGACTGGCGCGAGCGCGGTACGTGTGTTGAGGGTTACAAGAGTGCACTTTTCACATGATTTGGCTTGCGCAAGCAGGGTACGTGTATTCAGGGGTGCACGAGTGCACTCTTCATGCGATTTGCCTGTGGCGTGGTCCCTCCCCATGCCCGCGGGCAGCGCACGCCACAGGTGACCCCCATCACCAGTGACCATGCCCCGCAAGCAAATCACACACTAGGGGACTCCATCACCCGTGACCATGCCCTGCAGGCAGCCCATCACTCATGACCATGCCCCGCAGACAGCCCACAGCACAGGGGACTCCCCCATCACCCGTGACCGTGCCCTGCAAGCAGCCCATCACAATGACCATGCCCCGCAAGTAGCCCACGGCACAGGGGACCCCCCCCATCACCCGTGACTATGCTCCACAGGCAGCCCACATGGCACCATACACCGCATTGCAGGCCCTGACCCATGACCCCCACCAGTGACGGGCACCTGCAAGCAGGCCCCAACTCATGACCCCCACCAGTGATGAGTACCTGCAAGCAGGCTCCGACTCATGACCCATGCCAGTGACCCCCCAACTAACACTTTGTCACAACATATATGCATGTAGCAAATGTCCACGCAAATGTCCACCCAAATGCCACCCCATGCTGCCCCATGCTGCCCCCACACAGTGCAACTCTACAATTATCCATTGTCCCCACTTCCCAGTACAGGTCCCATGGCATGTCATTGACAAAATCACACATGCATGCACGCAAAGACATGCCCAACATGGCCACACAGCAGTGACACATCGGCCAATGACGCCTGACACATGCACCAAACAAATGAGAGCAGACAACAGAAATATATGACTGCATGGAAATGTATTAATAAAAATTAAATTGACCAAAGGAAAAGCAAACAATACAATGAAAAATAAACAAATATAAATTAAAATGAAATGCAAAATCCAAAGGAACCTGAAATCCAAAAAAAGTGCAAATCCTTAAACTGCTCCTTGTCCAAAGTCAAATAATCCGCGTCCAAAAGAAAAAATAAAAGAAAACCATTCCTCCATGTGTTAAAAAAAAATATAACCAAATCCACAATACTACAACTATGTACAAGGAAAGTTTGAAGGGTCCATGATCCCAACACAAAATTAAACTTCTAAAAAACCCTATAAAAACACAACTATATACAAAAAGTTGAGCAATGTCCATGGACTCCAAATAAAAAATAAAAAGAAAGGAAACCAAACCCTAAAGAAATATTTACAATGGTGGTGGGCTAGTCCTACGGCTCACCGTTCTTACCAAGAGTTTTGAGCAGGGCATCATTGAACTTGGTGTCTATGGCCTGGAGGCGGGACTGTGATCTATCCTTGATAGAACTCTGCCTGCCTCTCTGCCGCCGCCGTTCTGCACCTATCTTCCGGTCCATCTATTGCAACACGGAAAACACACTTTGTCCAGGGTCCTCCTGCCCATTCTCCGATGCCTGCCCCTGTGATTTACTTGGCCCCAAGTCCTGACGCCTCCTACGTCGAGCCTGCTGCTGCCTATTAGCCATCTGCCTGTGCCACCATGGCTGCCTGCGGGAAGATGGCAACCCCCGGGGCAACCCCCGGGGCCGTTGTGCATGTGCCCTGCTCAAAGATGCCTGCACAACCTCCAATGCCAGGGGTCCTGTTGCTGCGGTGACCACCCCTGCTGAACCCCCGAATCCTGACTGTGGCAGGGATGTGATCTCCACCAGCCTGGCCGCGGTGGCTTGGCCAGGTCCACAGGGGGCTCTGGAGGCATTTGGGCCAGAAGACGGCATGGAGGATGACTGGCGCATAGTGTGTGAAAAGGAGGAGGGGGGTCGCAAGAGTGCCCATCATATGGAGGAAACCCCCAACAACGGGCCGTCCTAGCCAGTTCAAGATGCCACATGTCTGTTCGTGATGACGTGAGTGGTCCTGCCAGGAATCACGCACATTATCACGAATGATGCATGTGCACATCACGACACCGACTAGGACAGGCTCAACCCTGTCACAGGTTGCCACATCTGCAGGTAGAGGAAGGTCAGTTGACGTGGACTCATCCTCTATCTGCGGACGGGCCTGGACTGCACGATGCGTGCCGGTGCACAGTGATGCAATCTCAGTTTCAGGGACATGATTAGGCACAGGCCCCTCCGCGGCAACCTGCGCTGCTTCCTGCTCCTGCCCTGCACCGCTTACACCAGTGGCAGCACCCCCTCCAGGCCCCATGTCCGGGTCTGATGCGGCCTCCTCCTGCTCCTCAACCACCACCAGCCTTGATACCTCTGCACTGTCTTCCGCATTGTCCTGGCCCTGTGGGGGCTCACCTGCCCCTTCCGAGGCCGTAGTCGCGGACGCGGCACCTGTCCCCTCGCTCCCAGTAGATGTTGCAACATGGGATGTTGACTGGGCCATGCGTCTCCGCCTGGTGGAGGCATCCCTGCCGCTTTGCTCCACAGTGCCATCTTTGCCCTCTTCCTCCATCGACGCTGTAGATAGGGAGACATTGAACACAAGCATCAGGGTACAGAACAATAGTCTGCAAGACACAAAGCCATTGCACATGAGTAGCATTGTCAAACATCACTACCATCATCCCCCTCCATGACACATGGGTCAGTGCAAGCAACACACATCCGCAAACAAGCATGTCACGTGCAACAGACATCTGCATCCATGTCCAGGGCACCGTGGGAACATCAGAAGGGGGGCTGAACCTTACATGTATCATGGGACATGCACATCAAATGCACACACACCACCGGACAGCCAAGCAACTGGCCATGTCCACCTCCTGTCACAGGGCACACATTGGCAACTGTGCGGCACCAGTCAATCAGGCACCGAGATGGCATGTGTCATGCATCCATGGCGTTTTCCAGTCACACACTCAGACACACGCACATGTACACTGTGCACGTCCATGAAGGTGACATAAGCATCCATGTCTCAGACCCCATACATGGCCCGGAATAGACACAGGCATACAAACATGTGTGCATCATCATACATTGCAACACAGACCCCATTGATGTGGAACACACTTGACTGGACTCACATGCAGCACCATCATGTCCCTGCACAAAGACATCCATACATGGGGCATGCTAGTCATACGGCCGAGGTGCCCACTCCTGCCATACCTCAACGTGCACTACGCTGTTCATGAACACATGGGCACTTACCATTCGACTCCGGACGGGTCTGCAACTCAAGGACCTAGTGGTGAAGCGCTGGTCATGTGCGCTCCAGGACTCTCATCTGTATGTTGCTCAACTGGCCCCCGGCGCCCCACTCCATCCTCATCCTCGACGAGGCGCCGGGACTTGTAGAAGGTCCTGGACCTGAAGTCCTCCCAGCGCTTCATGACACGCTTGTAGTCGCGGGGTGCCACCCCCTCCTCGTTGATGGCACCCACGATGTCTTCCCAGATCCTCGTCTATCCTTCTTTTTTAAGGCACGATGACGAGAAGAGGGCATATTAATGCCCCAGGACTTGCTCCACCAGGATGCCAACTTCATTGGCAGTGAAGCAGGCAACCCTCCGACTGGAGGTTGCCACTAGCCCCAGATGTTGCTTGGTCTGACATGGCAACCCGCAAGGCAGGTGTGGGTGGGCAACTGGGTCCTGGGGCTGGGCGTGGAGCGATGGAACAGCAGTCGGGAGTCTTCTGTTCCAGCAGAGGTGGTCGCAGCAACAGAACCTCTGGCTAGGTCTTCTGTGCAGGCACCTAATTGCAGGGCACGTTGGCAGGAGGCTGGCTGGCAGCAGCAGATGGCTCGTAGGAGGCTGCTTGGGACTTTGGGGGGCCGGTAAATGGCCATCTAGGCAGGAGCGCGGTCTTCCATGTGTAGTCGTGTGGCCAGCTTGATGCAGAGTGATTCCGCATGTGAAAAACAGCGCATTAGCGTGAAATTTGAGGAAAGGCCCTTAGCGCGTAAGTGCTTAAGTGACGTGACATGCGCGGGCATTACCTTAAGCACAGATTAAAGGTCACCGCTGAACAGCAGTTCGCTGTACGTGCTTTTCTTGGAGACCGCACTATTTGTGGGTTCACACACGAAATCTTCACAGCGCATAAAGTTCGTACTTCTTGTTTTGGAGGGGGAGTTGCCTATGCACACGCGCGCATGCATTTTTCTTTTCCATGCAAAGCAGACAGTGAGTCGCGCACGCTTATTTTTCACATTGTGGTTCCCCCTGTGTTTCGCGTACCCCATTTTCGAGGTCAGAGTAGCATGCGTGTTCCACCTGTACACTTTTTTGTGTCCCTCGGCGTCACAGCGTACTACGGGAGGTTTGCTCCACCCATGTGGGCTACCGGGGGTTGTGTGCAAGTTTATTAACATTTTTTAGGGCGCCTGAGTGTTTTGTGACCCGTCTCTATTCACCAGGGGTCACATACAGTCTTGCAGGAGCACAGGAGTGTGTCTAACATCACGTACCCTGCCCCCTTCACCCCAATTTCCCAGGACAATTGTTGTGTGCACATCCATTTGGCAATAGCCCATCTGTGCCATGGTTGGGAGGCCACCGAAAGGGAAGGGCAGCAAAGCTGGGCAACCTACCAGGGCTTGGCGTGGTGGTGCATGTGGTCGGGGTGGCCAGGGAGTCTAAGAAGTCCCAGGGAGGCCAAGGTGGACGCGGAGGGGTGTGTGGCCAGGGTGTTCCGCAGGGGTAGGATGTCCAGCCACATGCTGGGACAGCCATGCCACCCCCCCAGCGGCTCAGGGAGATGCTGCTGCAGTCATCCCTGGCGCACATCTGACTCCACAGCCAGTGTCATCTGCTGGCACAGGCCACCAGGTAGTGGGAGGTGCAGGTGCAGCTGTGGCAACCACCACCCATGCTCGTGGTCAGCCAGCGCAGGCTGCCTTGGCACAGGAGGACTCCCAGGCAGATTTTCAGGTGGGGAAGGGCAAGGCACATGTATCTGGGGCAGTGGTGACATCTGCTGCCACGAACAGCCAGGTGGTGGGAGCTGCAGGGGCAGTTGCAGCCAACACCACCCCGACAGTGAGTCTGCCAGCCAGGACTGTGTTGGTCACAGCCCTTGGCACTGAGGCAGTTGTGCCGCTGGGTTCTGGCAACAGCACCCAGCAGCCAATTGCACAATCCAGGCCTTCCGTCCTCATGCCTATTACTACTCCCATTGGCCAGTCCACCATCGCCACTGCCCCTACTGACCAGAGCGGCATTAGCCACTCAGGGTCCGCACAACCACGGCTCCGTCCTCTGGCACAGCAAGGAAGAAGCCTTTCAATAAACAGCAACTGGACTTCCTTGTGGACTACGTGTCGGCACATGATCGCGATATGCTGGTGGGCTCAGGTTGCCATACTACACCTGCCCAGCGTCAGGTCCACTGGCAGTTCATTGCGGATAGTGTCGGTGCCATGGGATATCAGAGGCGCACAGCTCAGGATTGCTACAAGCGTTGGACTGACCTCTGACGCTGTGCAAAACAAAATCGGGCCTCTACTTACTCCCTGACTCTGGTGACTGGCAGTGGGCCACCACCAGAGGAGGATGAACTCACTCTGCACGAGGAAATTGCTGCAGAGTTCATCAATCGGGAATATCCAGGGAGTGGGAGGGATGCCGGATTATGATGCAACGTCCTGTGAGTGTTGATGCTTGTGTGTCCAGCCCCTGTGTGTGTAGCTTGTGTGATGCGTTGTGATTGACTGCAAGTTCAGGCTATGTATTAATGAGTGCCATGTGTGACTCATGCAATGCTTGACTGATGTGTGCTTGTAGTGATGCAGTCTGCATGCAGGCCATGTGCTGCACACGGGGCGGTCCTCATCACCACACATGCACCCTACTTACATGCAAGTCACTCGGCGGCCTCTTCTGTCTATGTTCAAGCTCATTGACATGTTAGCATATAGCCTGTGGTGTAGTTCCACTCAACACTCGGCCTATGTCGTCACATGACTGACGGCTATGTGAGTTCACCCTGCAAGCTGCTCCTCCTCATGGGCATGCTTCATTGCCTCTCCACCACCCTGCAGCTCACTGTCTCCATGTTACTGGTGATATCCGTGTTGGACTACTGCAATGGCTTGTTCCCCATTCCTGTGTACATGCACACTTCCCTCTTCAACCCTGCCAAACCTGTACTATGGGGTACTTCCTTCGTCCTTGATGCAGGGTGTCTCACTTGGACCGTGGCGATGGCACAGGCTCAGAGTGGACATGAGTGTTTATTCATGGAACATGTGCATTCCCTGCAAGACCCTATGGGTCCATTGCAGGCTAATCATTGTACTACATCTAATGGTCACTCAGGGTCACTTCCTCATCACGCACATGTTTAGGGTGTCCTTGTCTGTGTCGAACACATGCCTATCTCTGTTACAGCCACCCTGCCTCTAGACTGCTGATGTGGCTTCTGCATGTATAGATGTACTTGTGATGGCTCCTCATGTGTCCTGCTTACTGTCCCCCTCTTATCTGCTGTAGTCTCAGTTGACTGAGATGATGCAATTGACACCTGCAAACACTGTCTGCAACTTCACAGTACTCTGGTCAGCCATTCAGATCCATGCACTGCCTTCCTGCCATTCCCCAGGGGTAGGAGGGGGGAGGGTTTCACTGCATCCCTACAACCCAGTGCCAACACTTTGCACATGATGACTGCACTTGCCCTTACAGTGCCATCATGTCACGAGATTGACATCACTACGTTTTTGGTTCTTTTGATAGTTGAGGACATACACATGTGCTGCACTGTACCCACGCACTTCTGAGCCATGTTTCACCCTTCAACATGCCTATTCACTTGTGTGATGTCAAAGTGACCTGGCATGGATGTATCCATGTGCCTCCCTTCACTGTATTTCAATACACTTGCGTTGTTGCATCCTGTAACACGTGTACTTTTTGGGATATTTATTTTCTTGCAGTGCATGTGGACATGCATTTTACGTGTGTCATGGACAGTTCAATTTGACTTTCTGCTATCGCTATTTGGTAATTGTGCCATGGCTATGCTACGTGCCATAGATTTGTTGATATCTGTCATTTTTGCCTAAGATCTATGTCTGCCAGAAGGTTGTGTGTGATGCAGGTGATATGCAACATGCAGTACATGTGTCGGTTTCACATTTGACATGCATCCATGTCTGCTTTCACGGTCCCCTTACATTTAATTGCCACTGCATGCATGACAGAGTTTGTGTTGTGTGTGACATGGCTGTCTCATGTGATGTCCCTCAATATTGTGTTGTGTATGTGTGGTGTGTGCTGCTGACATGTGTGCTCATGTCTTTTATTATTTTGTTACAGGTGATGATGCACCAGAAGCAGTGGAGGAGGAATGGCAGAGAGGGCGGAGTGTTCAGGTCAACAACCGTGCACCAGTGGTGGTTGTGGGGTGGTAGACAGCAAACATCCATTGGTGCTTCAGGCCATCCTGTCCAGGCCTGCCTCTGGGTATGGCTCTGAGCATCTCTTTGACTCTGATGGTGAATCGGATGCTCATCAATCCGTACCGTCGATGGTGGGTGATTCTGTAGTGGACGCTGTTTTTTCCGCCACACCTGCAGTGGGGTTTGAGTCCTCAAGGGGCCAGTCAGTGTTGGAATGTCCGCCTGTGGTGGTTACGGTTGCAGGGTCACCCTCCACACCAGTTGCTCCTGTTCTTGGGGCAGCATATCGATGGAGGAATGCAGTCCTTCAGCCACAGGCAGTGCCACCACAACAAGGACCACATCTCCTTGGTCCCAACAGGTGTGGTGTTGGGCAACGCGGTGACCATGCTCCATCCGGGAACACTGGGTGGGAGCAAGCCATGTATGCTATAGCACAGCAACAGGGGGAGCAGTTGAGATGTTGGCTCAAGGTATGGAATGTGTGGCCGATTCCATTCTCCTCCCTGATAGGCAGGTGGAGCTCCAGCAGCCGGCAATGCAGTCCACATGCCGCTCACTCAGGCTGGGCACAGTGGCCTCCAACATGGCCCGCCGGGCTGAACTGGTGGCTCTGCGCTCAGCTATTGCTGCTGAGGGACAGGCCCACATGGAAGCCCTGGGGGAAGATAACACCTCTCTCAGAAGTACTCTGGCTGCACTCATTATGAGTCAGGGGACACGGGCAGAACAGGCGATGGAGCAGCTGGATCACACCATCTCGGCTGAACTCAAGCCGGGAGGAGGTCCGTCTGTCATGTGAGGCCTCACTGGCAGAGCTCCATGTTACACGTGAGTCCTTGCAAGAGGAACTCCATGTTACACGTGAGGTGCTGCATGGTGACCTCTGTGCCATATTCATACAGAACCAGGTTCACCAGGCCCACATGCTTGCTTGCTGCTATGGAGGGGCTTGCTGGGGCTATGCTTGGTAAGGCACATGCACCTCCTGATGTACAACCAGGGGTGACGACAACGACTTAGCTCTCACTCAGGTCAGGCCGTGAAGACCATGAGCCCATAGAGGATTTTTTTTTTAGTCTCAACATCATCGCCTTTGTGGGTGTTGAGGTGCACCCTGCACCTCCCCCTTCCTGGGTGGTCACCCCCTTCCTCCCCCCAGTTTCACTATGGGCATTTTTATTTTTTGTCTTGTATGTTACAGTGTGGTGCTATGTGGCATCCGATGGAATCCACTGTGTGTTCCGGCTGGGCCCATAAAGGCTCGTCTCGTGTTTGTGTTTCTTGGCTTGGGGTCCGGACACATATGCCACTCCTGCTTCACCTTTCCATAGGCTCGCAAGGATGGCACCATGTGACGTAACTTACACAGAGGCATTGGACTTCAGTCTGAAGTCCAACTTGTGTATACACCACTAGTGGGGATTCATGATGGTTTCTCCAGTGCATGGTTGGACTGCATTTTGGTGAGTATATTGTTGACTGTGCATGATTTAATTTTGCTTATTCATGTATTGCCTTGACTGTATACATTGTTGATGCACTTAATGCTGTATGCGGTCCCATGCCCCCTTTAGCTGTCGAAGCCACTCTCATGATGGTAGGGGGACATGTGGTGGCAATGTCACATTGAGGCACTTGTGCTATAATGTTTCCTCACTGTCTGTTATTGTCACTGTTGGGTCCTGTGTTCATGATATGTTGTGCAGGTAATTTGATAGTCCTGTGTTGGTTTTGCTTATGATGTGTCACGGGATCGGCAATATGTTTCTGTTGTAGATGTGTCCACATGGGAAATGTATGCAACACTGAAGGTTCATGCATTTCCCATGCTAACATGCATTGGATAGCCCTGCAAACACACCCCACCACCATCACCACCCAACATCCACCCATGCACACACTACTTGCCTTCTGACACATCCTGTGTCCCTGCTGCACAAGTTCACATTGACTTTCATTAGCGCGGACTGGCACCGCCGGCTCATTTTTCTGCTTAATTTTTTTTATACAGCTGCAGGGGTTTCCAGGCCGCAAATACCACTCATTGTACTGTGTTATGTAGTGAGCGGGGTGTTGCGGGGGACAATCCCACAGCACATTCATTTTCTTTTCTTCTTTGCGATTCCCTGAAATGCATGCCACCGAAGGTCTGAGGTTTTGTTGTTGACACCTTTATTGGCATGCATTTACGTACTTCTACTATAGGGTGGATATTTTTGCTCACTCTTTTCTTGAGAGTCTGTGTCTGAGGGGATTGTCTGTGGCCTGTTTCCATTTGTGACAGTGCACTTTGTGACATTTGTGTCATGTGTGTTGATATTTTTATTGTAGTTTTCACATTGCATGCCATGGCATGGTGTGTGGGGTGGGTGACATGGGTTGGGGGAGGTTTACGCGACATACCAGCATTTGGATGTGATATTTTGCATGGGGGGTGGAATCTGTAGCTTGCATGTGTGCCTTTTGGTCACACGGGATTGTGTTTGTTTAAGTGGCTAGAGATGCACACAAGCTGGGTACGGGCTGCCTCGCCACGTGTCCTTTCCCCTCCCCATGCACAGTGGGCATGCTTGTGTTTGGGGATTTGGGGGCACCACCATGTCCACCAGTACGCCCTGCCGGGTTGCAATGTTGTGCAGGACACATGCTGCCACAATGATCATGCACACTATTGGGGGCGCATATAGTAGCTGCCCACCAGAGCCATCAAGGGAGCGGAAACATGACTTGAGCACTCCAAATGTGTGCTCCACTATGCCCCAGGTTGCAATATGGGCTGCATTGTATCTTACCTGGGGTGGTGTGGTGGGGTACCGTATTGGCGTCATCATGTAGGTGCTCAGAGGGTAGGCACTGTCCCCTGGGGGGGTGATAATGTTTGTCATTAGTTGGGTTTGTGCATTTGTCTGGCATTTGTACTCACCAATGAGCCATGTGTTGCCATGCCTCCCAGCTTCCAGGTCCCGGTGTAGGGTTGACATTCTGAATATGAAACTGTCATAGGTGGACCCGGTATAGTTTGCATAGACAGAGGTGATGATTCCCTTGGCATCACATACAACCTGCCCGCTGATGGAATGCCAGTGCTTGCCGTTGCAATAGATGTGCTCACTGGCCCTAGGTGGCCGTAGGGCCACATCGGTGCAATCAATGGCACCGAGCACTCTGGGGAAGTGTGCCGCCCTGTCCTCGACCACGGCCTGCCTTTCTGCAGGTGTTCTGGGCATGTATATGTGCCTGCGGACTGAGGGGCATGCAGTTATGACTGCCAACAACTGGTGTAGGAAGCGTGACTGCGTGGCCTGAGAGATGCCCCCAACTATGGCAGTTGTCCACTGAAATGACCCAGTGGCCAAAAAATGCAGAACATTGAGCACCTTTTCCAAGGGGCTCAGTGCTTGGGAGCACAAGGTGGGTGATGTGAGGTCATCCTCCCACTCAGTGACCAGGTCTAGGATGATATGAGGTGGAAACCTATACCTGCCATAGTCCTGGTCATCAGGCATCCCAAGAATACTGGTCCTGGTAAGAAAATGCAGGGCCTGGCTATCCTCCTCCTGCGGTGTCCCACCATCACTGCTGCAAGAAATGGGACATTGATCGTAGCTGTATATGCTTGTTTGCTGTTTTTGCGCACTTTTATGCTGCGCGGGGGTGCATCCGCTTGCTTTTGCCTGGAGGACGTGTTGCCTGCTTTGCGAGTCTTTTGGCGTGCGTGGGTTTGCCCTGTTCAATTATATGAATGCGTGTTGTTAGCGCACGTGTGGGCGTTGCAGGGATCTCGCTGCTGTACTTCCTCGTTACGCCCACATTTTTTGCGTGTTCCCCATTCCGTATGTTTTCCGCCCCCTTTTTAGGTGTGTGCACTGGACGTTGTGCGCCTTCACTGGGCGACTCGGGCACAGCTTTCGGGTTGTCACAGTGACGTGTGCACCACGCATGGATTCTGCGCAGGTCCCAGGTAAGCCAGGTGCAGGGCCTTCCATGAATCGGGAAATGGGCACATGCATGCGTTTTGCATGCGTGTGCTGCATTTTTCACACTTGCGCCACATATTTCGGTGCACAATCATTCCATGAATCACCCTGTATATGACTTTTCACACTGCATTTAAAACATATTTAAACATTTAACAAACTAATCCTTTCAGTGAGATATTCATTTTTTATTTCAATTATATTTTTCCGTAAATGTGTATACTTAACTTCACCATCTACACACATAATTAATAAACAATGTATCCAAATTCTTCCTTCAATCTGTAATTAGTAGCAACATCTCATTTATTTTTCAACCATTACACTATATCTGTTTTTGTATCTACAACCCTCTGTTTACTTGTTTCAGATGTAAACAGTAATAACCTTTCTGCACTCCCTCCCTCTCAAAACTATGTGCATGAAACCATTTTTGTAACCTAGCCATTATAGGGAACACTTGTACATTTTAAAATATACAGTGTTTTACACAATAAAACAGAAGTAGAAAATTGCAGAATGCTGTTTTCTCTTTTAATGTATATAATCTTCTTAACATTACCTGTACATGTATTACTTACTATTTTTTATTTTTATTTCGTTTTTATTAATTTTAATGTAGGGGTTTCGACATTCAAGTACAGACATTTTCAACAAAAAGTTGTATAAAAGGAAATATACAAAACATTGCATATAACATTTGGTATCGTTGTGAAGCTTATAGTTTTCTCATTAGCATTCTCAAAAGCTGTCTACCCCCTGTCCCCCCCTTCTTTCCCTCATAATACCAACAGGAGGGTTAATACAATTCAACTTTCCACATCGGGATCATTATTAGAACCATAACACAAAGCAGAGGAACATAATACTTTTTTGGATCTGGTGTAGCAGACATTGGCCCTCATTACGATACCGGCGCTAAACCAGGGCGCTATTAGCACCATGGTTGGTGCCGGTATCGTAACGTGTCCGCCATGGTGAAATGGGGAAATACCGCCCCATTCCAAGGTTGGCGGGGTGGTATTTCCCCATTTCCCCATGGCCCTTCCCCATTCCCATTTTTGCCCCATAGGGCATAATGGGAATGGCGAAGGCACTAAGTACGGTACCGCAAATTGCAGTACCGTACTTAATTGCAGTACCGTACTTTCCACGAAGGTCCCTTTGCGGGTTCCGACTTTAACGGCTGGTCTAGACCAGCCGTTAAGGTCGGGTCCCGCAAAGGGACCTCGTAATTAGGTGCTAATGGGTCAACGGCGCCGCAGCCTTTTACAGCGCTGTTAACCCATTAGCGCCAGGGTCGTAATGAGGCCCAATGTCAACTATTTTATAGTAGGTCTATGACATGTATAATGTTTCGCACACATTCTACTGAGTGATGTATTTAGCCCGAAATTCTGACCATTCATTTTCAACTGAGGTGCGGTCCCCATTAAGGGCTGCAGTCAGGTTGTATATATTCTATAAATGTTTCGGGTATAAATCCATTATCCACCTATCCATTCTGTTTTGGTAGGGAGCGTAGCCCTCTTCCACACCATAGTGAGACAGGCTCTTGCGGCCATCAGTAGGCCTTGTATCATTTTGGGTGCTTTAATGGTCGTCTCTTCTGTTTCGATCAGGCCAAATAGAATGAACAATGGTTGTTTCTCCATTTCTTCATCATCTAACTCTTTAATTCAACTGAGAACTTCTGACCAGTAAGCTTGAACCGCCCCACATCCCCACCACATATGCCAATAGTCAGCTTTCTTTCCACAACCCCTCCAGCAGTATAGGCTTATCCCTTGATACATTTTAGCTAATCTAAGTGGGTCGTATTGCCATCTATATATTAGCTTGATGGCATGCAGCTTGTATTGGCAGGATTTGGATGATTTCGCTGTTCTCCTACATATTTGTAACCATAGTTTCTGTGAGATGTGTCTACCCAGATCTGCTTCCCATTTGCTCTTCAGCGTGAGGGATGGTGTGATGGAAACCTCAATCAGCGCCGAGTACATTGCGCTTATTAGGCCTTTAGAGGTATCAAGAATTCTTTTGAACGGGGCGAGGTCCCTTTGTAGTTGGCTCTTCCATATCACCCTTTTCATAACCCCCTTGAGTCTCAAGTATAAGAACACAGAGAGTGATCCTATACCGAGTACCTCTTGTAGCTCCTGAATGGTGATAACGGTATTATTCCTCCACAGCTGCCCAGCTCTTTCTAGTTCCGCCTGATACCAGTCCTGAAAGCTTCTGGGGTCCAGGATCGCGTCTCGGATTCCCGGCGCCCACAGGTGTCCCAGGGGGGAGGCCCAAGTCATAATTCCCTCCATTTTCTTGCCAGGTTTCCACAGTGCCCATATTGTTCCAATAATGGGGTGAGTTTTAATGCTGTTCTGTAATTTGGGCCCTGGGACCCAGAGCCATTCACCTAGAATGAATGGGCGAAGATGGTAATTGTCTAGGACTATCCATTGCGGGTCCGACTGTTGCCTGACCTGTGGAATTAATATGTGCAATTGAGTCGCTCTGTTATACGTTTCTATGACTGGGAGGCCTACCCCTGCATTGTCTTTTCGTAGTTGGAGCAAGGATCTGGGGACTCTGGGCTTTTGATTTTGCCATAGGAAGGTTAACAGGGACTTCGTAGTGTCAGTGAAATATTCTTTGCCCAATGGGTAGCATTTGAAACAAATAGAGTATTTTGGTCAGTATCACCATTTTTGTAGCGTTTAGGCGGCCATACCAGGAGACAATGAGTCTGGACCACCTTTCAATATCTTTCTGGAGGGTAAGTGATAGCGGGGGGAAATTAGCTTGATATAAAGAGCCTAATTCTCGGGTAACGTTAATGCCCAGATATCTGAGTGTGGAGAGGCTGACCTTCACCCCTAGCGGAGCGAATCGTTCCACTTCGGAGTCTTTGCTTTTATCAATTGGGAGGAGGATCGATTTTCCTGTATTAATTTTGAAGCCGGCTAATTCGCCATATTCTTCAATTATGCATAGTGCAGCTGGGACTCAGTTTAAAGGATCAGTTAGATGTAGGAGGATATCATCAGCATAAAGGCCCAATTTATAATCTCAATCTCCCACTTTAATTCCTTTAACCCTGTCATCGTGTCTTAGTTTCTGCGCCAGCGGTTCGAGGGACAGCACAAACAGTAGTGCGGACAGTGGACAGCCTTCTCTTGTTCCCCTTTCCAAAGGGAACCACCTTGAGTAGCCTCCGTTCACTGTCACAGATGTCGTGGGAGATGTGTACAGTGCCCTAATGCCGCGACGAAGTTTCGGTCCCAACCGATTCCAAACTAATACTCTCTCCAGGAAGTCCCAGGCTACCCTGTCAAAGGCCCTTTCGGCATCTAAGGACAGAAGAGATGGGTCTTCTCCTATTCCTTGTGCTTCTTGTATCAGATGGAGTGTTTTTCTCATTGTGTCAGCTCCCTGTCTCCCGATGACGAAGCCAACTTGGTCAGAATGTATAAGTCGCGGTAAATACATTTCAAGCCGGCCTGCGATTACCCTTGCGTATATTTTAGCATTGATGTTAAAAAAAGAAATGGGTCGATAAGAGCTGCAATGTTTAGGGTCTCTTCCTTCTTTTGGAATGACGGCGAGGAGGGCCTGAGCAAAGGACGGGGCCTTGGCCCGTTTCAAAGATGTTGTTAAACAGAGTTGGCAAGAAGGGGGCAAGGAGTGTAGAAAACGCTTTATAAAAACCAGGCGTGAAGCCATCCTCCCCCGGGGCCTTTCCTGGCTTTAAGCACTTAATGGCAGCAGTAACTTCCTCTTCTGTGACTGGAGTGTCTAGGGATTCAGCCTCCGTGTGTGTGAGTGTAGGGAGCCCTGTATCCTTAAGGTATGTGTCAGTATTTCCTAATGGAGGGGCGGGGGGGGGGTCACAAGTATAAAGATCTTCATAGAAAGAGGCAAATGCTTCTTGTATTCCCTCCGGAGATGTTTCTATCGTGTCTAGGAGGATGCCATCTGTACTCTCTATGGAGTCGACCCATCGTTCTGTTTTTTGCGCTCGAAGAAGGGCCGCTAGGAGGGCATCTGCTTTATCGCCTTTTTCATAATATTTCTGTTTCAAATATTGCAGGTTTTGAGCTACTTTGCCTACAATAAGTATTCTCAATTCCTCCCCGAGTTCTCTGGCTTCGGCAACATACTTGGATCTGTCATGCGGGGAAGACTGCGCCAGTTTTTCGGCCGTATAAAGCTTTTCCAACAGGGCATGTTCCCTCTTTTTCTGGGCACCTTCTCTAATGAGGATCCCCCTCCATGTGACCTTGGCTCTCTCCCATACGGACACCTTCCCAACCTCACCTGTGTCATTAGTGGTGAAAAATTGTTTAATCTCGTTCTCAAGGTCTTCCCTAAAGACTGTTTTGGACCATAAAGATTTGTTGCATCTCCATTTAGTGTTCCGGGGGGCAAGGTCATTCCAGCCTATATCCACAGAGACCATGTCATGGTCTGACCATGCGGTGGGGTGTATGTCTGCAGTATGGAGCACTCGTAGCAGACCTTCAGAGAGGAAGATGTAGTTAATACGTGTGAGAGTGTCATGGGGGATGGAGTGGAAAGTGAAGCCTCTATCTACTGGGTGTAGGTGGCGCCAACTATCGGTGAGGCTGTATAGGTCAAGAGTTATTTTGATTTCAGCTTGTTCTTGTGACTGTGGCAGTGCCTCTGTTGTGTTGGGTGGCCTTGTGTCTGATTCGTTACCATTGGATCGGGTCCTGTTAGGCCCTAAGAGGGTCACTAATCGACCCGTCCGGTTCCCATCATGATCCCTCATGGTCCCGTTTTGTATCCCTCTTCTTTTCAACCCTTCCCTTCCCTTCTATGAACTCTGAGTCGTTCTCCCACCCCACCCCTTTTTTTAAATCGGCGTCCGATCCGGCCAGGTTAACATCACCCAGTCGTTCTCGGACCACCAGTGGGAACTGCGAAACAAGCGGTCCTATTTCAATATAACCATAATAACAAAGAGCCCCCAACATGTTGCTCGTAATTCAGAAAAAAAAGAAAAGGAAAAAAAACATTTTCTAGGCCTGAGTTCCAACCCCGTTCTTAGTCATCATTTTGGTGTCTGCCTTACATCAGGTCCCCATCAGCATACCCCGAAGACTTTCATCAGAACCAGCTTTTTCCGTGTCCCAAACGCCTTTCACTTCCCCTTCCCCTTCCAACACCTCTCATCCTTCAGAGTTGTCCAGTGTTGGTCCCAGCCCCTCGCATAAGATTGCTGAGCACCCATCTCCAGTGCCCAGCTACGATCTTACCATGATCTCATCATCTGATGCTTATTATATAAACACAAAGGGACAAATGGGAGGGAAGATCAATGCTCTATGTCTTGAGAGTTATTCATTCTCATGAACTTTCTGGATCCCTGGATCCTCTTTCGCCTCGACCCCTTGGTGTGCCATTCTCTGTCCTCATCCTTCCGTCCACCCGATGATGTTCCTTCTCCCTGTGCACCCAGTAAGTCCGATATGCAGCTGGTGATCCCTTTTTCACAGGTGATTTTCATTATAGATCCTTCCCACTTGAAAGTGAGTGAGAAAGGATAGCCCCATCGATATCTTATACCTTTGTCCTTGAGCATTCTTGTGATCAGTAAGCACTTTCTTCTCAATGCCAGTGTGTGGGAAGATAAGTCTTGATAAATAGAAATGTCTGAATCTCCCAGTGCTAGCTGAGGTGTGTGTCTGGCCTTCTCCAGAATTGGCGTCCTATCTGAGTAGTTGTGGAATCGAGCTAATACTGATCTTGGGAGACCTGGTCTGCCACCAGCTCTGTGAATGCGGTCAGTTTTGGGTTAATCCACTGAATCAACTTTAAAGAAGAGCTTCAAAATGGTGTGTAAGCTCCGTTTAAGATCGAGCTCGGTTTCGCCTTCCTTTTCTGGAATGGCAAACACACGTATGTTATTGCGGCGTTCCCCGTTTTCGAGATAGTCAACCTTTAAGTGAATTTCTTCTTCTTTGTGTTCAATCTCTGCTAACCGAAGGTCCATCTGAGTTTCCAAGGTGTTCAGGGAGGTTTGGTTATGTTCGACTTCTTCCAACCTGTCCTCCATTTTATCCATCCTGTGTGTGATTGTGTCCATCTTCTTTCCGATGTCGGCTCTCATGCTCCTCATTTCGGTAAGTAAGTCAGCAACGTCGCCTTGGTCGCAGCCGCGTCAAATCTCGTTGCTGACATTTTGCTAGCGCCGGATGACTGCAGAGATTCGGGAGGTGGAGAGAATTTGTATTTCACCAATTTATTTTTAATGTCCATGAGCAGCGTGTCCTGAGTAGTGAGATGAGCAGGTGTCCGCTGTGCACGGTGGAGGCCAATGCTACCTGAGGTAGGGGGAAGTTTTAGAGGATCTGAGGGGGCCACACCCTGTACCACAGGGGTCTGGCTCACAGTTCCATGTTGCAGTGACAAGTTCTAGAGGTGCCCCCTGAACTCAGGCGCAGAGCGGTCCTAGGTGCGTTGAAGTCCCTTGCCGTGGTTGTGTAGTATTCAACAGGTTGTAGAGGATTTCTGTGGCCCTTGGTGTGGGGATCGGAGGAGCCGCCTGGTGTTTTCCAGGTTTAAGTTGATGGCAGTGTGAGGGCCCCCGTGTCAATCAATCAGGACCGACGCCTACGTGAGTCTGTCAGGGGACGGGGGGCCAAGTTGAGGCGCGCCGTGTTGGTGCTGTCGGGTAGCGGGCCCAGTGATTGGGAGGGTTGGGATTGCGAGTACCTGAGCTCTACAGGGCCTTCTACGGTGTTCCGCTCCTTCGTAGATCAGGGCGGGCAGCTCTGGCACAGGTCCATTGGATGCAATGGAACTCTTAACAGGCAGGTCAGGTGTCACTAGCTGGGGTTCATTCATGCAAGGCCGCAGGACAGTGACGGCGTCTCCTCCCCTGATGCAGCAGTTCGGTCACGCGCGTGCCGGGGTCCTAGGCAGCGTGGGGAGCTGCGTTTGTGGGCTTAATACACAGCGGATCACCAGAGTTCTCGATCAAGTTTGCTCTGCGAAGATCACTCCGATTTTAATCAGGTTTTCTCCGGGGGGGGGGGTGCCCAGCTCCTTCAGGTATCCAATTTTAGTGATTGATAGGCCAGGGGGGTCTTGAGGTGGGGGCTCAATCCACGTTAACGGACCCAGGCGCGGAGCTCAGATGAAGGATGTCTCCATTCACACGCCCCCTGCTGGCCAGCCACTACATACTATTTTTAAAGTACATCTTGTAACAATCCATCTTCTACTTTGCATAGAGCACATATTACCATATTTTTCCATTTTAAACTTTTATTCTGCATGTTTATATTCACATAGAATATTACACCCATATTTCAAAACTTTGGTTCTAACAACATTAGGGAAGCATTTTCTAAACCCTTTGTCAATCTAGCTTGTTGTTTGTCTATAGAGTCATTAAAAACTAGCCAGTCCACTTCTGTACGCACCCATGTTCTGAAATGTCCACAATCAATGGATCCCCCCTCTTGAAAAATAATTGTACACGGTTCAAAAGTTTTCTTACTAATAGAAACGTGACCACATTTAAAATTCATTATAGATGTGTTAATTTCCCACCTTCTACACTGTATCTTTGAAACATAATCAATACATATTTATTAAAAACTAGAATTTGCAGTGTTGATTGTAAATTACAACCACAGTCACTGCATTACATGTCAATGGAATGCTTTACTTACAAGATCTGAAAAATGTACACTTTTCTGATCAGGGATAGGCACATGTACAAATCATTCACAACGATAAGGAGTACACTCACGTTTCTTGCATAGTGGACACATATGATTCCACTCATAACTAATTCCTACATACCTATCTATACAAACAGTTTCCTGCATTAATAAATTTAAGACAATCATTAAAAAGTCTTGACTATCTCCCTGAGTACTTTGTGAAAATTGGCTGATTTCCACTTGCAACACCTACTACATTTTGAATTGACATTGCCAAATGCATACTGTGTGGTTTTTCATCTACATATTTTTTAAGAAATGAAAGTTCCACACAAAGCTGTTTCTCTGCTGTGGGTGCTATTTCTTGATATAATATGGCATTTATTATGCGCCTATACACAAGTGTTTCAAGGCGTGACGAGGAAAGAGAGGGGGAACAGAGGGAAGACAGACAACGATCCTACTAGGCCAGGTGTCATTCAGATCGCGCAAGTGCATGGGAAGGAGGAAAGTGCGGGGGGAGGGGAAGGGGAGAGTGCAGTACATGGGAAAATAAAATAAACAGCAGAAGTAAAAAGTACGGCCAGCAGGTGGCAAGTGCAAGGGTGGGTGCAGACATCAGGTGTCAAGTGCTGCTAGTGGGACTGTAGGGATACAGAAAACAGTCCCCAGTGCGGGGGTTGCTAGGAAGGCAGTGCAGGAGTGCGACTGGCAGGGGAGGCGACCTGGGCCCGAGATCAGAAGGTGGCCAGGTATCCACTGCAGTTTCAGAATCAGCCAGGAAGTCAGCAAGGGAGAGAAGGAGAAAATGCAGAAGCAAAGAGAAAGGATTTGATGTGCTTCCGGTACTGGAGATGATTCTCCTCAAGTTTCAGGGAGGTCGTTCCAGAGGGAGGCCCCAGCCGAAGAAAGATCTACCACCAAAGTAAAGAAACGACTGATCCTGGGGGAGTTGAAGGTGGATGAGCGAAGAGCTCGATAAAGAAGATATTTAGGAAGAGAGAGTTCAAGGTATTGAGGCCCTAGGCCCCAGAAGGCCTTGTGGACAATGCAGCGGGTTTTGAACTTAATCCTCGAAGACACTGGGAGCCAGTGCAGAGATTTCAGTCCTGGAGAGATACGATCCCTGGGCTTGAGGCCAAGGACAAGTCTCGCAGTCCTGTTCCGGATGAGTTACAGAGGGCGGAGAGTAGAAGCAGGCAGATTTAGAAAGAGACTGTTGCAATAGTCCAGCATAGAGAGAACCAGAGCTCTGGAGACAGTGAGCTTCTGGAGGAAGGAGAGGAAAGGAAGAATGCCTCAAAGGAGGTGCAGCTGATAGTGTGACTTCTTAGAGACGTCAGAGATGTGAGGAGAGAAGGAGAGCATGGAATCGAAGATGACCGCAAGGTTTTTAGCCTCACAGTGAGGCCGGCCGGAGAGTGACAGGAAAGGAGGGAGCGGATGTGCCGATGAGGAGAATCTTGGTCTTACTGGCATTAAGGCAGAGATCATGGACAGTCAGAGATGAGAGAGGGAGAAGAAGTGGCTGAGGGTAGCCTGAAAATGAGCTGGGTGTCATCCGCATAGAACTGAAAGTTGGGGCAGAGCGCAGCGATGCAGTGGGCAAGAAGTGCCAGGTATTGGTTAAACAGCCAGGGAGAGAGGTTAGACCCCTGGGGAACACCACAGATAGAGGTAGAGATAGAGGAGAGGAACGACCCGAGTTGAACCTCGGAGGGTCGGTCAGAGAGGAAAGAAGTCAGCCACGTCAGTTCCTAACAGGTGATCCCCAAATCGTCACGGAGAAGGTTGAGCAGGATGGCATTGTTGACCGTGTCAAAGGCAGAAGAGAGATCAAGTAAGATGAGGACACAGGGGGTGTTGGAATCAAGGTTGGAGAGCAGGTCTTCATGGATGTTCAGGAGAGCAGTTTCTGTGCTTCTGGCAGCTCTGAAGCCAGGCGAATGGTCATTGAGACAACCAACATATTCAGTGTGAAGATTGAGCTAGGAGGTGGCCAGCTTTTCCAAGAGTTTGCCCAGGAAAGGAGTGATGGAGATTGGGCGATAGTTAGCCGGGCGGGACGGGTCAGCAGAGGGTTTCTTAAGAAGAGAGTGCATAAGGGAGTGCCAAGGTTGGAGAGCAGGCCTTCACGGATGTTCAGGAGAGCAGTTTCCGGGCTTCTGGCAGCTCTGAAGCCAGATTGATGATCATGGAGACAACCAACAGATTCAATGTGCAGACTGAGCTGGGAGATGGCCAACTTGCATCCATTGTGTCATTTGAAACAACATACACAAAGCTGCATTATAATAGCATTCAACTCATGTTTCATTACTAAATCTGCAATGAGAGTATGTCATAGTTGACCAACTCTGCAACTCCAGCAGATTCTGTTCTTTGTTATGCTTAAGAGGAAAGATTTTATTACAAGGTAGTTTCACTGAATCCTTATGTTTCCTTGCTAAGAGCTTAGCAGGTACAGGTATAAGGTTCAGGTGAGGAGTATGCAGTATATGTAACCCATTTCATTCTTCAATGTAAGAAATGTCTGCTATCACTTTTCTTTCATCAAAGTTTATTAAAAATAAACCTATATTTTTCACACTTGACAAAGATACATATGACATTAATTCTTTAAATACTGTATGACCACTCTCAATAAGTGCTGCTTCTAAAGTCATACCTTGTGATTTATGAATAGGTATTGCATAAGCAGAGCACAATGGAAACTGTGTTCTTTTCACAAAGGTATCCTTAAAAAGCAAACAATGTGCAGAAGTCAGATAAATCAAATGAGTTTGTTCCACAACATCAAACTTCACTTCAACATGTTCAATGTTTGTACTGCAAGGAACAGTTGGTGTTTTTCACCAACAAACTAATCACTACTATTGCTACTCAACAAAACATATTAACATGAATGTTCTCCCACCATTGCCCATCCCTACTCTAGCTAGGATTTCAATGGCCAAGTGCCCTGGACACCCCCATACAGCTACCTTAGCAAACCACATCAATAATACAATTTCCCCCATCCCAGTATACACACCTATTCATTTTAAATGTCCCTATGTCACCTCTAATCTTATACAACACAGTACCCTTTCTTTACATAACCTAACAATGCATGATTAAGCAAACGCATATTAAAAGAAACACATATCAATTTTATAATACAACTGCCAACCACACCTCAACAAAGATACTTCACTCCACACTTACCAATTCAAATTAACTTCCACAATTCAAACACACTACAAAATCTGCAATATAGAGTCACATGGAAAAAGCTTAATGTCCAAAAAAAAGGACACACACACAAATCCTATATTTAACAAAGCTAGAATTATATTGCCCAGTTCACACTACGGTTTCTTATTAACTTAGATACATATCCCATCTTCCAAAGTCAGTGAGAAACAAGCGTTTTTGTTGCAACATAAAAATGGTATAAGATGTCAAACTGCTTCTTCACTCTCCTAAAAACAGTAAAGTACATTTCTCTATGCTCTTTCTTGAGCTTATTAATTAATTTCTTTTCCCCCGACAAAGAAAAAAAAACCTGTGCTCCGTCAAAAACATTTCTCCACAATTGCAGCATAAACCTCTTATTTCAAACATATTAAAGAACCAAAAACTCTTTGTAAGCCAATGCTTTCCCAACACATCACCTATATCCTCAACATCAATATGAACCCCATTCGCACATTCTACGCAGTCCCCTGAATAATACAAATGTTCTCCTTCTACAATTGGCTCAATGTTTGAAATATCAAATACACAATGAATATAACACCAACAATAGCACAATCTACTACAACCACACCTCACTCTGAAGCAACAAAAATGTACTGTGTACAAAAATATTTATACAATGATACAATTTAAAATATACAATTTAATTGACATATAAAAACATCAATCAAAAAATACATTTTCTGATAGGTTCAACATCATCTGAGGTTCAACATCATCTGAGGTATTTGACAACTTATGGGCAACCACCCAATACCTACCCTGCTCCCCCTGCCCCCTCCCGCCTACTTCTGCAGGAGTCTATGCTGATACATTTTGGTTTTACCATCACCATCTTCTGGACAATGCTGAATTTGACTTTTATGGACTTCATTGATTCTCGGTGCGTCACCCTTTCTCAACTCTCATGCTGGACTTCCTTTGCATCTTGTACTCATGGTGGCCCTGAATCATGCTGTTCTCATCTTCATCTTGTATCCTGGCTTGCAACATCTGTGTTACTACTGACTTCTGCAATTGTATTCGCTCTCCCCTCTTGCTTCTCCACTATTTTTGACTGCTTACTCTCTGTTGTCTCCTCCTCTCCCTTTTCCTATCTCCTCCCCTTACTTTCTTCTCTGCACTTACTCTATTAGAATTGTCCCTGGACCAAGTATGATGGCAACCTCATCCGTCTCCTCAACCTCCGCTTACTTGTTCGCCCCCCCCAGCACTATCTGTAATATCGTCCGGCCTAGTACGATAGTCGCTTGTTTTGTTCCTCCCCTCCCTTTGTGCACCCCTCTCCCCCACCTTTTGTTTTTCTCTGGCTCTACCAGAAATGTTGCCAGGCCTAGTACGGTAGTCGACTGTCTGTTTCCATTTCCTTCCCACTCTCCCCACCACCTTCCTTATCTATGGCTTAGCTCTTGCACTATTTGAAATGTCGCCAGGGCGAGTCCGATAGTTAATTTCACATCCTTACTGTTTGTGGCCTGCAAGAATGTCATTGTATCTTCCCTTGTTCCCTGCCTTGCCTTGAAGCACTTTGAAACACATTGTGTATAGGCGCTATATTCATAAACTATCATATCGCACAGACAATGAACAACCAATCAAAAAGTAAATACAAACATAGTTATAGGTCAAAAGGTTCGACTCAAAAGGGTCGAATGACAAAAGGACCGAAAAAAAGGGTTGAATATTTATTTATTTTTTTTGGGGGGGGGGAGGTCCCTCCTCCAAACCCCCGTTTCTGGTGTAAAAACACCTTTTTGTTACCTATACTAAAGCAAAAAAAAAAAGAAATATACATTTTTAAAAAAATGTGACCCTTTTGTTTTCAGTCGTTTTGACTCGACCCTTTTGTCATTCGACCCTTTTGAGTCGATCCTTTGACCGGACACCTACAAACATTACACCTTCTCTCCTCTTGTACTCTTCCTCCATTGCTAATTCTAATATTTGAAGTGTCAAGCAGTATTTATTTTTGCTACAACAAAATGGAAAACTACATCCAATGGCTGGAGGACAATTATCCCACAGAGGAAAAAAATAAAAAAGAAGATACTGGACACAATGCACCAGATGAAAATACAGCACAATCAGGATTGTGTAAGTATAGTCTATATCTTCATTCAAAATAAAACTAACAATTATATTTAAAGGAACAAATATGACTGTCCAAACACATATAATCTCCAAACACATATAATGTATCTACGTACTATAGAACTACAAAAGATGTTTACAATAAACAAACAGTTTTAAAGTCTATTATATCTTCAATTGTTTAAAATATTTTAAATATTTTCAAACTGTTGAAGAGGTCTCAAGAAAATTCCAACAGCATCCAACACAAGTACCCACAAATGAAATTATGGATTCCTTGAAAGAAGTAAAAAGATCTATTACTTAATATTCAACAAGAAATACAATCTATGAAATATGATATTCAAAATGTAAAACAAATCATGGATAGCAAAAATTCAGACAGTTGGACCACAGAAGATGTATCATGTGTTCAACCTAAAATTAAATGTAAACCCACAACCACCTTACCACCAAAATAAACCTATTATGAATAAACTTTGTTTCCATATTTAATTAACCTTTCCAAATAGGTACACTTATATGTATTATAAATGTATAAAACGAGTTTTAAATGTTACAATAACTGTTGACAACCCCCACACTCAATACACATAAAATAAAATCCACATTACATTTTTTTCCAAACATTTTCTATAGCAGCTGCTACGAACAACCCCATGGTTCCCCATGTTTTCTAGTCACGTCTATTGGAGTGTCTGTATTTCTTTTGGTAAAATGAGTATAAAACATTAAAAAGCATAAGAGACAATAAACAGGCACATACAAAAGATAAAAAGGCACATACAAAAGACTGCTTTTTCCGCATTTCATCTTTAGCCGCGGCTGAAAATAATTGAATTCACGGCTGGGGCCCATCCCCAGTCGTTGCTGCGGTTACCCATGTCTCCAACATCCAACAACCTATGGGACAATGGTGTATCCACAGCCATTCAAATATGTTTTTTTTAATTAGATATTTCTATCTGAAGTATAAGAAAACATGATCAGTTCAACAACACGCGCTTTGATAAACACAATACACACGTTTTTATGACCCTCATATTGTTTATACAGTGCACCACATGTTCTATTTGAGATACACCATTCATGCATACAACACTGATGTTCTCTTTGCACATTGTAACCATTGGGTCAACGGAAAAAAAATCCAACTTGGATTAAAAAAAAAAAACATACAACAATGTAAAAAGGAATATTCTGGGTGAAAATAAACAAGGAACATTATACTAGCTCGTAGCACAAAGGATGGGGAAGGTTGAGTAAACTTGGAGAACAAGGATATATAAACTGGATGAAAATAAACAACATACTGGGTGGTTGCAGGACAAAGGATGGGAAAGGTTAAGTGAACTTGGAGAGCAATACAGAATATGGTAGGCAAGGGATAGAAAACACACTTTTCTTTAAAAGAAAATTAACAACACGCAGATACTTGGCCATATTGAGTCATTCTTTTTTTAAAGTTGCCATTTACATATTCTTCCCCTGTTGTACATTGCAACATATCCGACCAACAAGAGTAGCAGTAGTGATAACCTCATCATTTGGGTCCCGAATCCATTGACATCCAGAATGAAACGCCCTGCTCACAGCTGGAGCTTCTTTAAAGTCAAAGAACACTGTTCCAGAAAAGATGCAGAGGGCATACTTTGCACATTCTGCAACAAAACTCTACATCATAATCCTTCTTATGTTCCATCTCAAAGCCTAGGAACATCAATTATAATAAACCATTCAATGCGAGTCCATTGGTACGAGGTGGATGATAACTATCAAAAAGCACACAAACATTATAAAAAAAATGCATGGGGCCCATTGCTTGCATGGATAGAGATCAGTGCCACCTGCACAACCTCCATCCACCAGTGCAACATCACCAACTGCAAATGAAACCTCAACTTCAACAACAAAGTCAACTACACACACTCCTCTTTTACTGACTACTGATCTTTCCATGATGCAAGTCATGTGTAGATGATGCCACGAATGAGTAGTGAAGAGAATAGCCACATTTGAGAAATGTCAAACCATCTGCTGCAAATCCACTACAAGGATGTGCATGATGCCGATCAAAAATCACACAAGCACCACAAAATAAAATGGATGGGGCTCAATCATTACATGCAGAAAAATAAGCACATCAGCCACACTCCTGCCATCTCCACAGTGAGAATTCTGGAATCAAACAAGAGACTTGAAACACCTACAGCACTCAATTTCAATAATCGTCAGAAATGCTAGAGAGGTGTTACGCTCACCTGGTATCCACGGGGGCACCACACGATACTGGATGGAGTTCCAAGCGCTATCCCGGACCCCTCTCTTCTTGGTTATGTGCCAGATGTTGGCTAGAGCCTATAACAGGAGAATGGAGGCTTAAGATATTGGTTCTGTGATGGGTGGACTCCCACCTCCCTCTGGTCCAAATCCCCTCCCAAGGGGTTATTGCCCACCTTAGGTTTTTGTGAGTTGAACTCTGTCCTTGTCCTGCGTCTCTGTGCAGGGGCGCGTGGTTGGTGCAGGCGTTCCGTGGACCTAGTTGCTTCACTGGTCCTTGTGCCCTTATGTCGGGTCTAGACCGGCTGTGACTCCGACTCTGCTTGCTGTCTTCCAGTTGAGATATAATGTCTTTTCCGTCTTTATTCTGTCTCTTTCTTTCCCTCCGTATTCTCTGTCTTCTCAGCGTCTTGCTCCCCTACGCTGTTTCCTAACAATGTCTCATTTGTTTTCACAGGGATGGTTGCGATCTCGGAGTTGCTGCGCCGATGGCAAAGACCACAGTGACTTATCAATGCGCGGAGCGCTGCGCTGTTTATTGGTGTTAATTACTAACCTGTGTTCTCTTCTCTTCTTTGTACAGGTTGCAATGATGTTCTGGAGCGATGAGCGATCAAAGCGCTGCTTGCCCAGGTAAGTTCTTTGCTAATGCTGACCTTGTTCCTTCTCCCTTGCAGGTTGCGGTGAAACCTGGAGATGGGCGAGGTAAGAGAAGCGCAGGTTGCTGCCAGGACTCGCTGTTTGCCCAAGTAAGAATTGTTTTTAATGCTGTCCTTGTTTCTTTACCTTTGCAGGTTGCGGCGAACTCCGGATATGGGCGAGGTAAGCAAAGCGCAGGATGGATTCTAGGTCGGTTACTTCACAGGTAAGTGTTCTTGCTCGCTAATGCGGTTCTTGTTCTTCCAGGTTCTTAATGGAATCCGGATCTAGGGCTTCAGGATTGGGCCGCTGAAGAAGCAGATGAGCAGGAGCTGGACACAGTGAGCGTTACGCTACAGGAGTGCAGAATAACGCGAAGCGTGTTCTGCTGTTTGAGTGTGGTTAAAAGCCCCAGGTAAAGTAATTCCAGGCCAAGTAGTTCCAGTCCCAGCCACACCCAAAACTCTAGACCGCATGGCTTGGTTCTAAAGAACTGAGCTGTGTAATAGGCCTCCATGTTGGATTAAGGTCCAAAACTGGTATTACTTTATTCCTGATAATGAGCCTTGCGCCAAAGGCCAAAAGCACCAGGACTGACTCCATGTATGTTTCTGATGGAGTTTTAAGGCTGTTGGGGCGAGTGTGAAGGGCTTTAGCCCCACTGCTGCCAGGGGGCTGTTATACCTGAGGGGGTCAGGGGCATGGATCGTGACAGCACTCTCCCCTAAGGCCCCTCTCAAGGTATTTCCTCCGTCTGGCCCTGGTTTGGTCGGATGGTTCCGATTAAATCGTGTTACCAGGCGTGGTGCATGTGCATGCTTGCTACGCTCCCATGTCCTGTCCTGAGTGCCGTATTCCTTCCAGTCCACTAAGTAATATACCTTGGACCTGGTGAGTTTAGAATCTGGGATGTCCTTGACTTCAAATTCAGGTTCTCGGTTAACCAGTACCGGATTTTCTGGTGTTTTGACCAGAGTTCCAGGCTCAACAGGTTTTAAGAGCGACACGTGGAATACGGGATGGATCTGCATATTTGGTGGTAAAGCTAGTTTTACTGCCACAGGATTTTTAATAGCCTTGATGGTATAGGGCCCTAGATATGGGACAAAATGTTAGAGTTCCTCTTATTGGCACATGCCGAGACGCCAACCAGACTTCATCTCCGACTTGGTAGTCTGGGGCTTTTCTTCGGTGTTGATCAGAGAATCTTTTCAGTCTTTCTTTGGCTTGGATCAAGTGTTCTGCTGCCTTTTTGAAGGCTTCAGTGATGGTCGTATGTAAAATCTTCACCGCAGGCATTTCCAAGGCCATGGGGGTATCTAATTCAGAAGTACGTGGGTGCCTTCCATATACGGTATAAAATGGACTCTGTCCGGTACTGGTGTAGCGAGTTGCAGGTATATTCGGCTATCCACAGCACATCCTTCCAGCTTTCTTCCACTTGATTTAACATGCACCGTAGGTATTGCTCTAGTGTCTGATTCGTCCGCTCCGTTTGGCCATCAGTTTGGGGGTGGTGACTAGTGGACAGACGAATATTGATTTGCGCGATTGCACAACTCTTCCTCCAGAAGTTAGACACAAACTGACTCCCTCGGTCAGAAATCAGGATGAAGGGGAAACCATGTAATCGTACGATTTTCTCTAAAAACACCTTTGCCAGACTGGATGCTTTTGGTAGACCCATAAGTTGAATGAAATGGGCCATTTTAGAGAATAGGTCAACAACCACTAGGATAGTGTTGAACCCTTGACAGGGAGGCAGATCTATGATGAAATCGAGGGATAGTGTGTGCCACGGTGCAGGTGGAATTTCCAAGGGTTGAAGAAGGCCTGCAGATCTTTGTTTCTGGGATTGATTCTGTGCACAAATGCCACATGACAAAATAAACTGCGTAATGTCCTTTTGCCAGGTCAGCCACCAATAATTTCTTTTCACCTTGGCTAGGGTCTTGGCAATTCCTGATGTCCTTCTATCAGTGGGTCGTGATAACCAGAAATTACTTGTTCTTGTAGTGCCTTATTCAGTAGATATAAACGCCCTCTGAAATACGGGAGTTGGTTCTTTGTTTTGTAATGTTCACCTTGAGTGGTCCAGTCTTGTAGAGCCTCAGTGTTCATTAGGAGCCAAATTTCCTTTTGGAGTTTGTCCAGAGATAACATTGTAAGTCCTAGTACCTTGTCACCTGGAAAAATGGCCACCGGTTCTGAGGTCGAATATGCGTTCTCATCAATACCCCTGCTGGATAGGGCGTCAGCTTTTCCGTTCTGGACTCCAGGTCGGTACGTGATTATGTAATCATATTCTGCGAAGAATAAAGCCCATAAGAGTTGATGGGATGATTGAGCCTTTGCCGTCTTGAGATATTGTAGGTTGCGATGGTCGGTGATTACTGTGATGGTATGTCTGGCACCTGGGAGGTAATGCCGCCAAGCTTTAAAGGCTGCCTTGATCGCTAGGAGTTCCTTGTCTGTTATTGCATAGTTAAGTTCAGGTGTAGTAAATTTTCCGAACCAAAAGGCCACAGGATGTAATTGGCCTGTTTCGGGATCCCTTTGGGAAAAAACAGCCCCCATTGCCATGCTGGAGGCATCTGTTTCCACTACATATGGGAGATCTGGGCGGGGGTGTCGTAGTACACGGGGCTGAGGTAAATCTTTTCTTGAGTTCCTGGAAGGCCTTCTCCGCCTCTTCTGTCCATTGGAACAGTTTGTTGTTTTTACATAATAAAGAAGTGATCGGGTGCACAATCTGGGAGAAACCCGGGATGTATCGGCGATAAAAGTTCACAAAGCCGAGCATACTTTGGACACCTTTGACTGAAGACGGTGATGGCCAGCTAAGTATGGTGTCTACCTTGTGCATATCCATCCAGACGCCTCTGGGAGTGAGGACAAAACCAAGGAACTCGACTTCGGTGACATGGAAGGAGCATTTTTCAAGTTTGGCGTATAGCTTGTGCTGTCAGAGATTTGCAAGGACAGAGCAAACATGCCTGACATGGTCCTGTTTAGAAGAGGAGTACACCAAGAGGTCATCGATGTAAACTAGGGCACATACGTCGATCAATTCCCGTAGTACATCATTCATGAAGTACTGGAATGCGGCAGGAGCATTGCATAGCCCAAAGGGCATCAGCTGATATTCGTACAGCCCATACTTAGTTCAAAAGGTGATCTTCCATTCGTCTCCTTTCTTTACATGCACGAGATGGTATGCCCCCCTGAAGTCCAATTTGGTGTAAATTTGGGCATCCTTGACTTGGTCCAGCAGTTCTGGGATAAGGGGTAGAGGATAATGGTTTTTAACTGTTACCGGGTTTAGTGCACGGTAGTCGATGCACGTTCTCGAGTCCCCCTCCTTCTTGGGTACGAAGAATAGGGGCGAGGCTGCCAGGGATTTGGACGGGCGGATAAAACCGTTTGCCAGGTATTGGTCCAGATATGATTTCAACTGGAGATTTTCAGGCTCGGTGCGTACATAAATTCGACTACACAGGATTTGTGCACCAGGTACGAGGTCGATCTGACAGTCATATGGCCTGTGAGGGGGTAAGGTATTAGCCTGTTCTTTTTGGAAAACGTCTTGTAAATCATGGTATTCGCTTGGCAGTGTACTTGTTGCACCTAGTACAAATGCCTCTTTATCTTGGACAGGTGTCTCTGGGTCAGACGATGGAATTTCCACTTGGTAGCATGCATGAGCACACTCATTGGAGAAGGCCAATTTCTTGGCTCACCAGTCGATGTTAGGATTGTGAGCCACCAACCACGGCATCCCTAGAAGAACTGAGGGGCCTTGATAAGGTTGAAGGCAATGGCTTCCCGATGTCCGTCTTGGCACAGAAGGGTCAATTCTGCTGTGCGTTGAGTTACAGGACCAGAAGATATCTCTGTGCCATCGACAGTGGTGACCTTCTCAGTAGTTGTTTTCTGACAGAGGGGAAGCCCCATCCTTGTTGCCAGGCCTTGGTCTATGTTGTTACCAATGGCTCCGCTGTCTATGTATGCCTCCACAGCATGCATCCGAAATCACAGGCAGGGCAAGGAGTGAGTTCTGTGGCTTTTTTCCTTCGCTTGACAAATGGACCTCTACGCTTGCCGGGCCTGGAAGTTTTCTGACTCTTGTTCTCCTCCGTCTTTCGCTGTAGCTCCGACTGTTCTCCTAGGGGGTTTTACGGGACATTCTCTGAGGAAGTGACCCGATTTCCCGCAGTGCAGGCATAATTGCTGTTGTCTCCTTTTGTCTCTTTCGGCCTTGGTTAATGGGCACCGTACCCCCCCAATTTGCATGGGTTCCGAAGTATTTTCTGATGAACGCGGACTGCACCACTAGGTTGATGAACTCTGCACAGTCTTTTGGCGGGTTTACCACCTGAGCTAGGACGTCTTTCAATTCCCACCGTAATCCTCGATGGAATAACGTTGTTCGTTTCTCCTCAGGCCACCCAACGACAATTCTGTTAAAAGTGGCAATATGTTAACAAATCTTGGCTGCCTTGGCGGAGGGACAGAAGTTTGTTATCCAGAGGTTGGCCCTGGTTATGTCGGACAAACAGCTTCTCAATCTCATGTTGAAACCCCCTGAAATCCCACAGGAGTGAGTCATCCTGGCTTACTAACGGTATGGACCAATCCGCGGCACTGCCACTCAGCTATGACAGAATGAAGGCAAGCCGCGACTGATCGTTAGGAAAGGCTTCGGGTCTAAAAAGAAAATGGAGGCGGCACTGGTTCATGAATACTGCATATTTTCTTGGGTCCCCCGTAAAACGTTCCGTTGGGGCCAAAGGAACTGCCCCAGGGAGGAGCACCTGCACTGGATTGACGGATGTGGCTGGAACCGATGGAATACTTCCTGGCAAAGGAGCCTGCCCAGCCTGTGTTTGGAGCAATTGTCTGGCTAATTCATCGGTGCGGTCCTTGGTGACAGTCAACTCCCTCCTAAGGGCATTGGTTTCTTGCCGGGCGGAGTGCACCTTGGCCCATAATTCTCCCAGTAACTGGGCTAGTTAGTCAGTCTCTGATGTTTCCATGACGCCCAGGTGGATGTTTTAATTGAGTCTTCGCGTTCTGGTACGCTCACCTGGTATCCACGGGGTAGCCACACGATACTGGATGGATCCCGGACCCCTCTCTGCTTGGTTATGTGCCAGACGTTGTGAAGCGCGTATAATAGGAGAACGGGGGGTTAAATACTGGTTCTATGATGGGTGGACTCCCACCTCCCTCTGGTCCAAATCCCCTCCCTTGGGGTTATTGCTCACCTTAGGTTTTTGTTCATTGAACTCTCCGTCTTGCGTCTCTGTGCAGGGGCGTGTGGTTGGTGTGGGCGTTACATGAACCTAGTTGCTTCACTGGTCCGTGTGCCCTTATGTCGGGTCCAGACCGGCTGTGACTCCGACTCTGTTTGCTGTCTTCCAGGTGAGTTATAATGTCTTTTCCGTCTTTATTCTGTCTCTTTCTTTCCCTCTGTTTTCTCTGTCTTCTCAGCATCTTGCTCCACTATGCTGTTCCCTAACAATGGGCCTCATTACGACTGAGGCGGAATGGGTTAACGGGCTCTGCTAAAGGAGGCGCACCCGTTAAACCCGTTCTGCCTCATTACAAGCTCCCCTCGCGGGACCCGGTAAGTAACACCTGGTCAAACCAGGCATCCTTACTGGGTCCCGCGAGGGCAAGAGGGAGCAAAAAACGGGCCACTCGTAATTGTCCCGTTGTTTGCACCCTCTCCCAGTCCCATTGAGCCGTATGGGGGCTCAGATGGGAATGAGAGAAGGTCCGGGCCCGGGTTCCTGGAGGGAGGAATTACCGGGCCCTCTGAACTCGAAATGGCCCGGTAATTCCCCATTCTGGGAACCCAGACCCGATTTCGGCGGCAGCCATGCCGCCAATAGCGGCATGGCTACCGCCGAAGTCGTAATGAGGCCCAATGTCTCTTGTTTTCACAGGGATGGTTGCGATCACGGAGTTGCCACGCTGATGGCGAAGACCACAGTGAGTTATTGATGCGCGGAGCGCTGCCCTGTTTATTGGTGTTAATTGCTAACCTGTGTTATCTTCTCTTCTTTGTACAGGTTGCGGTGATGTTCCGGAGTGATGAGCGATCGAAGTGCTGCTTGCCCATGTATGTGCTTTGTTAATGCTGAACTTGTTCCTTTTCCCTTGCAGGTTGCGGTGAAACATGTAGATGGGCGAAGTAAGAGAAGCACAGGGTGCTGCCAGTACTTGCTGCTTGTCCAGGTAAGAATCGTTATTAATGCGGTCCTTGTTTCTTTACCTTTGCAGGTTGCAGCGAACTCCAGATATGGGCGAGGTAAGCGAAGCGCAGGATGGATTCAAGACCGGTTACTTCACAGGTAAGTGTTCTTGCTCGCTAATGATGTTCTTGTTCTTCCATGTTATTAATCAAATCCGGATATAGGGCTTCAAGATCGGGCCGTCGGAGAAGCAGATGAGCAGGAGCTGGACACGGTGAGCGTTACGCTGCAGGAGTGCAGATTAACACGAAGCGTGTTCTGCTGTTTGGGCGTGGTTTAAATAGCCCAGGTAAAGTAGTTCCAGGCCAAGTAGTTCCAGGCCCAGCCACACCCAAAACACTAGACCACATGGCTTGGTTCTAATGAACTGAGCTGTGTAATAGGCCTCCATGTTGGATTAAGGTCCAAAACTGGTATTACTTTATTCCTGATAATGAGCCTGGCGCCAAAGGCTGACTCCATGTATGTTTCTGATGGAGTTTTAAGGCCCTTGGGGCCAGTGTGAAGGGCTTTAGCCCCACTGCTGCCAGGGGGCTGTTATACCTGAGGGGGTCAGGGGCATGGACCGTGACAAGAGGTTCAAAAAGAAGGCTTTGTCTACAAATGTGCTGCTCCCATCTCCAGCCGTACCACTATGTTTTGAATATAGTTTGACCTTTCACAGAAGTTAACCGTCCAACAGCTGGTGCAAACCCACTTGGATGATGAGAACGATACATCTACAACAAAATAAAACATTTAAAAATTACTGAAATTAATTTACAAAACACCATCAATTATACTACCTCACAGAATACTCAGAAGAGCTAAGAGTACTATATAGCTGAAACTGCATTAAAATTACAACAAATGAAATCAAATAAACCTTCAACCTCACTAACATGAAAACAAAAACTAAATGCCTACATATAAATGCCACTGATTGACACATCTAATGTTGTAGGTCCATGTTAGTGAATGTTAAAAAAATACATAAAAAAATACTTGCCACACAATCGGAGCAGATGAAACAAATTATAATAAACACTAACTGCTAGTGGTAACTACTATAACTAACCCACACAACACTGCAAATAAACCTTAAAATATGTAAACATTTAATAACACTTACTTTCACATCACCCACACTCCTGCCATGAACACAGGCAGAGTTCTGCACTCAAAAGGATGAAACTGCTGAAAAGTGTGGCTTTTATAATTTCCAAAATAAATACCAGAAAAAGAGGACTAAATACCAAGAAAACTGCTAAAATGGATGACATCTTCCCCGACAACCCATCACAGTCAGCTACACAAAAAGAAAAGTAACAATAACCAATAAAAAAACAATGAAACTGCCAGAAATCGTTTTTTTTGCCCACCTAGCATCTTTCATGGCCGCTGCTATTCAACGCAGCTACAGAGCCTAGTTTGAATTTGGGGCTACATGTAGATTTTTATGCAACCTAAAAATCAAACTAAACCAGCCCACACAACTTAAAAGAAAAGAACATCTAAGCACATCAAATAGAATTCTGTGCTGTATCATCCACATAACAATTTGATTATTGCATAGAAAATGTATATGTTTAGGCGCGGCTACAAATATAACCACGCCTATGGTCTCAACCAATTAAATAATGCAAAATGTTGACGCGCCTATGCATGTGCTCCCTTTAGACACGGTTATATGACAGCCCTTCAGGGATGTTTGTCGATAGGCACGGCTAACTTAAAATTGTATTTCCACCCTCTCAAACTATTAACAAGTGCCCCTTACATTCCTACCAACCCACCTCTGCTCCCCATGGTCCTTCTCCATCTCCCCCTAACCCCTAAAATACTCTATGCACCTATGATCCTAACCCACCCAAAAATGTGTATAGCCGCAGCTACCAATGACCACAAACACACGACATGGCATTTGCCCTCAAATAGCCAATGGTTACAGCACATCCACAAACACACTATGTGCCATTTGTCCTTAATTAGCCACGGCTACAACACAGAAGTGTCTACCCGCGGTTAACAACAGCGAGTGCCAGGTGGCTGCTGCATAGCTACGGATAGCCACAGCAGTACCATCAACCAATCAAAAACTTCAAAACACACACATCAAATACGCCCTGCTCATACAAACTACTAAAAAATTCAAGCTAGGAATCATTTTCATGAAAACAGAAAAGACTGCAGATATCATGGCTGGTTTCAAAACTGTGTGAAGACAGTTGGCTGCTAGCTTTTTGTGAGAAACTAAATATTAACATGGACCTTGGTTTGAGAGATTTTACAACTAAATGGTTTGGATTGCAGGAAATGCGTTGGTTCCATGTTTTTCCAAAATTGTTGAGTATAAGTAGTACAGGACAACCAAACATCATAATAATTAATTGTGTGTGGAGGCAATGGGCCTCAGAACAAGTATGGCAGTAAGGCAACAACAGCGCCGGTATCGCTACCGGCACCGTTGCTTCTGTACCGCCATACTAGGAGTTCTGCTCGCGGGTGCCCTTGCAGCTACCAGGTCTGACCTGGTGGCTGTACCGGCACCCACAAGCAGAACATGATGCTAGCACTGGTACCATTATTAACGGTACTGGTGCTATCACACTCCCCATTCCCATTGAGCCCTATGGGGCTCAGTGGGAATGGGGATGTACCGGGTCCGGAACCCGTGAAAGGGCAATTACCAGGTCCGGCTGGGCCGGAATAGCCCAGTAATTGCCCATTCGCGGGTGCCGGACCCAGATGAGAGTTTGCAGGTAGCCTTGCCGGCAAAACTAATGGAACTAATCCTCACACCATCTTTATCTTTTCCAATTTGACTCAAAGGTATAAATGGAGATGGACCACCAAATGCAATGGTAAAATTGAGAAATCCTAAAGAAATGTTAACAAATTAGTTTCCGCACTCATGAGAAACCACAACCAATTCTGGATATCAAACAACAACATACAGTTCTACATGGGCAATTTCTATAGACATGCCGGAGTACACCTAACCAATGAAGGAAATGCGGTATTCCTTGATAACATCAATACAATACTCCAGATGTGCTAAAATACTACACTCAGTGTACCCCAAAACAGTAATTTTAAGGACTACTTATGACATATCACTTCACAAATACAATAAAATATGCAAAAGAATATTTTTTTTCATACCCACAGCAACAGTTCATTGACTTATTGTAGTCGCAATTAGAAAACTTTGCTTGAGGACGGAAAGACAGAATTCAGATTTAAAACTACAGCAAAACTTAACACATCAATACACCACAACACAGCTCAAGCAGTAATGTATGATACCTAAAGTTAAAGAAAGCTAAAGAAAGCTAAAATTAATACATGACAATAAACTAGGCACAAAAACTAATATGCACATAATTTGATAGCTTGAGAACAGAGTAGACTACAGTATATGGGGTGTCTAAAATGACAGTACAAAACATCCTTTTAATATACATTTTTTTAAACAATTCTCTTCTGTTTTTCTCCATAGTCTCACATGTACAAAAATCTAAAAACACACAACCCAACTAGATAAGACTAACATACCTTCTGAATTACTGACAATGACCTTTCGGGTGTGGCCAGTGATTTTTCACCCCCAATATCACTATAAAAAAAATAACTTTCAAAAATAAATAAAACACAGATGCCCTAAAACATATAGCCGTGAATACAGAACTACTCTTACTCGTGGATATCTGCGGTCCCTTGTAACCTCCAATATAGCTGCAAATAATGGCAAAACTGCCCCTCAGGCCATTCCCAAGTGCCCCCCTCATCTATGCCAGCTTCCCCGACCCCCAGACTGCTTCATCGCCTCCCCTGCCCTCTCCCTTGCACCCCAGAACACACGCTGCTTCTGTGACACAGTTTGCTTTCAGATGTCTGCTATTCGTGGCTATAGCCGAGACTACAGAAAGCTTTGTGTTGCAAACTCACTCCCTGGACCCCCTCCAACTCCCAAATTTCACTCAATGCCGTCTAGCCAGCACCCACCTCTACTCTGATGGCATTTGTATGTTTTTTACCTGCAAATAACTTTTTACTGTGTTAAATTTCTCCATAATTTCAGCTGAGGCCACGAATATCTCTCGCATCGAGAGAAAAACAAGATGGCGGTTGTTTCATTTCTGAAAACCATGACCCTGCAATGCGCCATGGGAGATAGCTTTATTTTTTGTGGGGAAGGGAGCTCCCTCTTCTCCATCAAATGTTTAAATAACTACTGCACAGAATAACCCCAAACAAAGCAAAGCAATCTTTAACGCACTGTGCCCAAGTTGTTTCAGACCTGGTCCAAATCCGTCCAGCAGTTTTGGGTGTGTGCGCTTTGGCAAAAATGTACCTTTTTTGTCTATGGGAAAATGAATTGGAGGTAGGCCGCATTTTTGGCAAAAAAATGTGTTTACACCTAATAACTTACTTATTTTTTAACAAACCTTTACCAAACTTTGGAGTCGAGGGGGGTGGGGGTGCAGACCTTTAATCACTTTCGACATTTCAGTCAAATCCGTTACTCAAATCAAAAGTTATTAAGAATAGAATTCTGAGAGGTTCTTTTGTGTCTCCAACTCACCTTAACTATAGGGCAGGCAGCTATGTGTATATATATATATATATATATATATATATTACATGGCCACGGTAGTAGCCGTGTAGTTATGGTTAAGTTGCTGTTTCCATAACAAGAGTACTTTTTGGGTGGCTTATAACTCCGCTCCCCTGGACGAATCCTCACCAAACTTTGCAGAAAAAGTATATGGACACTCTTAATTACTTTGCAAAGTTTGGAGATGTTTGGGCCAGGGGGGGAAAGTTATAGGGGGGGCCCCAAAACATCTTTTTTCCCATAGACTGAATCGGGGAAAAACTTTGCGCACGGCTACAGGTGAAACCGCTGGACGGATTTGCACCAAATTTGTGCCAGGGACAGGGGCTTGGACCCAAAAGCGTGCTTTAGTAAATTTGGTGACAAACCGTCCAGTACTTTCCTCTAAAAACGACCAAAAAATATGTCTGAATAAATTAGTGATATCTATGTCCGCTCCGCGGTCACATTTCCCTGTTCGCTCCGCGGACATGATACCGATTGGCCAGGGGGGGTGGCGTCATCACCGCGGACACGTGACGTGTTCGCCGATTGGCTACAGTGATCTGTGATGTATGTCAGAATGTGTGGATGCGCCCGACATCTTGGATCCAAAGACAGCGCGCTACTTACCAGAGGCGAAATGCTGTTTTCAAAACTGTTTTGGTCTCCTATAGTGCTTGGGGAGGATCACAGAGTAAGAGACGGATGAAATACTGTACTTGCTTGTCTATTATAAATTCTGCATTGACGCGTTCTTCAGGATGTTTGTACGTGGAGAAAATGAGGGATCTAATAAGGCTACTATTTGAGTCTGTGCTGTGTACAGGCACCTTGAAATTGTACGCAGGACACACGTGGCGTTAGTGACCATTAATTTTAAGCATATTTCCCTATTATATTACAGTTTGCTATGGGTATGTTATTGCTTAGTACGCCACTATGGTCGTGACATGCTGCAGTGGTTGTTGCCAGAGCCTATATAACCTGCATTGGCGTCTTCTTCAGGATGTTTGTACATGCAGAAAATGAAGGCTCTAATAAGGGTACTATTTGAGTCCGTGCTGTGTACAGGCACCTTGAAAATGTTCTCAGGACACGCGTGGCGTTAGTGATCATTAATTTTGAGTGTATTTCCCAATTACATTATATTTTCCTATGGGAGTGTTATTCCTTAGTACACCACCATGGTCATGACATGCTGCGGTGGTTGTGGACAGGGCCTAGAGTCTTGGATGCATGGCCATAGGCCGTAGGCCGAAGGCCATATTTCCAAGACTGTAGGCCCTGCCCACAACCACCGTTGCATGTCACGACCATAGCTACACGTGTAGTATTCATTATCGGTTACATGGTTGAGGGGAGAGTGTACAGTGTTGGGTGCATGGCCTTTGGCCATGCGCTCAACAAGAAAGTTATAAGCACTGGAGTTATAAGCCAGTGCACATCAACACATTGCAATAATATCTATGTACAAACAGGTAGGAGTGAAGGGTCTGGCGAGAATAAGTGAAGCATAGCACACCTATCAATACACCCGTACTACTGTACATCACTGAGGTGATTGTGGCCAGGATGTAGAGTTTTTCCTTCCATGGCTGCAGCACGTAGCCCATACATCATTGTCGTAAAACTCTAGGCCCTGCCCAGAAACACCACTTCATATTACTGCAGTGCATACGCTCGCCCTATACGTTAGCATGTCAGATGTTTCTGGGGAGGGTGTACAGTGTTGGCTCCATGGCCGAAGCCCATGCACCCAGTAATGATTTTGTTAGCGGTGGAAACATAAGCCATTGCACACATATACATTCAAAAGTACGTGGACATATATTTTTGCCTCTAGGTCCTGGCAGTACCCACTGCAGCACATTCGAGAGGGACGTTACTGACTGTGTTGCTTTGGTGGAGTGGCTGTTTCCATAGAAAGAACTGTTTTTGGCTGCCTTACAACTCTCGTACCCTTGGACTCATTGTCGCCAAAGTTTGGAAAAAAAAATATATCGCCTACTCTGACTTTGGTTGGAAAGTTTGGTCATGTTTGGTGCAGGGGGCGAAAGTTATAAGGGAGAGGGGTTCTCAAAATGTATTTTTCCCCTTACACTGAATGGGGGGGAAAGGTCGTGCTCACCACCAAGTGGCTCTTTCTCAGATTGTTTGCAAAATAGCGTGTAGTAAGGTACCTTTTTTCAGTGGCCCCCTCTCTTCTACTAATGTTTTTGTGTGCACGAATACCGCCAGAAACAGTTCCAAAACAAGACAGCATTATAATTCTCACACTCAAGTAATAGTATTTCACAAGTTGGCATTTCAGGGGGCCCAATGAGCTGTGGCAGCACAAAGTGAAAAAGTGCAGTTTTCTTCTCTGCAAAATGATACGTTTAAATGGAAGTTCATGCTCACTGCACCATGACCAATTATAGCGTGTAAATTCAAATGTGTTTTGCACTACTATTTCCCCTCACATTGGCCTCTACAATTTTGAGAAATAAGGCTACCATCTGCACTGTTTGCTTCAAACAGCGCTTCTGAAGCTGTATGGGAGTACAGGTTGTTATAATTAGATTTCATTATGTTGCTTCAAAGCAAGATAAGTGAAGGCCACACAAGTTGCTTTTTTGGTTGACCGCTCAGTACACCCGCACATCCGAGTGAAAGTAAAGGGGCAATTGTTTTTTTACCTTTAAAAAAAAAACGCAATTGATAAGGTTATGTATTAAAAAGCTGGTAAGTGAAATGCATATCAGTCAAGGAAGATTCTTCGCTGCAAACACACTTGTGACTGACTTGCCGAAAAAGAATGGAGGCTGTAAATATTTTGTAAGTGTAATTTGGCCCACTGTACAGCAATCGGTGCTTTATTTTTACATAACTGCCCATCTAATTGTGCTAATATACTTAACGTATTATTTTTCTGCCCTTGTACAATTTTCCTGTAATGTTGCAGAGTGCACACGTTGCTCATTTGCAGGGTATGACTGCACTCAATCATTTTTACTATTTATGTTCCTAATTTGAAAAGCTTAGTTTGCCCACATAGGTTTGTGTATACGTTTGCACGTTTTTTTGGTCTACTTTGAAATGATGAGACGTAATTATTTTTTATTTTTCCACTCTTTTTTGTTTCATACCTACATTATCGTCTTTCTGTGTACTTGGCATTTTATTTTCTCTTACGGTGCATGCAAAATCTCGCCGTTTCCAACCTCCACCTATAGGTACATTTGGATATTAGTAACCTATTACTAAAATGTCAAATTTGAGCACGTACTTTTGTGTATCACTTTGCACAGTTGCGATTTGATCTTTAAAACATTTTTGGTACAGGTTGGTTACTGACACTTATTTTTTGTAACTTTTCTCGATTAGGTATATTGTGCCGTACTGTGCGTGCCATGGTTTTCAAATCCGAGTGAGGGCTTCTTCGGACGGCAAATACAACTGCTGGTGAGCAGTTGCCTGTCCATAACAATAATGTGGAATGACACTGTAAGCCCGCTTTGTCCATTCGCTGAACTCGTTCTTCGGAGCAACGTGACATCATTTATGGTGCAGTAGGCTCTACGTCATGACGACCTTTGGGAAATGACTGTGGAAACAAAGCGACTGCTTCAACGAACACCCCAAAATGTTTGTTTGCGCAAAAAAAACGGCCTCCTTATCTTCAACGTTTGCAATGCCTGCCTGACCATCATTGTAATCATTGCATTGCTTGTGCAATTATTACGATGGTCTCTGCAAGTTTGTTATTAAATAAATCTAGTTTGTAACCTGTAAAATGGTCACATGTTCTTTACCATTTCTCTGTTTTATTTGCAAATGTAATTTATTAGCTTGTACGTTGCGGAATGTTTATTTACAGTTTCTGTGTCACGCCCCGTCCTTGTGCTTTTTGCAACCTACAATGGAAAGGAAAGAGGGCCTATGTATGTAAAAACCGCCTTCCCTTTCTATGGTGGCCATCTTGAAAGAGGATTTTGTTTTGTGATCCTTACTGCCAAAGTCACCTGGGATTACAAGAAGTACACATCCTTTTTAGTAGCACACGTTACTGCATTCGTAATTTAGACTATTGCTGGCAAAGATTATTGCGCCTATGTACTTTACACAGAAATAAGGAGTGTGTGAAGTGTATTCAAGTTTTATTTTTTTTCAATTATACTGTGAAAGGTCATTGTTAACCCATTATTAACTTTGTTTACGGGTATCTTTATTTTTTGCCACGGCAGGCAATTAGGTAATATGTGACCGGCATCGAGCAAAAAGGCATCAAACGGTAATATGAGTGACTGTATGTGTGGCAACAATTTTTTTTCCATCTGTTATGTGCTAGATAGCAACACAGTTTCTTATGCTTTTCCATTACACCACTGCTGCTGTTTCTTAGGGAGGAAGGCTGCATTTAGCGGATGTCTTTTTCAGATAAGTACAACTTTCCCTACCAATATTTAATGTGTAGGGCATTCGCAGTCGCTGCATACCAGTACGTGTTGGTGTTGTTTAAGGCAAATGTTGAAGGTATACGTTCCTACATGCATATAAAATCTATTTCCACATTGCCCAACAGGCATACTTCGTTCAGGTAAGTGTGTACTGCTTCTGGGACATGTTACGGTGCTGTACGACAGTATATTTTCATGTGACAAACTTCGGAAGCTATATATTGTTAACCAAACAACCCTTCCTAAAAGGAACCTTTGGGTTATGTTGCACTGTAGAAATCTGTGCCATGCAGTACAACATTTATTTCTTAGATACACCTTATATGTAAATTGTACTACTAAAAACCTGTACAATTCACTAAAAAAAACATTTGTTGAGGGGGCGTTATCGTTAAGTTGCCCTAACAAAGACCTGTACACTTCACTACAAAAATACTTTCCACCTCCCCTTTATGCTTCAAATTAAAACCGAAAAAACCCTGAAATTAGACAATTATGGTAAACTAAGCCCCCACCCCTGCCATCCGCCCCTGTGCACTGCTAACACTAACACCCACACCATGAAAGATGTCATCTGAAATGTCAATGCTGACATCAATGATGACATCACTTGTTTAGCCCCTTTCTTTTCCTTCCCTGCCATAAATATATATGTGCATTCAGTAAAAGAAAATCACTAAAAGAATGGTATACTTCACAGTGCAACCAAACACCACTGCACATTCCCCCATTATAATAAACTAAGCAACCATAACGCGCACCATCTATGTGCATTGCTAAGACTAACACCCAGGACATCAAAGATGACATCACAAATATAATTGATGACATCACTGATGACATCACATGTGAAAATAATATCCCTAAAAAGTCCCTGCCTACAAGGGGATCTTTCTATTATGTTGGTAGCAACATGTCAGGGGTGATTGTGTAATGTTACACATGTAATAACTAGCTCACACATGTACACTTAATACACACTTGTACTAAAACAAACAATACATATGCCAGCCCAATGCATCTAACTGAGCGGCACATACAGGGGAAAATGAAGTAGGGTAGAAAGAACTAGCAGCATTCCACAGTTTATCTTCCTGTATACAAATTGTGTGTTTGAGGCCTGCCATTGCCCCATGCAAGTGCATCATGAGCTGACACCAGACCCTAAGGAAAGTAGTTTAAGAACACACGACAAGGGTAATGTTTTGTTATACAGCACCTTTTCAATTTACATATTGTGCTGGTCAGTGAATAAAACCACAGCCTACATTTTTCAATGCACCAAAATAAGTGAGGCACACATGTGATGTCATCAGTGATGTCATCAATGATATTTGTGATGTCATCTTTGATGTCCTGGGTGTCAGTCTTGGCAATGCACATAGATGGTGCGCGTTATGGTTGCTTAGCTTATTATAATGGGGGAATGTGCAGTGGTGTTTGGTTGCACTGTGAAGTATACCATTCTTTTAGTGATTTTCTTTTACTGAATGCACATATATATTTATGGCAGGGAAGGAAAAGAAAGGGGCTAAACAAGTGATGTCATCATTGATGTCAGCATTCACATTTCAGATGACATCTTTCATGGTGTGGGTGTTAGTGTTAGCAGTGCACAGGGGCGGATGGCAGGGGTGGGGCTTAGTTTACCATAACTGTCGAATTTCAGGGGTTTTTCGGTTTTAATTTGAAGCATAAAGGGGAGGTGGAAAGTATTTTTGTAGTGAAGTGTACGGGTCTTTGTTAGGGCAACTTAACCATAACGTCCCCTCAACAAAGTTTTTTTTTTAGTGTATATATATATATATATATATATATATATATATATATATATACACACACACACACACACACACTCACATATATACTACTATAAGGTTATGTGAAATACTTTCCATTAGGAAATGAAAAATACATTTTCCCCTGTAACTGCTGAACTAGTTGATGTAAGTTCACCAAACTCGGCAAAGAACACTGATCTGGACACATCCTAGGTGAAGTTTCATGAACATTTTCATGTAGAAAAAAAAAGTTCACATCAAAAGTGCTTTTGCATTTCGATTTTCCACATAGCCACAAAAAATTGCTTTCGGGAAACGTATCTTAAAATTGCACACATCGATATTCGGGAATTGTGTCAGACAACTAACTTAGAAATTGTGCCTAACGCAACAATTACGAAAATCGGATTAGTCAATATCGAGATAATCCCTTTTTAAGAATAAAAACAATTTTGTACAGGAGGATATTAGTGACATCAATATGTACCAACAGAGCAAATCACCGGCGTCCAAAAAGAATGTATGAAAACACCACAAACACATGAAGACATTCAGAAGATGAAACTAAAAAAACACCAGTGGCATGAGCGAACGCCGAGACCAGAATATATGAAAAGACACAGGATGAACGAATGGACACACACTCCATGCAATTGACAGTCAAAAAATAACAGGAAAAACAAGCATTTGTAACAGTTTGCCTTTTGTAAAGGCATGGGAAAGGTGTATGCCAGGCACAGCTGTTGTGGTATTAAATGGCCATTGATGGTAGCATGTTCAAAATGGTGCGCGTACCTGGGCATCTAACAGCAGTACCTGACAAATATCTAATATTTATATACTGCTTTGCCAATGCTTGTTTTTAATAGGAATTCAGTGAAGGACACGCATAGTACTTATAAAGCGAGTGGCTGAAGGCCAAGCTTGAAAGACATTTTTATTACATCAGAAATGGGTTTACAACTCCAATTAAGTCATTAACTCAGAAGATTGCTTTAAAAAAACACTGGTAGGCACTTTGAGTGCAAAATTTGATGGTAAAGCTTGTTTAAAGTGAGCTCAAAGTGTTCCCATGGGGAGGTGTTTTTGGTGGGCAGGGGCAGGAACTGGGTGGGAATGGTCAGAAGGATTCTATGACAAGACAGGAGGCTCATATTATGCATTACAATCTTTACTCTGAAACCACAGCAGCAAAGAAAATACTTTTACAAACAAAAAAGTTTCCACAACAGAACTAGATAGAGTTCAATGTCAATGTATGGGGAACTCCCCAAACCATCATGGAGGACAGGTCATGCCCTGCAGGGGACCAATGAGCAGGGACCCTCTTCTATATATGTCCATTACTCTAACCCCAACCCCTCTTTCTGCAGCTGTCTTGCACCAGAAGTCCAATGAAACGGTTGAACTGCGTAGCACGGAGAAAGAATCCATCGAAACTGGAGATCTCCACCTTCCCGCAGCCTGAATCTATGCCGAAGTTCTTCTGGATAGGACTTCTCATCCAAAATCACGCACTCCACAACTTGTAACTGCGAGCCACACTCCTGATGAGAACCTCAACTCGTGGCTGTAAGAACAACAAACAAGAAGGGTGGGTGGTTGGGAAAAACAACAAAAACCACCTGTGTACATGCGTGTCACAATTGTCATATCATATCATATCCAGGGTGGGTGGGTGGGTGGGATAATAATCGCCTCCTTGTCTTTAATAGAATCTAAACCCCCATCTCACGTTAGTGTGGGGGATTAGCTATTAGCATGGCCATGGACAGTCAGTGGGTGGGCACATAACCAAACAACATCTACAGGCTGTGCACCCCTCCTCATATGCCATTCCACCCTATCTGTACTCTACTGTAATAGTTTTGACTTATAGGTGTCGCAAGCAACACCAAATAGCCCAAACTAACAACACACCATACCAAACATGCAGAATGAGCAATTTAATGCAAATATTAACAAGCACTGGGATTGCCAACAGCTTGGGCTTTTGTGTAGGCATGGGAAAGTAATTTGCCAAGCACTGCCATACTGGTCCTACTGGCCATTAATGTTAGCAGCTGCAAAATGGTGCAAATATCTGGGTGTTTAATGGACGAGCTTGGGAAATGCCTGTCTAATGCCTACACAAATGCCAGAACTGTTGGCTTTCCCAATACTTGTTTTTAACAGGACCTCTGTGAAGGACATGGCTCCTGCTTATAAATCTAATGGATGAAGGCAGACTTGGTTAAGACATTTTTATTACACCAGGATCAGATTTACAGCTCCAATTTAGCCATTCACTCTCAGAAGACTGCTCTGAAAGAATACTGACAGGCACTTCAAGCACAATGTATGATGGTAAGGCCTGATAAAATTAGCTCAATGAGATCCCAGGAGGATGTGTTTTGGGGTGGGGGGGCAGGTAACAGGTGGGAATAGCAATGGGGATTAGCATGACCATGGGCAGTCAATGGGTTGGAAAATAGCTAAACAATCCCTACAAGCTCTGTATCCCTCCTCATATGCCATCACACTCCTAGCTCTACGCCAGTGAAATAGGCTCGACCTATACAGGTGGTTCTGAAGTGCCATCTAATAGCTGCAACTAAAGAGGAAATCAGTGGAAAAAACAGTGGGGGATGCAAATATTAAGTATTAAGGTAAAAAGACGCAATCCAAACATGACACAATATACATTCTACAAATGCTCAGAATCCATGAGCTAAAATTCCAAAACACAATTCCGATCGTTTACAGACTTTATATTTTGTTGTGTTTCCACAGAGTCCGACTACCTTACCTTTGGCATTCGTGACCTTTTTATATAGGTAGTAGCCGCCCTGAACTCGTCTGAAACACGTGTTATTTTCCACTAGTCAGCTTCTGGAGGTGAAACGTGTCCATCTGGCGTGAGTTTAAATAAACAAGACCTGAATGGCAGGTGATGGGAGTGGGGCTAATGAGGGGAAATCGGCGCAGCCTTCCCGCCTAAAGCTGAGCACAGACAAAAAAAATAGATTGCTTAATGAAGCAGCCAGAGAAAAACAAAGCAGCCAGTGACAAATCGCCAGAAGATAATTACCACCTGTCTCCTCTGTGGCAACATTTCACAACAACTCAATAAACTGCGCGAGCTAATTCTACGGGACACATGCTTTCCCTTCGCCCACAGAGTTGGGTTTATTAACAGAGAGCTGCTTCACGCGCGTCACTGGACTTCTGCCAAAGTAAACAGCATGGGCTTAGCAGGGGTTGGTTGCGTGCACCCGTTGCACCTAAACATTGAAGAAGGCACATTTTCCCGTGTGTCCTTATCTTGGAGTGAATGCACCTTTACTTGAATGGCATTTGGAAAATTACGAAGGCATTTTTTTTGTAATTGTACTCATTTGCTGGGCCTGTACAGTCATTTTTCTTCTTTGGATTCTTGAAGAACTACACATCAAGGAATGCATTTCGCTTACTATTATGAATGGAGGACTACGTGTCAATCAGCACCCTTTGCGTGGGAGCCAGCCAATCAGGAGGCTAGGAACGCGGGCTGAATCTCCCAACGTTAACCCGCATTCCAGGCACCTGGTGGTCGATTGCCCCGCACGACCATCTTCCCCACCCTATGACCCCTTTTTAAATAATCCCCAATCCCTACTTCCTCTTTCCTCATGCATGAGGCTGCCATGCAAAGGCAAGAGGGGCTCTGTACTTTCAATGGTGGCGATCGTTGAAAAGTCTTTTGATTTCATTTCATGAACGGGATGCCGCAAGGTGACCCATTCACTAAACGAAAATACTTTAGATGAGCGTTAAGCACCCATTCAAATTGCTGGATTGGGTGGTAACGTCCTAGGTCCCTCGTTGAAAACCTTTGGGACCCGCTCCATCCCTTTGGGACCCGCTCCATCCCTTGGAACGGGTGCTTAATGCCTTAGGAATGCAGCTCTCATGACATTATAAATGAAGGACCACATGACAAAAATGTACAGATGAACACATGGCTGGATGAGCATTTTATGAATGACATGTAACCAGATGGCATTTAATGCGTGCGTATCTTCACATTTTAAGAAAAAGACTAATCCCTAGGCAGACGATGCAGGTGTTGTTTGCACTGTTCTGCAACAGACTTTTGTCAGAGTAGGATGCAAGGGGCGCCGCTATCAGGTTTTTCTTTGCCATGATTGTGTAGGCCAGCCAGTCCTGGAATTATTCTTTGCATCCAGTGATCGAAGTGAGCGGGAACAGGTGGGAGCAGTGTTCCACTACTTTTGCTTTTTTTCTGTTTACCATTCCTCTACTTTTTACGACCATATTCATCGTTCTATATAGAGGATTTGTCAATTCATGTCCCTATGCAAGTGGAAAGTTGTAATAGGAGCCTTAGTTACTAGTCACTCAGACTATTGGAATGGCTTGGCTGTCAACACTTGTCACATGTTGCACTATGCTTCCACATACCCTCTTCCCTGCCAAGACCACAGTTCCCCTACTTATTTCGGTACACTTCTACCACTGTTTGCATCCTGGGACTTTCAGGTTTACTTCCTTATTTTAAATTCAGGACTAAAAGCCCCAGATTTTAAAGAACATTAGGAGCGGTTGACCTTTTCACGTGTGACGTGGGACAGCTTGAGCGCTCTTCACAGCCTTTTCTGCAATGCCCATTTATGTGAATGTTTCCTTATTTATGTGGCAGTGCAATCCATGCAAATTACAGTGTACCTCTTGCACTTGTGTAAGATCATAGTGCTAAAATATCTGCATGGCATAAGAGACCCTTGACTGGAATGCAAGACGAGACCATCAATGCTGTTCCGCACTTCCACTTTACCTGCATGAGCACAGAAATCTGCCTGGGGTGTTGAACAAGGTGTTTAGACAGACATGACACCTGTATTTAGCACCTTTGATAATGCTTAGTGGGACTAGAAAATCTGCACCATAATAATAAAAGATAAACAGTATCACATATTATTACACTTCTTATAAATCCCATTGAAATTTATGGTGGCATACCCACATGAAAGAAGCGCACTTCAGATCCTCTCTTTCTGCGGTACAACACCCCTGCCTGGACGATGACCTTAATGATTGTGCGCTTGCCCGGCAAGCTCAGTTTTGGGGCAAACCTGAGCAATTGCCATAATTTCTAACCTTACTACACACACTGCAGACTTTCATAGGCCAGCCACATGCAGAGCCCATCAAATACACAATGCACGATCATTTGCATGGTGTGCGGAGCCTGAGGGCATCCTCACGTCCTTCTCCCCAACATCCTCTGTTCAGGTGGCCAGGGAAGGGCCATTTCTCTTAGATCCCAGCCATGTGGGTGGACATGCGACGGAGGATCACCTGGGTAGGGGAGACTTGGGCAATTATAGGGGGGTGTCCATAGGTGAGACACAGTATCCCCCATTTCCAATCAAAGATGAAATCCTCAGTCCCAGCTGCCGTTAACAGATATTGTTACCCTTTTCCTGCTGACCGGGATAACACCAGAAAACATTATCAATCTAAAAATACTAAGAAGAGGGAGAAGAAGATGAGGTCCGCCGACAAGACATGGGATCCCCTTTTCCTTACGAGAGTCAACCTCACCCTCCCGCTGCCTTTTTTGAATATTGAGAGATTGAACTGAGTATAAGTTGGCAGGTTGAACAAGCTGAAGGATGGGGAAGGGCCACCTGAGATCTTATGAACTTTGTGGTTGTCTTGAGAAAGGGAACCTCAAAACCGCTTTTTGGAATTGTATTGTTTTCTTGGGGAAGGGTGAAGTCTTGCGGAACAGAAACCCGAGGCCTTGTAAGTGTTGGTGAGGCCTTAGGAGAAGAGAACACTGAGGCCATTATGGAACTGTATTGTCTTCTTGGGGAAGGGAACCCTGAGATTCCTTTTGAACTGTGTTGTCTTCATGGTAAATGTAATCCTGAGACTGAGTGGAACAGTATTAAACCTAGAGGATCTTCTTGATGAAGGGAACTCTGAGATCCCTTTTCTCTTTGGAACTGTGTTGTCTTCTTGGTGAAAGGAACCCCAGACTTTGTGGAACTGTCTTGAACCTGGCCAAGGGAAGCTAGAAAGTAAGCCCAGAGCTGAAAAAAGCTCAGAACCTTGTTTGGAACACTTTTTGTGTTGCTGACATCACAACACATTGTTTAGCTGTAGTTGTGAGGGCAAGTATAGGTTTTGGACACAGGCAGGCTTTTTAGTTGAACTCACTGACTCAGACTATCCTTAGTTTCCTTAAGTAGGAGAATCCCACCTTAGCATAGGGCAGGTTAGGCCTTCAACCATCCTGACATTTGAGTTAATAAACAATTTTTTTGTTTGAACTTCGGATCTGTTGTATGTGTCTTGCTTCATGATGACTTCACAATGGGTAGAAAAGACACCTGCTCATGGGGGCATTATGGGATGCATGCATGGTATAACTGAGATTCTGTTTTCCTCTCCGACTAACTCCCTGACAGCAAATCAAACAAACATTGGCAATGCCAATAGTTTCAGTTTATGCGTAGGCATGGCTAGGCTCTTGTGAGGCACTGCAGTTGTGGTATTAACAGGCCAACTACGATATCAGCTGCAAAATGGTTTGAGTACCTGGGCATATTATAGCAGTGCCTGTAAATGCCTAATACTTATAAACAAGCCAAAAATGTTGGTTTTGCCCATGCTTATTTTAGCAGGACTTTCAGTGAAGGACATGCATAGTGCTTTGAAATTGAATGGCTGAAGGCAGACCTGGCCAAGACATGTTATTACAACAGCAGTGCATTTATAGCTTCAATTAAGTCATTAACTATCAGAATACTGGTTTGTAAAAAACACTGGCAAGCACTTTGAACACAAGGTTTGATGGTAAGGCTTGAAAAAGCTAGCTGTGACGAATCAACTTCCGGGGTACCAGTGGTCCACAGGTGAATTTCGGTTTCTAAACCATCAATCAGTCCCACACCTCTATAACACCAGAAGGGATCCAAACACATTGGAATAACAAGAAAATGATAACACTACTTGTCCAATTTTGGTAACGTGGACGGAACAGCAGGCTTATCTCCGAAAGATCGTGTATTGTTGGTTAGTTGCAACAGTGTGAAAATACAATTATTACCCAATGATAAAAGAGAATGTCCAGTCAATGTTGTATCAAAAATATCAACTTCATTTATTTCACAACAGACAGTTCTAGCAACACTACGGAATACAACCCACCCTGTAAGGGAATGCAGAGGACAGACAGTTTCAAAATAGGAAAAGGGATGAACTCTGGATACTGACAGGAGGGGAGTTGGTATGGTTAATAACCACAACAGTTTCTTAAGGTATCTTGGCTTCAGCACAAAGGGAGCAATGGGTCTTAAAATGTCTTGAGGGTCCTGCTGGGAAGGACCAGCGGAGAGAACCAGGTACAGAAACTCAATGTACCTTGTGCTGTAGATGTTGTTGGTGCTCGACAGGGTTGAGTCAGCTTCAGGGCACTTTGCAGGCTTCTGTGACAGAGTTCGAGACAGGAGTCAGCTGTGGGTATAGGGCGGCTAGATGGTTCAGCGAGCGGAGCTGGACGAATGGCTGCAGGATGGCATACACAGCGGCTCTGGGTCAGGAATCGTCTCATTGCTCTTCGGTAGTTCCGAAGCACTGGTCGAGATGTCTTGGATGTTTTTAATCGACTGCGGTTTGACAACGGTCAGCGCTGCAGTCAGTTGCAGATCGAGGAACTCGACCGGCTCGAAAATGTCTTTTAAGGCGGACTGTGGTGTGATGCTGGACACTGGACTTAGGCAAATTTGACCACATATCTGATGCCAGAAGATCAGCCCACTGGCTCCCCGTAAGACAAAGGATTCAGTTGAAAGTCTTCTCCCTCTCACACCACTGCCTCTCCAACAATGTTCAACCATACCCAGCCCAGAGGCCAAACAGACATGCTCCTGCCAGACCACTACGTGCTGCACATGACCATCGGTTTACCCTGCCAAGATTTTAGCGCAAGGAAAACTGGTGGATCCAGCTTCCCTGTTTGGGCAGCCAACCTTTGGAATAACCTTCCACTTCACCTAAGGTGTGATTCCCCCCTACCTCTCATTAAACAAACCTTAAACCCCACCTATTCCGCTAACTTTCTTTGATCTTCACCAGACTGTTTCTCTTCCCTTGTACCTCTCCTTCCTGTAACTACCCATGTAACTAGCGCCTAGATGCCCACTGGCTTGTATGCTGCTATAAATGCAAAAATAAATAAATACGTTACTGGTATGCTTTAACAGAGCTGCCTAGATGCCCCATTGGGGGGGCAGAGGGCTCGCTCACATAGAGACATAAATATATTGCACTCATTAAGTTCTATTGCCTCCGCTAATAGTAGCCTGAGCCAGTCCCATCCTGGTGTATGTTTTTTTTTGCCACACCGCTTCAGCAGCCTGTTTTTTAGCACAGTTTGAGCGAAGTCCACTGATAAACCTGGTATTGTTTTGCTTGGAGATTGTGGCATTACGGTCTTTGAGCGGGGCCCATATATTCACAGTCTTGTGGAGCAGGGAGTTGTAGTGGCTTACAAGGGAGTTGACATCATTGAAGGGGTTAGCAGCTGATTAAGTAAGGGGAGGAGGTTGGCGCAGGTGAGGTTATTCATCGCTATCAACCAAGTAATCCAAATGTACAGAGAACTTTCTCAACTACATGCCACATCCTCATAACATAAAAGAAACACCCGCCCCAAAGATTTATTCCCTCCACACACCACAAGGTAATTTACAATCTGCAATAGGTTTTTGTCTCAAATATGTGGTATGTAAGTTCTTCAATCCTGGGAAATTTAATGGCAAATGATTACTTTGCTCAATGTCTTTTGTGCATTATGTTTAATGTGTCGCTCTAACCGTGCAGGTCTTAACCACACTCCTGAACCTCTGTGGTCCTTTTAATTAAGGTAACACATCGTCCGATGGATGGGATGGAGAGTAACTCTCACACCAAACAAGAAGACTGACTCAGAAAGTTGGCAAAAACTTCTGTTTTAATACCAATGATCTAAAACAGGGAGTACAACGGACACCAACGTACGTTGCACAGCGCAATCTCAATACATTTCATAAAAAATTATACTTTTATAGCAAAAACTCATCATATATGTCATACTATGTGGCAAGCTGAGAAAACCTATGCAGGATTGTGATAAGTCTAAGGGGAGCATCTAAGTATACTTTCTATATGGGATAGGATTGTGATTGGGTCTCTACAGTCAGGTTGGTAACTCTTGTCCTCTCTTAGTGCAAGTCATCTTCAACAGTTATTAGCTACACGGCACACCATTGGCTATCAAAGTATAAGGCCCTTCGTTATATGGCCTTCTACAATTGGTTGGCACACTTGTACCCTTCTGGAACATTCGATTGTCTAGCAGCACATAAGCTGGTACACCAGGTGCTGATGGGTGGACTTGACTGTACCTCCCCACCCAATTAGCCCATCATCTCTCATCACTCATGCCATCTGCCATTCAGATTGTCTTGGAACTTGGCCTTGTAGTTGCTTCTCATCTCTGGGAATATAAGGGAGTGTGAGCATGTTTTTATCAAGGTTCATACTTGCCTGCCCACATCTATTTCCATCTGGGACTCACGTGGTCAGAGACTGTGAATTGGCCCATTTTTTAAGATTTAATTATCTTTAATGAAGAAACGTGGCTCTCATGGTTTTCTCTCTTTGCAACTTAACAAGGGATGCCTCAGCGTCTCACATTCACTTGTTCTTCAAGGACTAATAATATGTTGTGGCTGCTGTTAGCCTTTGACACCAGGCCAAGCAGTCTTCCTTTGGTTCATCTTTGAGCTTTGGCTTATTCTTTGCTGTGACACACACACAGAGCTATCAATCCTCCTTTCTCAACGAGTTGAGCTTACTAAAATTAAAGCATTGAATGCCCAGATTCATATATATATATATATTTTGGCGGCACCACATGCAGATGATTACTTAGTCTATTCGCATTACGGCATCTGTACAGTTATAAAACGACGTGCATTTTCTGCAGTGCTTCTACACATGTGCAATCTTGATTCCACACATGAAAGTCTTCTCAATTCTTTACTTCGCCATCAGATTCTATAAGGTCTGCACATTTCCTTCTCTTGTCATCCTTCTCAGTGTGTTACACTCATGTCTTGTGACGTCACCAGCCTCTCTTGTTCACATCTTCACACTTCTTCGGGCATCTCCCTCAGGATACCGTCATCTCTTCGGGGATACATCATATAGGGTTGCCTCAATAGATACCTTATCTCAAAGGCTTTTCACAGTATAGGTACCATTACTGGCATTGCGCTTGTTGCAATTTCTGGTGTCCAACATATAGGCAGAATAGGGGGGGGGGGACTTGCTGCAGAGGCATTAGGCTGCTCCTCTACATTCCCCCTTCTAGTTCATGTATTGACCACTCCTTCACCAGTCTCCACATCTTGGTATTCTTTCTTGAAAAAGTGCTTCTTATGAGTCCAGATTTTCAATACTCCCTTCAGGGATCTTGCTGATTTTACATGCTTGTCAACGCTGCAGGTCATGTGGCTGAATTGTCCATTTGGATTACAGTAAACCCATCACCCCACCTACCAACTGTGGTTCCTTGGATGCAGAAACTGTGTTCCCTCTGGTGCTAAGATGCTGGCCTCTATATATTTTCTGATTTCTTCATCCATCAATTCCTTGGGTCCAAACCCTGATTCAACATCGATCATAATCTTCATTCCTACAGCCTTCTTTGCTGTCTTTTGCACTGTGTGATTATTATGTTGATCACACAGAATCCAAACATTACCATCACCAATATTGCTCCCAGGAATTTGAAGATATTCGCCATCCATTGTGGGACCCACGAGAAGATAGATGTGAACCAGCTGTCATCTGCAATATCTTCGGTCTCATCTTCCATCTTGATATGCAACTTCGTTAGCAACTTTATGGCCTCTGTCAAGGTCCCATTCTCGTCATTATCAGAAGGTATGAACATGCAACATGATTCTCCGATTTTGGCACAAACACCTCCATCCATTGCTGTAATCATATCAAGGACATATCTGTTCTGGAGGGTCATCAGCCTTATGGCCCTCAATTCCTTCTTGATCGCATTAAATCCCTTTATGGTAGTGTTGATCGTTCGCAGGAGCTCCCATCTGGTAATCTGTAACTATTTTGCATTGGCCATCGTCTGGATCTCTGGCATGAAAATAGTTGTGAAGATCGAGGCAGTCTTCCTGAATAGCCTATGCTCATATGGAATAGCATTGAAGGCTTCTATTGATTTAGCCGAGAAATAATTCTCCCTCTTTGTTCGATTGAGGAATTCAAGTGATCTCCGCCTTCTCAAATGGGCATCTGCTTTTTGGGAATTCACCAATGTTCAGGTCGCTCTGGGGAATCCCTAACACTGGAACATGATTAAGCACTATGCAACACATCCCTCCCCAATCTTTGGGCATCTTCATGTAAGCTCTGGACCCACAGTCCCAGTAGTGATCCATAAGAACTACTGTCCCATCCTTCAAGCCTGGTACGTCAAAAATTTAGCCACACTGATGATTTACTCCAACTTTCCTCATGCCATTGTTTCTGAAACACAGAGCCAGGCTGATCAGAGGTACTATCTGCAATGGTCCTCCTTTATCATCAACCCATGTCAGCAACTTCACAATTTTCAGCCAGTGATGTTTCAATTTATTCTCTGCAATATCTATAACTGGCTCATAATATCCTGTTAGTGCTGATGCTTTTCACACGATCAGACCTTCCACCCATCCTTCTGGAGTCAGCACAGTTCCCTTGATTTGCAATGGACCTCTTTTCTTGCATCTCCATATTTCTTCTTGATTCTTGACTTGACAATTTAGCATCTTTTTATCTTCTCTTCTGATTCCTGCTTCGTTATTCTATGCTGTTCAAATCTTATCACTAGATTCCATGTTTCTGACTTCTCTCTTGTCTTTAAATCTTGCACGTAATTATCTTCTCTCTGCAATGTCTTTTCAGTCACCCATATCAAGTATGTTGTTCGACCCTGGAACTGTCCTTGTGTCTGGCAGAGTGCGAGATGTGTTAGGAAATGAACTTTCTGTACTGCTACTTCTGTAGCTATCAATATCTTGGAAGTCCCCATTGCATAGGGTATGAGAGCACACACATAGCAACTTCCCTTGGAAGTTCACTCTCAAACCTTTTTCATTTGTGATACCACATGTTATTACCCAAATGTACCATCTAAATATCTGTTGATCCCACCATCATCTTCCTCTGTAGTTCTCCTGTGTCTTCCCAACATAATGGTTGCAGCCCATGGAAACAGCTTTAAAGCAGCCTTGCTCTGAGCAGAAAGCACTCGAGACCTAGGCTAATCAATAATGGGCAAATCTGCACGAGTTCCTAGAGTAGGAAGAATCAAATGAATGTCTGCCTCTTTTGGGTCGTAATAATAGAAAAGATGAATTGTAAGGAACAAAAGGATACAAAGCATATCTGTGCATATGTATATTGTAATCCCCACCAATTGTGCCACGCTGGTATCTCTTGAGATGTCGGAAATTGTGCCATTTTTAAGATTCCTCATTTTTGCTGCACTCATTTAAGAAAGGAAAAAACACTACTACGGCAATTGGAGTGTATTTGGTATTTGCAGTAACTCCTCTACGATTGTTATAAGCAGCCTCCTTATTATAGGGTCATTTTTAGGATCCTGTAAAAATGTGTGGATATCCACATCTCTTTTAACAAGTGCAGGATAAGCTCAGAGAATAAACACTAAAATAACAAGCACAATTCGATGCACATTACTCTCAGGGATAACAATAAATTCTGTAGAACAAGTATTCAGTAAGGAACAAATCGGGGTAGTTTTCCCTCTTCCAGTTGTCAAAGCCAAATTCAAAATCCAACTCAGGCATAATTTTGATGCATTAACAACTTTCTAAAGTTCATTTTTCAAAGAATTCTGTGGCTCAAGAAACTAATTTGCACGCCTGCTATAATATCTATAAGGAGTGTCCAATGAGAACCACGGTCCAAAATGCAAATTTGCATTTATTTAATCAATCCACGGGTTTATCGTCCTTCTTCTTCGTCATCGATTGAGTCTGCACACGCTGACATTCTTCTTCTTGTCTTGCTTCTGAATCGATCATTCGGGGTGCAATCATCTCACCGGCGTAGAGTTTAACATTGTTGAGATGAATCCAAGCTTGTCTGCCTTGAAACTTTACTGCTGAGGGAGTAATGTCCTCCACAACATAGGGTCCAACAAATCGTGGCTCATTCCACTTCCTAGTAAAGTTATGGATCAACACTGTATCTCCGGCAAAGAGTTCAGGTGCTAATAATAATGTTGAAAATCTGGTTGCTGAATGGTTTTCATCTGCGTTCTGAGACCAACCCCCCCTGGCGCTTGAGCTGATCTGAAATGACAGAGATACTAGTGGTCATACATGTCAAATATTCATTTAATTAATTTCCTAACATTCTCGCAGTGCTCTGGGTATCACTTCTACTCCTTCAAGGAGTTGTTAAAGGCATTCTCATTTGTCCTCCTGTAACTAACTTGTGGTGTGTGAGGTGGTGGTCAAACCCAGGCTGATTCCTTGGGGCGTATAAAGCTAGAAGAAGGCAATATAGCCATCCCTTTGTAAGTGTCAATTTAAGCTTGGTGACTAGTTCCTTTAGGAGGCCATTAAGTCTCTCACATTTTCCATTCGCTTGCGGGTGATAAGTAGAAGAAAACGTGTGCTTAATATTCAGCAATAATCCAATTTGTTCAAATACTTCATTAAGAAAATGTGATCCATTATTGGATCTCATAACAAAGGGTGGGTTATGTCTCACAGAACATAAACAAATATAATTGACTTCTAAAGGTTGGTTGAGGGGTCAGAGTAACACGAAAATAAACATATATTCAACATGTATTATTTATTGTTCACATTGTAGACATAAAAACTATAAATCTAGATGTACTTGCTATAATTCATACAAAACATCAGATTTAGTAAAAAATCACAAGGTATCATAAGCAACAGTTCCTAAAATGTAACAATGAAAACACACAGTGCAGTCTATGCTGAAACGAGAGGAACAGAACTCCCTCGCTGTGATCCAGGGTTCACGAGAAATGAGGCTTTAACTCTCCAGGGCATATAATAGAGTACTGCACAAAGCCAGAAGGAATCGGTCTGAATGAAAGTACATTAAGTCTAAAGTACATTGAGTCTAAAGTGCATTGAGTCAACTACAAGATATGGGGACAGGAGAAGGATGGCACACTTGTCATCCAAGTATTCTTAAACTAGTTGTTTTGATGATTAAATGTATCTAATCTTAAAAATATTGATGATCGTCTTCCTCGGGGCAAAGCACACAAGGTCGTTAAATGGGACAACACAATATAGCACAGTAAAGTTGCTAAGAAATGCTGCTGTGGTATGGCCACTAATTCCTAAATGGCGATGTTCTTCTGGCAGCAATTAGATGATCCAGCGAAGAGATGCATTCTATAACAAAAAATAAACAACAAAACATAAAATGTTAAAACTTTAAAACCCATGGCTGGGCCAACCTCCCAACTCAACCATATCTGAAATTCACAAAATAGCAAGGGGGAGAACAATATATACCATAGAGGCGAACCAAAAATGAAGAACATGGCAAGAATTTCTTCAGATGCCAAATTAAATCAAGAGACAGACATAAATAAATTGATCTGTAGAGACAAAGAAGACAAAATGAACTGGGATAAGTACACCCCCTAGTTCAAAGAGCGAAAATCCAAAGGCCAACTTCCCCTCCAGCAATGGACTAAGTGTGTGAAATCAAGAATGAAAACAAGCAAACACTCACCTATCTAAATGAGCTGACGTCTGAATCTGTCAAGTTCAAAATGTCGAAGTGGGGCACCATGATGTAGTTCAGTCATCAACCAATCCAATCCATTGTGCACATAGTCTCGTAAAAACCCAACACTACAGGTCTTATGACAGACAAAAGAAAGATATGAGTAATCTAGAAGATAAAGGCTGGAATTATATCAACTCAGAAATCCCTCCATATGTTAATAAGTGAACTGAATAAACAGCCGTAAACAGATTTGGAGAAAATACTCACAAAATACTGGAGAGACAGAGTAATTGCAAGTATTAAAATCCACGCTGGGGTCTAGGACCGTAATTGAAACTGGAATATTGGTGTATTGACATATTGAATCAATTGAAATTAATGCTGCGTATGGTTTAGCTATGTTCGAACACAGGCTTATGCGACGAAGCGTTGATTATGAATTATATCGTGTTATTGAGTTTAGGTCTATAACATCTACTTTCTGGGAGATGTAAAAACAATTGTCTACAAGACCACGGGCAGGCTCGGAATTTATTGTTTTCATTTTGTTTAATTTAAAGTGGATCTTCACTCACCTGTATTTGATGGACGCGCTACATAAAGATGAATGTCTTAGTTTCCGCGTCGGTGTATCCATTATCAGATCTCAGCACCTCACACACTCCCCATATACGAAAGACTTCTTGTACTAAAAACATTTCTGCAATTTCTGCAGCGAGACTCTCCCTAGTTACATGCGTGGGGTAGTGCAGCTGTTCAAGTGCTACCTTTAGCAATGTGACTGGAATTACTAGCTTTCCAGTGTTGTCCTGTTGCCATAATGCTTCTGTGGGGGATAAAGAACACCTCTTTTGTTTCCATAATTCCTGCTCTTCCTGCGGTGCACTGCATTGAATCTCCATTAACTGAGCTCTTGGTAAATAATTAAATCCTTCATTTACTACCATAATTGTAAATACTTTCTCCTTAACATATAGAGTATCAAAACTTGAAATATCTGGTGAATACGCAACCCTTTTGAACTCTGCATCTGCGGCTTTGTTTCCGCAAGAGATAAAGTCAGTTTGCTTAGTGTGAGCTCCGCATTTAACTATCGCTATAGCTACTGGGAGTTGTAGTGCCTTAATAAGCCTGTCCAATAAGGATTCGTGCTGTACTGGAGTGAAATCTGCTCGGAGGTAGCCCCTCCTTTTCCAACGTGCTAGCCCTGCATGTACCGCTGACGTCACATAGGCAGAGTCATTGTACACTGTCACTTCCTGCCCTTTGTTTTTCTTGAGCGTGACAATAAGCGCTACCAATTCTGCCACTTCCACTGAAAAGTGAGACAGCAGTCTTGCACTTGCCACAACCTAAAATTCTCTGTTTGCTCTATGCTTCACTACAGCTGCGCCAGAGTGCCTTTCTCCACTTGTCTGATCAATTTCCGAAGAACTATCAATAAAGAGAATCTCCCCTCCTGCCAGTGCATTTTCTTTAAAGCACGGTATGTCATCTTAAAACTCCTGATAGTTTGTGCATGTTCACCCTCTTCCACTGGCTCAGCTACGAAGGTGGGATAATTCACTATTTTATACCTGACAATTTTTATCGCTGGCTTTGATATAATCACTTCATATACAGAAACTCTCTGAGGTGTCAATGTACCCTTAGGGTTCTCTAAAATGGCAAACAAAGAATGCTCCACAAAAAGTGTCATAGAATAAACCATTAGCATACTTAGTAGATTTCTCATTTGCGAACACAGTGGCTGCAAATGACTGTTCGCAAGGAAAATGCCCTTTTATAACTGGGTCTAAAATCCATAATATGCCCAAGGTTTATACACTAATGTAGTTCTCTGTGTAAGCACTGCTGTCATGACTGTCCCATTGGTGTGTGAAAACAAGAACAACTCCTCAGCATAATTGGGAATACCTAAAACAGGAGCTGTACAAATTGCTTTTTTCAATTCTTCAGATCCTTCCTCCATTTTCTCCTTATTCACCTGTGCTTTCGTCAAAGCCTGCAAAAGGGATCTTGCGTATGAACTGTAATCAAACACCCATGCTCTTACATAATTAGATAGTCCCAGAAACTGTTGCATCTGCTTCACCGTTTGCGGTTTTGCAGTTTTCATAATCGCCTCAGCTCTTTCAGGTGTTACCTTCTTTCCCTCATGTGAAATTGACTAACCTATGTATAACACCTCTTCTTGACAATACTGTAGCTTCTCTATGTCTACCTTTTATCCCTTGTCTTCTAGAATAGTCATCAATTGAATAGAGTCTTGTCTACACTCATCTTCTCTTGTCCTACAAATCAAAATGTCATCTACGTACGGTATCACTGTGTTTTTCAAATCAATATTGCCTAGGTCCATCTGTAGGACTCTGTTAAAGATCGATGGAGACTCACAGTACCCTTGAGGCAGTCTTTTGTGCTACAGATGAATTTGACAAAATGAAAACAAAGTCAAGCCTTGCAACAGGATTGAGAAAAATGCATTCTTCAAGTCAATCACCAAGAAATATTGAGCTTCTACTGGGATTCTGCATAGTTTCATCGCTGGATTAGGAACTAAAGGAAACTGTGCTTTTACAATCTGATTAATCAGTCTCATGTCTTGTATGAATCTCCATGACCCTACCTTTCATTTTTTCACAGGGTACACCGCAGTATTCCACGATAACTCTGACGGTACCAGATTACCCTGCTCCATTAGTGCTCAGATAGTCTCAAAAATGCCCTCCTCTGCCAATCGAGACATTGGGTATTGTGTCACTCGAGGTTGAATCAC